>NC_064921.1:182055008-182380365 GCF_023897955.1 Schistocerca gregaria | reverse complement strand
CTTCACTGTATATATATATATATAATCCTGGAAATTGAAATAAGAACACCTTGAATTCATTTTCTCAGGAAGGGGAAACTTTATTGACACATTCCTGGGGTCAGATACATCATATGATCACACTGACAGAACCACAGGCACATAGACACAGGCAACAGAGCATGCACAATGTCGGCACTAGTACAGTGTATATCCACCTTTCGCAGCAATGCAGGCTGCTATTCTCCCATGGAGACGATCGTAGAGATGCTGGATGTAGTCCTGTGGAACGGCTTGCCATGCCATTTCCACCTGGCGCCTCAGTTGGACCAGCGTTCGTGCTGGACGTGCAGACCGCATGAGACGACGCTTCATCCAGTCCCAAACATGCTCAATGGGGGACAGATCCGGAGATCTTGCTGGCCAGGGTAGTTGACTTACACCTTCTAGAGCACGTTGGGTGGCACGGGATACATGCGGACGTGCATTGTCCTGTTGGAACAGCAAGTTCCCTTGCCGGTCTAGGAATGGTAGAACGATGGGTTCGATGACGGTTTGGATGTAACGTGCACTATTCAGTGTCCCCTCGACGATCACCAGAGGTGTACGGCCAGTGTAGGAGATCGCTCCCCACACCATGATGCCGGGTGTTGGCCCTGTGTGCCTCGGTCGTATGCAGTCCTGATTGTGGCGCTCACCTGCACGGCGCCAAACACGCATACGACTATCATTGGCACCAAGGCAGAAGCGACTCTCATCGCTGAAGACGGCACGTCTCCATTCGTCCCTCCATTCACGCCTGTCGCGACACCACTGGAGGCGGGCTGCACGATGTTGGGGCGTGAGCGGAAGACGGCGTAACGGTGTGCGGGACCGTAGCCCAGCTTCATGGAGACGGTTGCGAATGGTCCTCGCCGATACCCCAGGAGCAACAGTGTCCCTAATTTGCTGGGAAGTGGCGGTGCGGTCCCCTACGGCACTGCGTAGGATCCTACGGTCTTGGCATGCATCCGTGCGTCGCTGCGGTCCGGTCGCAGGTCGACGGGCACGTGCACCTTCCGCCAACCACTGGCGACAACATCGATGTACTGTGGAGACCTCACGCCCCACGTGTTGAGCAATTCGGCGGTACGTCCACCCGGCCTCCCGCATGCCCACTGTACGCCCTCGCTCAATGTCCGTCAACTGCACATAGGGTTCACCTCCACGCTGTCGCGGCATGCTACCAGTGTTAAAGACTGCGATGGAGCTCCGTATGCCACGGCAAACTGGCTGACACTGACGGCGGCGGTGCACAAATGTTGCGCAGCTAGCGCCATTCGACGGCCAACACCGAGGTTCCTGGTGTGTTCGCTGTGCCGTGCGTGTGATCATTGCTTGTACAGCCCTCTCGCAGTGTCCGGAGCAAGTATGGTGGGTCTGACACACCGGTGTCAATGTGTTCTTTTTTCCATTTCCTGGAGTATATATATATATATATATATATATATATATATATATATATATATATATATATATTCACTTATGAAATTTATTATTAACAATCCGATCGAATTGAAAAGTAATAGCAGTGTACATGGTTACAACACTAGGAGAAAGGATGATCTTCACTACTCAAGGTTAAATCTAGCTTTGGCTCAGAAGGGGGTAAATTATGCTGCCACATAAGTATTTGGTCACGAACCTAATAGCATCAAAAGTCTGACAGAGAGCCATATAGCATTTAAAAGGAAATTAAAAGAATTTCTTAATGGCAACTCCTTCTGCTCATTAGATGAATTTCTGGATATAGTAAGTCGGTAATTTCCAAACCCCCACAAAAAATTAAAAATGTTGAGTGTCAAGTAATATTTTGTGTAATTTAATATCTTGTTTGGTCACGTTTTATTAACCTGACACGTTCCACATCATTACGAAGTGTCGTATTCATGATCTATGGAACAAGTACTAACCTAATCTAATCTAGTCTAATCTGTCCTGCAACGTGTGGCAACAATCTTCAATTTAATGAACACCCCAAAATCCATTGTCGCAAGATGACAGATCAGGACTTCGGAGTGGCTACTCCAAAAGGTGCAAGCAAATGGACAGAAGAACATCATGTCAATTTATGAAGAAATAGCTCATTGAGGCATTCTTTAACGGCGATAGCAGAATGGACAGACGGCCCAGCCTGCTGAAATCATATACGACCGCGCAGTTCCCGATCTTGCAGATGTGGAATAAACCAGGTCACCTTACATGATGAGATACGCAATGTGATTCACAGCACCCATGAAGAAATCTGGAGCTACCAAGTCGGTTTCCTGACATTGCAGCTAAGTTCATGGCAGGTTCTGTTCACGTTCGTCATAAAATTGTGAGTTTTCTCTACTCCAGAAAATTTTCTGGTTTTCCCCTGAAGGAATAGTTATAAAGACATCAATCATTCGTCCACTCAAGCTTGATGACTTTTTGCATGTTGATATCAACCAGTCCGTTCGCAAATGAAGGTTTACATGGCTTTAGCTTGATATTATACTTTATACGTTTCTGTGATGTCGAGTAAGGAACATACATTTCCAGTGACCACATCCGAAGGCATCTACTCCTTTTGGCGAACCTTCGACAGATGCTGCATCCTGCACACAGGTTTCCAGTCGTGTTGATGGCCGTCCTAAGTGGGACTTATCTTTTACGCATTCAGCTGAACAGAGCTTTTTCTTCCACCGTTAAATTTTTGGTTTTAGTCGGGAAGATTTATGAAGCTTTTCAATGAAATCAAGCCGAACAGTTCTCATTGATTTTGCTGTATGCGATTGTTCGTGAACTCACGTGCCCATTGCGATCCGTTCCTTCACGGCGTAAGTGGACTCATCTGTCATGATTTAGATAGATATCAGCTTCTACAACAGTTAGATAACAGTTGATTAACGTATCTGTAATACATATGGGGTAATGGGACTTTGTGATAACCCTATATATGTGGTCGAGGCGCGGAGCAGTGGCCAAGGAACAAGGGACAATGCGGCCCTCCCTCTATTTCCAGGCGTAGACAAAATTTTTTACGATGGTATTCATCCTTGACGTTTTCGTTCCACATGCCACACTCAATCATAGGTCTTTCAGATGCGCTTACGTATTTCAGACCAGATTCAACTATGGAGCTCCAGTCCGTGAAACAGAACTGAATTGTTTACAGTGTAATACATTTTGAGTTATAACTACAAAATTAATTATGTCAACCAGATTTAAGTTATGTCACTTGCAGTGCGTACAATAAAAACCTGTTCACTTTTTCTCGTTGTAATTTTTGTGAAAGCACTATTTACGTAGACTTTTATCTTCCCATGTGGTACATATTCGTAGCACACTACAAAGACAAAGAAACGAATGCACACGTGTTAGTTGTCCACTCAACGACTGTTACTGCAGCGCTGAACACTGGTAGATCGTATACTTTGGTAGAAGTGGCAAAAGGCACGAAACTGCCAAACTGCCAGCCTCACCTGCAGCCATTGTGTTCGTATTTTCGTCTTCGCTTGTCGCAATCCGTGCTTCGTAGGCCTCTCATAGTAAAGATGAACGTCTTTGTCATATCGCCTTCCCCATCTTGCTGTACTCAGTGGCCCCAACGTTAGGACAGATGCGATGGACATTCAATAAGTAATGCAACACCATTCTTTCGCAGCCACTTGCGATTAAAAAGATCCGGAATATGATGAGGGATACGGTGGAATATTCCCGCTTCAGACCTTGTAGTTTTAAGACGTTTCAGTTGTCGGCGACGCTATACGTAGCATTCAAAATGGCGTCTGTAACGAGGGGTGCGTTCCAAGCGCAGAGTTGTTGTTGGGTTTCTTTTGGCGGGAAACCAGAGTATGACAGGTATTCATAGCCGCTTGCATATGGTTCAGATGGCTCTGAGCACTATGAGACTTAATATCTGTGGTCATCAGTCCCCTAGAACTTAGAACTACTTAAACCTAACTAACCTAAGAACATCACACACATCCATGCCCGAGGCAGGATTCGAACCTGCGACCGTAGCGGTCACGCGGTTCCAGACTGAACCTCCTAGAACCACACGGCCACACCGGCCGACTTAGCCCTTGCAGAATGTCTATGGAGACCTGGCAGCGAAACAAAGTTTGATGAGTCGTTGGTCGAGGGATCTGTCCTCGAAGCAACAAGGTCGCACAAATCTTCCTACCTCCCGAGTTCCGGCCGCCCGCACTTAGCACTCCTCCTAAGTTGTAACTTGTGGCCAGCCTCATTTGACGTGATCGACGGATCACAATCAAACACCTCGCTGCTCAACTAGACGTTTCTGTAGGTAGTGCTGACACACTCGTCGTCCAATTTGGATAATGAAAGACGTGTGCCCATTGGGTTCCTTGACAACTAACAGAAGACTAAAAAAAGATTAACAAAAAATCATTTGTGCGGAATTGCTAGCGCGTTATAAGGTTGATTGTGGGAATTATTTCTTGAACATCCTGACAGTCGATGAAGCATGGGTCCATCCCTTCGTAACGGAAACAGGGCGTCAATCCAAGGAGTGACGTCACGCTACCTGTCTTCCCGAGGAAAACGTTCAAAGACGCATCCTGAGCCGGTGAAATCATAACTAGGACTCTGAAGGGGTTATTCTGTTTGCTGTCCACCCGCATTGTGCTACAATCAACTATGTACTACATTGTGATACCTTCAGGAAATAGAAGAAAAGACTTCAGTGTGGTCGTCCCCACAAAAATTCAAACGAGGTGCTCCTCCAGAACAGCCCAGAACCTTACATAAGTATGCACACTCTAGAGAACTCACAAAACCTCATTGGACTCTTCTTCCTCATCCACCCTGCAGCCCGGACCTATCCCTTTCCGACGTCTTTTTGGCCGATTAAAGAATGCCTTCCGCGGGAAGCAATAAGCTGATGATGGGGAAGTTTTTGAAGCAGCAAGACATCTGTATCGACTTTGTCCAGACCGTCGCATTGAACGGAGATAATGTTGAAAGATAGGGGTTTGTATCCAATAGAGTGGGGAATAATAATGTTTATTGGAATCCTGAATTAAAGCGACCTGGTTTCATTACCTATTGACCGCCCTTCGAATGTGACCATTCAAGGCTACTCAGCATCGCTTGGACGGAGAAAATAAACCAAAAATTTTTCTCACCAATCAAAAGAATGAAACTGCATCTTCCGATGCGTTTGCAGCATCATTTACTATCAGAATTAGGGAATGACTACTGCTGGGAACATGAATTGCTTGTGAATTTATCTAAAATTCCCGTTTGCATTCGTATGTTCTTGCCTTTCGTATTACAACCGGTATCATTGCCTTGCCGCTTCGAGTCCGCCAAAGATATTTTCATTTTTTTCTGTTTTAAGAGTAATTCTATAAGCTCCAAAATGATCCCATGCAGGTACTATGCCAAGAAAATGTTCACAATATTCATATCACAAATGTCATCAGCAGATACGCACTCTCATTGTCCTTTGGTCAGCACTAGAAATATCCAGCGTACAGCCGAAAACCATAATGTAATATTTAGCAATACAAAATCTTGTTTTTAGTTTTGTAATGGAAATTGCGAACTATGTCGCTTTGTGTGACTTTTGCGAGATAATGATAAGACTTATTCTCACCAGGTTTCATTTTCCTTATATGTTTGTCCAGAACTAAATCAAGTTTCCCAAATAATTCGACCAACTTTAAGAAACTACCGTAGGTGTGAGTAAACAGTTTGATTTTCCTCTTAAAGCCTTTCTATCCAAAAAAAGAAAAAAGAAAGAAAGTGAACAGTAGCTCTAAACCCTTTTGTTACGGTCTTCCGATGCGGGATTTTTTCATTTAATATCTGTAGGACTCCTACAACTACATTTTTGGGAGATTTTAATTTTATGGAGAGCTCCACCCACTTATTGTGCGACTTTGAGTGCACTTCGGACCTACCGTAGCTGACTAACGTCCGAGAAATCTACCGCCAGTTATTGTATGTACCTGAAGTGAATAATATTTTTAATGTTCAGAAGGAGTCTGTAGCAGAAACAGAAGCATTATCTGCAATTTTTGAATAAATTAAACATTGTCTCAGAACTCTGCACCGTTGCAAACTACCGTGGAGAAGCGGCGGTAGTACCAGAAGAGCTGAGTACTGCACTGTCGTTTCATAGGACTGCGGCTTATATATAAATGTTTTACTTGTTGAAGCAAAGTGTATAAATAATCAGTGCCCAATTAGTATCTCCGTAGCACATAAAGGTAAAACGGCTATAGTCGGACATCGAGAAGACGTGCTTTCCGACATACACGACCACGATTTAAGATTCAAAACACTCAGTTTTGAATGCACTTTCATTTACTGTAATGAAAATATGAGTTGAATCTTAAATGAAGTTGCCTGAATGCAGACAGTATGAAGCACGACGAAACTAGATAAACAATTTGTGCAGCGCAGTTTAGAACCAGAACAACTTTTGATACGCTTCTTCTGTATCATATTAACATTATCTGTTGCTTGTGGCTGCAACACCGAAAAACAAAAGGGAATGAGGGAAAATTTTAAATTATTTTTTTCTGCGTTGTTTGCAACTTCCTTTGAGCACCGTGGTAAGAGGAAGATTAATGTAAATGGTATACAGGGCAATCTAAAGGAGATGGAGAAATAGGAAAAGAACGCCACGCGTCATTCCCGTATAAACATCACTTAATCAGAATTTCTTTATTCATAAGAGTATAGTATGTGACGAGCACAACATTTGTAACTTGCGGGCTTTCAAAGAAAATTAATGGTGGCCCTCATCTACGTATCCTCGGACTCAGAGTTGAAACATTAAAAGTTGTGGTTGGTTTCGTTGTGTAGGGGTTGGGATACATAGTTGGCACATTACATTCCAAATACTGCTGAGTCCACAGTATACGATATGAATACACACATGAATCGAATGGTCGAAGGTTCCTATCAGTTAGCAATTTCGAATTTTGAATGTAACATAGGAATTTATGAGTGAAGGATTGCAGTTAAATAAAATCTGAAGGTACTATTTTAACGACTGTAAATGATGAGTACGATAGCAGAAGTACCTTTAAGAATGTCATTTATTACTGCAAAACACTTACTGGTGTCGATGGTCCAGCAACTAAATAAAATATAAGCTGAATAAAAGGGACACAATAGATTCCTTAGATTCCTATTTCACGTAATTAGCTATGAGTAACTACATAGCTAGCGAGATATTCTCTTCTAAACACATACTACATCTTCACTGCAGAAGCCACGGAAATCTGACAAGTGCGCCAGTCGCCACTACGAGCCATTTGTACCTCCCGCGAACACGCGCAAGCAGCTCAACACTCTCCAAGTATTTCCTGTGACAGTCCGTCGCGCCTTTCCATCCAGAACTCCATTTTCCTGTGCGACCTGATACTCCTCCCCCACTTCCATCCAGTCTCTCCACTGACTTCGGTAGTCGCCTACCATTGTAATGAGCGCTGTGATTGGCTAGAGCGCTCCAGCCATGTCTCCAAGCCAACGCACACTCACAAACATATTGCAACACATAGAATATACTGGATTTACGTTTAAGTAACGTAAAATTAAATAAATATTTCTACGACTGGACCATAAACACGATCTAACCCAAATTATTAAATATATGAAAAAATCAAGTCAGCATATTTCACAGGAGTAGAAACAAAAGTAGGCCAGTAGCTAAACGTGTCTGTGCTTTCTTAAACACAGTAAATATTTGACCAATTTGTTCATGAACAGTATGTATATAAACAACTGCTACCGTTTTTTTCCTGTAATTATGAAGTACTTATGGCCTGACGCGATCAACAGTAATCAGCCACTTTGAGTTCCAATAACTCATGTACTAGTCAAGTTACATGCTTCTAATACATACTAATTTAGGTTTACACTAATAGCTTTCTAAAGACACATCCATCGACAAAATCGGATGAATAGTTTAGATTATGTAAATTCGTTGCTGGTTGTTACTTGTATAATTTACAGTCAGATACTAAACTTTAAACTGATAAAGATATTTAAAATCTGATTACACCATCGGAATCGCTGAGCAAAAAACGATAATGTACATGTTTCTTTTTAAGGTATCACGATTTCTCTGGCTGTTATTAATTTCTGCATGAACTGTGAAAGGTCTGTCATTATGATTTCACAAAGCCCACCATCTTTGGTACTCCGAGCATACAAACCTCCTTCATCGACACAAAGCACAGTCCTCGAGACAGCATCAACACAGGGAGTCACAACTCGCTCGCTACCTCACAAACTTATTTCTTATTTATTGAGTACAAAATGGTTTCCTGAGCAATGTTGCTATAGGTGTTTGAGGTTGTTACGTAGGAACGGTTAGGTTATTATGCAATCACATTTATCTTTATTTTTCTTATTATAAAGTGTTTTGTTTCTATCGTGGCTTTCAAGGTGACGTAGGCACATTTCAAATGTTGGGTAGCGGCATGGGAGAAACAAAGCACTCAACATTGGCACTAGGAATATTTTCGAAATAAAAAAGACGCACCCAAGGTGAGAAGCTCTGTGCTTCATTTGTTATCTGTTTACATAGATAATTTACACTGAGACACTAGACTTTATGAATGATTTATATTTCCATGTTACCCTCAGATTTATTCATTGATGTAAAACTTTCATCGGCTGGTTTTATTAATCCTATTAGAGCTATATTAAAACTTACGATTTTGCCACTGTCAAAAATCTGCCGTCCAGGACAGCACTGGACAGCACCACAGATCACCGGATCACCTCCACACCGCTTCTATCTCTGAATGCCAATTACCTGTTCACCGCTAGAGATCAGACAAGAAAAAATGTGGAAATACGCACACGAAAGAAATGGAGAGAGCTAGTTTCATTTGTCAAAAATGTTTGTATATGACTTGGATACTTCCAGAGGTGTGACCACGAGACATTAAGATTATTTGATTTGACAGTTCTGGTTATTTCATAACGGAGAAAAGAAGAAATTTCATGCATCGAAGTACATTACAGTCACGCATACAGTATCATTTTACGTATTCGAGTGCTTCATAGTATATTCCACATATAATCGTGTAATGTTGAAGGCCCCCAGTAATTTCTGCTATATGTTCGGCATGCCCTTCATTTGAAATTCAGTCATTATCATAATAAAAGTAACCGCTACACTAGTAGGTACTAAACATAGATGCATTGTCTGAGCTTAATTTTGAAACTAAGCCCGTTCGCGCAGAAACGTTTAGTGGAATTTCTTAATAAAAAATGGCATAGTAAAGAACATTAAACCTAAAGAATAGTTAATGTGTGAAGTAAGATTGTAGACATTGTCGTAACCGCTTACGCACGGAGTGGATGACGCTTATTCGAATTGCCGGTCTCTATAGTAAACATATTAAGGGCCAGGATTATTCTCGGTCCCAGGCGTATAATCATCAGCCAGTTACCCCATTAGCATTGCTACCCTCGCTGGAATGATTCTTCATTGGTCTCTGCTCCATTTCTACACCCCTCTTACAAGGTCACGTGCCAGCAATACCACCAGGCGGAAATCAATCTCGCAGTGGGCAAGGATCAAAGTCAGTTGGCTCAACAGTGGACATAACGAGGAATGTAGGGCTATATGAAAACGAAACGGGAAGTAAAATAGCTAGATAAATATAAATCTCACGTATCAGATGATACCGTAATGATTGCAGAAGGTGAGAAAGAGCTGAACATCCTTTTACTGGGGGTGAAAGAAGAAACCACAAATACTAGTCGAGGGTGAACGTAAAGAAAACGAGAATTACGCAAATACACATGTCACTTCATGGCGTACAGGAGGAGAACGAAAGTAGATATTTTCTGTGAAGATGAATGCTACCAAGAAGTCAAGAGACCGATGTCACTTAGCGTGAAAGGTGACATACAAGCTTAACAGTGTTTTAAAGAGTACAGACGCAACTTTAAAAATAAAAATCCGTATTGTAAGGGATATTGCCATTCCAGTTGTGATGTACGGATGCAATATCTGGACAGTAAGAATGACTGAACGGCGTAGAATAGACTCGCCTGAATTGTACTATTGCAGGAAACTTCTTACGCTTCCATGGACTGCAAAGAGAACGAATACAGCAAATAAAACCAGACTGTTCCTTACGAGATATTGTTACGGCGGAAAGTCAAGTGACGAGAAGCCAGTCGGGAACGACAGAACAGAGAACGCTGTAAGAAGGAGTCAGAAAATCGCACGCTGAGCGGACCTCCCTCCAGGACAACACGACAGAAGCGGCCCCTAGGTGAAGAGGACAAAAGCACCGTGCCCCACAGTCGCGGCCCAGTCGAAGAGCACCTTCAAGATTAGACATTTGTCAGAGACTTATTTTGCGTGTCGCCCTTTGCTTGTGACACATCTGTGTAATCCAAGTTAACTACTGGAAATTTCATTTTCTAATAAAACACATTAATAAGATTTGTTTGTATGCGGTTTAACGATCCTAAAAAGCAGGTTTCCTAGACACCTCATATTTGACGACTAGACTGCATTTAACAGATATAATACTGAAGCAAAAACTGACCCACTTTGGAAAAGACGTTAATGCTGGGCAACATCGAAGACAGAAGAAAAAGAGGGCGACTAAGGATGGCAACTCAGCAGTGAGCGATTCCAAAATGGACATTCTGCAAGAGTAGATGCAGGGCAGAAGAAACGGGCATGCTTATGTTCATGGGTTACGGAGAGTCGTAGACAATTAATCAAATGGAGAGAGAGAGAGAGAGAGAGAGAGAGAGAGAGAGAGAGAGAGGAGAGACTAGAGACCAAGTCAATACCGTTTTATTTGTCGGATTGATTACAGAGTGCGAGCTAAGGCTTGTCCATCTACCCTCCAACTTTCATTGTTTTTTACCAGTGTTATACGATGAAATCATTCCCTACTGCATTCATTAGAAGAAGTCTGGTACAACCTCCCTTATTCTCAAACGCTATTTGTAAATAGTGAGGCGAACGAACATTCACCTACCAGACATTGAACAAAGGCAGGTAAAACTTCTGGATGTTCAGGTTGTGTGTTAGCAGTGCACGGCATTGGTTAACTTCTATCATTAATATTGTTCCTATTTACCATTTTGTACCGTAGCAATTAGGCATACTTTTGGTGTTGTATAGATATTTTACACCTTCGGAGCTTGTTTCAATAATTTTTGTTTAGGTGAGTCGTTTCAGTTAGGCAGCACCTTCCATCCCTGCAGAGCGACACAAGTCTACATCGTTCATCTGTGACTTATTTTTCGTGCTTCTAACTAGAAGTGTTTTTATTTTTGTTTTGCCTGTGTGCTTTGAAGTTTAAATTCACAAATTTGTTTCATGTTCGTTTATTTATTAGACATGTTTCTGATAATACACTAGTTCCAAACTGATTTATCAAGATTCCATTAAAACGTTTGTGCAACATTGAAACTAGGAAATAGAAAATCACATTAATGAAAAATGAGAAATTTAAATTTTTATAGTAAAAGAATTATAATGTTACATACTGTTTTATAGTGTAAAAAGTGGGAGAACTCAAAATAGAATCATTAACACAAATCCTTAGCGAGAGTAAGAGTCTATTTAGGCAGACAATGGTTCAAAAACCTGAGAGCTTTCTAAAAGCATAATCTGCACTTCAAAAGCAATACACGAAATGGAAGAAAATATGTAGTATTGGAAAGTGGAACCTATAGGTGTGAAATTGGTCAAGAGAAGTTTGGTGATGTTGGAAACCAATAAAGACATGGTTGCATCCCATCCAGTAGCCCTTTAAGTTACAGGCTGGTCAGGAACAGTGTGAATATTTGGTATTGGTGCTGCAGGGTAAGTTGTGCTGAGAAACAATGTGATACTTTGCGCCATGTGCGAGTAAAGTAAAACGGAAGTTATCCTGTCAGGCCGTTGCGACTCCAGAGACCGTGAAAAGCGTTCTTCGTGTGGTTCCCTCATACCAAAAAATAGAGCGGCACAATAACTGGACATGGGGCGGTGGTAAGGTTCGAACCCGAGCCAAAGGCTGAGCAGTCTCGTAAGCTGTCATCTGTGCTATAACAGTTGACACAAACTGTATCTGACGGGTTTTTCGACTATGTGCGCTCACGGCCTGATTGGCTAACTTCAATGTTTATTATTTCAGAAACGGCGCAACGTGTCGAGTACTCTTCTTATCGAGCAGTGGTTAGCACACTGGACTCGCATTCAGGAGGACGACGGTTCAATCCCGCGTCCGGTCATCCTGCTTTAGGTTTTCCGTGATTTCTCTAAACACTTCAGGCAAATGCGAGGATGGTTCCTTTGAAAGGGCACGGCCGACTTCCTTCCCCATCCTTCCCTAATCCGATGAGACCGATGACCTCGCTGTTTGGTCTCTTCCCTCAAACAACCCAACATTTTCTTATCAGTTATTTCTGAACTCAACCTACCCTGCAAGAACCTTAAAGGCTTTTCAGGCTTTTTTTCAGCCCCATGTATATGATGAAAAGAAATTGTAGGTACTTTAATTCAATAAGCAATAGCATTTATTCCACTACTTAGCAGTACGGCTCGTAGCTTTAGAGCCGTCGGTTGTGATAGAAACAGCCAGTTGTATCTTAGCGTGACTCATTCACACCTACTGCTAGCCTAATTGCGGGAAGAGGTACCTGTGTCAATTCGAGTGACAGAATATTCAAGCCCCTAAGAATCTAAACAAACTATATTAAATCTTGTTCAGTTTAGTTAAGTCAATATACTGCCCTTTGTTATTTTAAAGAATCTTGTGTATAAATCTCAGCCTCCTAGCTGGCATACTTTCTGAGATAGAGAAAATTACACCCCAAACCGACACTTGTAAGATTAAAGTCAGTTAATATTCAAAACAGTTTGTCTTTTAGTATCATTTGGAATCATTACTGAGGTTCTCACAATGGCAGAGCAATATGTTTGAATTTTCATATTAAAAACCTTAACTATTTTTCATTTTCGTAATATAAAATTCAGAAGAGATCAGTATTTATTTAATGTATTGTTGAGTAAGTAAATGAGAATGAGTGAGAGTGTGTATGTAAGACATACGAAAAAATTCTGTTTATCTCGTGTTAAACATTACATAACCATGTAATGGGAAAGTGTTAATCAAGCGAGTCGCAATGAAAAATGTAACTTCCCCACCAGTCTGAAGACGTATGTACAAGGGTATTTGCTTTGTAAAAATGGAGCCAGAATAACCATTTGCAGAGTAATATTTTTCTAAAGTTACTTCAAGATTAGTTTTCTTTTTGTTTGGTTTTGTTAAACATTTTATTAATATTTGCATGATGAAGTGACGTAAATGCATCGGTGAATGTGAGCAAGAACTCGAAGGGTTGTTTTGATTGGCTGGTTAGTTTGAACAACCAATCAGAGTTAAGCATTTACCGCGGACTGCAAGTAGTTATAGGCCTGGAAGGAGCGGTAGTAGGGAGTCGCTAGTCAGCTATCGGACGTGCTGGTCATGTTTGACGCTTCCGTCTTTATTATGTGTAAAATGAAGAAAGAACTGGCTTCTCGCGTTCAGATTGTGTGACCGTAATAGCAGTTGCATTTATGGACAGTTTTGTGAAGTTTGGAAGTTTTTGGATTGTTTGTTGGAAACAGAACCGCGTGTGAACTATCGGCCTTTGTAAAATTCCGCATGGCACGTTTCATATTCGTCTATGGAATATTTGGCGAGCATTTTCTTTGTCAGCAATCCGCTGAAAAGGACCGAATATGAAACTCATATTGTAGCAGAGTAATGACTGTAAATCGCGTAATAGTTCGAGTCGGACCTAAGTACATCTATGGCTGCCTTGAGTGTTTACTGAATTGTCTGAACTGTGAGCTGAGGACAGTGATATTATTCGTTAACTAAATATGAGCTGATGGCAAGTGTTTATCTTCAACCTAAAGAAATAAAAGAACTCGTTCAGAATTTTGACACTTTTCTGAAGAGATGAAGCAGTCGCCCTCCACCCGAAAATAGTTATATTACAGAATAGCTTGCTACCAAAGTTCACGCAGACTTTGCAAACATAAGTATTGACGGTGTCTTTCTTCAACGCTGCTTTTAACGCCGTCTGAACAGTATCTCCGTATGCAAGAAAACGGGCTGGTGGTCTGACGCCGTACTGAGGTAGGTGGAACTTTTGTAGTGAACAGTACGACGAGAGCTAGTGGTCAAACAATATACGCAACGCAACGCGACATTTAAACCCGCCCCGCAGCAATACCAGCGACGTATTTCCTTCTGAATGGTAAACAAGCAGCCAGCGGGAGAGAAACACAGTGTAACTATTTTTGAAACGAGAAGGACGTGTTCTTGATTTTCTGTAATGCAGCTGAAAGACTTCATAGAAGGAAGAGATTACACACGAACACCAAAGTGACCAAAATTTATATTGATAATGGTCAACCGTAATATTCGTTGGCAACGAATCTGGCACGTTCTTGTGCTGGACCAAACTCAGTTATCCATCGCACAGTCCAAATGTGAACCCCCCAACTTATACATATTATATCCCATGGCAGACAGCCTTCAACGTCCGCGATTTGATAATGTTGGCACCTTGAAGTGGCTGTGAAGAAGTAGACTTCTTTAAACGACAATCACGGAATAAGCTTCAACGGTTGTGATCAGTCACTACATTTAAAATGGTGACAGTGCTGAGTAGTATCATTGTATTCATGGACAGTAACTTTAATGGTATAACCATTTCGAAAAATGAGTCAATTAACACGGTTTTAAAACAGTCCTCGTCCTTCGCTTTGTTGCTGACTGATCGTGGTGGCACACTCTGTTCCCAGCTGGGCAGATAGCCGAGTGGAAGCGCATACTGGACGTCAACGTGCTGGGGCTGTCCATCTGCACCAGAGAGGCCGTCCAGGGCATGCTGGACAGGGGAGTCGACGACGGCTTCATTATCCACATATGCAGGTACACTTCAAAGCGTTTCTAGCGATACTTTTTCTTTTTCGTCTTATGATACTATATAGTGGTATTTATCAAAATACAGTCATGCAGCATGTCACAATGAAGATGTTTTATTAGGCTTCTGAGTTTCCGATAAACGTCGACATTAGTCACAGCGTGAGAATCATTAGCTCTGGTGACTCAGAAACTGACCTAAGCTTGAATTCTGCACTCAAACCTGCAATAGCTCTGACGTGTAGATCGTTTCGTGAGTTCGATTCCCGGCGGGGTCAGGGATTTTCTGTGCCTCGTGATGACTGGGTGTTGTGTGCTGTCCTTAGGTTAGTTACGTTTAAGTAGTTCTTAGTTCTAGGGGACTGATGACCATAGATGTTAAGTTCCATAGTGCTCAGAGCCATTTCAACATTTTTTTTCGTTTCTTGAGATAGCTTAGGGAGTAAGTAGTAAGTTTCTTGACTCTTCCCGGATTACAGAGCTCCTCTTCATCGTGTACGAAACATTTGTTTCAATGTACAACAGTGAGACTGGTTCAGAATTCTCCTTTGCTTGCTGGCTAAATTCACTAATGTCTAAAGAAGACACTCTTTTTAGTTTTTTCCCTGCCTTTCATTTAACGAAATAGGTAAGAGTCGTATTGGACAGACAGGCAGTTCCAAGGAACCGGTCACCTCTTTGTTAGTTATGTTTCTTTGTGGTTGGCCCATTGGCTTAGAATTAGAAACCAGCATCTGTCTTTTTTACAGTTAGCTGCTTGTGAAAATTTTACCTTAGATAGATTTGGAAGCATAATCAGAGACTGATAAGACAAAACATTCTGGCCACTTCCCATCGCGAAATTGGATACCACACGGTGGCGTTGCGGGCACGTGACGCGGAAACAAATTGCTTTACGCGGAGCAGCCACGTATGGGGAATCACCCCATTGAAGATATGGGCTGCCAATGGGGAAATACATTGAGTTAAGTGATTTTGAAAAAAGGCAGACTATTGTTATGCAGAGCCTGTGAACGAGTATCCCGGAAACTTACTACTGTCGAGGGCATCGGAGAGAGGTTGAGTGACGGTGAAACTACCACTAGGCTCTAAATTGTTGGACCTCCATGGCTCTACACAGCACCGGTGTTTGCTGACTTATCTGCTCTGTAAAGTAGGGAAGCTCGTGATCTGTTCCATCTCTGCCGGAAGGGCACAATCCTGATGCATGCACAAGTGTTTCGGAGCACACCGCACATCGTACAATACTGAACATGGAGCTACAAAGAAAACCTCTCCTACGTGTTGACATGTCAATTACTATCGCTGTGGGCAAGGGACAGTCTCGATTCCATCGAAGAAAACGAATCGGATTCTCGGCTGAATCGTATTTTTGGTACATTATTTCGCTGATCGACTCCACAAACATCGTCATCAAGGTTACGGCGTCTCGAAACGAGTAGCTCGCTACGGACGCAAGCTGCCGGGAATGTATTATGCTATTGGAGACAGTCTCCTGAGCATTCATGGTACATGTGCTAGTAATCTAAGAGATTCTAACAGCTGCAAGCCACCTGCACCCTTCATACTTGTCTTTCCAGACGGCAATGTTATCTTTTAGCAGTATAATTGTCCGTGTCTCCGAGCCAGAACTTTGCTACAGTGGTTTGAGAAACATTTAGTTCACATCTCGGCGACCAAATACGTCTGATGTATATCGTATTGAAACCATCTCGCTCGCTTTCGGGTGCCATCACCGCATACACAAATCAACGAATGCCACATACATCCACAAACCTACCAACAAACTATCGGAGCTCTCATGCGCGGTTTCAGTGACGTATTTCGTTCCAAAGACCGAAAAACAAGCTATTAAGCAGGTGGTAATAACGTTTCAGTTCATCAGTGTATATACAGAGGGGCGAAGGCGTAAAAGTGGTGATTGTGGAACTCTGGCTGGTGATGGCGAAATGCTAGTCTAACTAATTATTCTTGGGTGCTGCTTCATTGTTTAGAGTCATGAAGTAGTTATTAGGGACGACACTGAATGTTTTTAGACAAGCGCTGTTAGGACAGTAACACGTAGTAAAAATAAACAGACTGCTCTATATGGGTGCCTGCTGCATTTATATCAGTTTACCCCAACAATGATGTTACAAATAACAATAAATTGAGACAGTATTGCGTTTTTACTTAGCACTTCCGGGCTGAGATGATTTATGTATGGAACACGACGTCTCAGCCCGGAAGTGTTAAGTGATGACAACACCTGCTGGAAAAGCCTTCATTCTGTGATCAGTATTGCGTTTCTTTCTGTTTCTCGATGATTCTGTTATCTAATTCTCTCTTCCGCTTAGCAGAATGACGTATTTTCTCGTCATAAACGGGAATATGAACTATTATTTATTAAATTTTGCAAATGGAAAGATTTATATCTCTGACTTCTGATTGATACCTTTATTTCCGGAATATATCTTGCTAGTATCGCATGTACGAACGCATTCTGTATATACACACTACATGCCGGAGCTGCTGCAAAACATCCATAGGGCCATTGTTGTGAAATAAATCTCTAGAAATGTTAAAATCAGTGCTTAAGACAATGATGTTCTGGTAGTGACCAAAATTTTATTTTGATAATACCTTTTTATACTCCCTTTAACCACATAAAAATACTATTTTTCAGCTGATAATGTGACTTCTACTGTTTTTTGGAATTCACAAGTAATAATACTCATAGATTACTTGGAAAGTGGTAGAACCATACCTGGACGCTATTATGCTCCATTATGGGATCGTTTTAAACTTGTGGCACACAAAAAGCACTCTTTCAGCAACATAATGTACCATCCTATAAGCGATAACAATGGTCTGAAGTGGTTCATCACCCACTTAAATCATCAGTTCCAAGTGACTTCACGCGCAGGTTACTGCTTCCTGTTCCCCAACTTGAAACTTTGGCTTTCTGGGGAGAAATTTTCATTAAATGAAAACATTATATTCACAATCAATGAATATTACGTGGAGTTTGACAGAGGCTCTTTCTCTGATCGTATGAAAAAGTTGGAAGGTCGCTGGACCAAGCTTGTATTCCTCAAAGGAAACAATGTCGAGAAGGAAGGTGAGTTGTTTACCTAGCAAAGTTTTCTTCCTTATTTTTTTACGAGACATATTAAACCACGCTGGTACTGCCAGACAGGTTAAAATCTATTGTTTCCACTACGCCTAAATTGACTTTAGCGTTAGGTTGCAATCATGTAGTCTTGTGCGTTGTTTTTCACTCTTGTTTTGTGGTGAGCTATCATAACTATTTCCGACGGCTCGTTCATAAAATTCTCAGAGCTTGAAAATAGGACATATTTAAAACTATTTATTTTCAGGATACTTGGATTATCTAGCAAGTTAGAGACCTATAAATGCTTGTATTGTCATATAAAAATTGAATCTTTGTTTGAAAAACCAGAGGAACGTGATCTCGTAGATACACAGTTACAAATTTTCTTACGGGGTTATAAACATGTGTGAAACTTTTCCTGCTAGGCTTAACATTACACCGCATTCAGCTTTCATTGTCAGAAAACTATCTACTTTCCTTACAATTCATTAGCCGAGCGGTCTAAGGCGCTGCAGTCAAGGACTGTGCGGCCGATCCCGGCGGAGGTTCGAGTGCTCCCTCGGGCATGGGTGTGTGTGTTTGTCCTTAGGGTAATTTAGGTTAAGTAGTGTGTAAGCTTAGGGACTGATGACCTACGCACTTAAGTCTCATAAGATTTCACACGCACTTGAACATGTTGCCTTACAATTCACAGTGTACAAATACAGGGGAAAAAATAACTGTGTATTGCCGTTGAAGGGTAATACACACATCAAAAATGTTATGCATCACGACGGTTCCCAGAACTCCTAAAGATAGACGTTAACTGTGGATATTGTGTCACAGACACAGTCCCTTTGACTGGTCAGAGATGTCACTAAACCCACGTAAAGATTTAACCAACCATGCATGAGCACCGCCTATTACACGGAGGGGTCCGACAGTTGATAAGTTCCAGTCATTCCACCAGGAAGGAGGTACACGGCTCTTGTTCTCTGTTGGTTCAGTCATGCGTCGACAGTCAATACCGCGGTTCGATCGCGTCCTGATTGTTACTTTGTGCCAGGAAGAGACCTCAAGAAGGGAAGTGTCCAGGAGTCTTGGAGTGAACCAAAGCGATATTGTTTGGACATGGAGAAGATACAGAGAGACAGGAACTGTCGATGAAATGTCTCTCTCAGGCCGCCCAAGGTCTACTACGGCATTGGATGACCGCTAACTACGTATTATGGCTCGGAGGGACCCTGACAGCATTGCCACCATGTTGAATAGTACCTCTAGTGGAGCCACAGGACGTCGTGTTACGACTCAGACTGTGAGCATTAAGCTGCGTGATGCGCAACTTCACTCCTAACGTCAATGGAGAGGTCCATCATTGCAACCACGACACAACGCACCGCGGTACAGATGGGCCCAACAACATGCCGAATGGACCGCTCAGAATTGGCATTACGTTCTCTTTACCGACGAGTGTTGCATATGTCTTCAACCAGACAATCGTCGGAGCGTGTTTGGGGGCAACCCTGTTAGGATGAACGCCATAGACACTGTCCAGCGAGTGCAGCAAGGTGGAGGTTTCCTGATGTTTTGGGGTGACATTGTATGGGGCCGATGTACGCCGCTGGTGGTCATGGAAGGCGCCATAATGGCTGTACGATACGTGAATTCCATTCTCCGACCGATAGTGCAACCATATCAGTAGCATACTGGCGGAGCATTCGTCTTCATGGACGACAATTCGCGCCCCCATTGTGAATCACTTCCTTCAAGATAACGACATCGCTCAACTAGAGTGGCCAGCGTGTTCTCCCGATATGAACCCTATCCAACATGCCTGGGATAGATTGAAAAGGGCTGTTTATGAACTACGTGACCCACCAACCACTCTGAGGGATCTACGCCGAATCGCCGTTGAGGAGTGGGACAATCTGGACCAACAGTGCCTTGATGAACTTGTGGATAGTATGTCACGACTAATACAGGCATGCATCAGTGCAAGGGGTCCGGTGTGTACAGCATTCTGGACCACAGCCTCTAAAGGTCTCGCTGTATGGTGGTGCAACATGCAATGTGCGGTTTTCGTGAGCAATAAAAAGCACGGATATGATATTTATGTTGATCTCTATTCCCATTTTCAGTATGGGTTCTGGAACTCTCGGAACCGAGGGATGCAAAACTTTTTTTTGATGTGTGTAAATTAATTTCCGATTTTTTAATACCTATTTCTCGAGGTATTGGTACAATTTACAGCGGCCAAAAGAACACATTTCACTCATTTTACATAAGCAACATAATGTGTACTGTGTTAATATAATACTTCAAAGTTTGCAACTGATGTTTTATTTTTAATGCTCATTGCCTTCATTTCATCTTAACGATTGACAACCGTGTCAATCATTATTGTTAATCTGCTACTATTATTGTTGTTGCGGTTGGTGAAGGTGTTCATGGTGACGGTGGTGGTGGTTGGTGGTGGTGGTGGATGTGGTGGTTGCAGTGGCAGCGGCGGTGGCGACTTCGGCGTCGGCGGTGTGTGTGTGTGTGTGTGTGTGTGTGTGTGTGTGTGTGTGTGTGTGTGTGTGTGTGTGTGACATGCTGTCTATGATAGTCCATCTTGTCTGAACTTTAGCCTTCTTTGCACTTGATGGAAAGTTTAACAACTGCGCAATGTAGAAAAGATCCGCTACGAGTGTATTTCTTTGTTGTTGGGCGTTTTCGTTTACAATTTCCAATCAACGTTTCATGTTCGAGAATGGCTCGGAGTTTTTGAATTTTTGTGTGTATTGCTAAACCAAAAGTTCGAATCACATGCACACCCTCTAGTTTTCGGTTAGTTTTATTAACGAACATGAAAACTGACGCTGGTCTCGACAGACTAGATAAGACGTTTCATTTCCAGAAAAACATTTGGTACATTATATGTGGTTTTCCCGAATGAGGGAATCGTTAAAACGATTCCACTTCCACTCTCTTTTAAAAGACATCATCTGTGAAAGTAATGTAGCATCCTGCTACCATCTCGAAATATCATACATTTGCCGAAACGGAAAAATTCGTATTGAGCGAGACGGCGCTGTGGATAAAGATGCCAGTGTTGTGGATTTTACACTCCCCGTTCAGCGATCCCCACGAAAATTTCCTTTGGTTTCTTGGCTTATTTTAATGCTCAGCTCACTATGATTTCTTCAAGGTCACCGCAGGTTTCCAAACATAATCCGTGTTAAATTGAACCAGTGTTCTGTCCCTAGTTACCACGATATCGACGAGGCGTTAAGACTTCTTTCACTTCGAAAGTTGTCATCCGGCGGAACTTGATTGTGGCTTGATTAGGGGCAAGAGGTGAAACAGCGACGTCATCGGTCCCATCGGACAAGGGAAGGAATGGGAAAGGAAGTCGGCTGTGCCCCTTCAAAGGAACCATTCCTGCATTTGCCTGAAGCGATTTAGGAACATCACGGAAAACTTAAATCAGCATGACCATAAGCGGGTTTGGACCGTCGTTTTCCTGAATGCGAGTGCAGTGTGCTAACTACTGCGCCACATCGCTCGGTCATGACAGAAGGTATCAAGTCCAATACATAGAGAAGAGTTTAATACACAGCATCTTCCCCGTCCTATATTGGCCTATTCAGCATGACAAAACATGGAACGCAATCTTTCGTATTAGATGAACTATAGTAACGGAGGCGAGTTATTATTTCAACCTTCAGAACTTCATTACCTTCTCTCTGTACAGCATCATGTATTTTGTTGTATCTGTGTACTGACGTGACGATTGCGAAAACCATTGCCCAGTAGTACGAAAAACTATGAGTTGCTCACGGTTGTGACTAACAACATGCTGCAGAGTTGAAACTAACTTTCATAGGATTAGGCAACTAAAACGTCCACGGAAGAACTCAATCTACAGCACAACTGTTGTAACAGTTCCTGCGTGTAGAATCCATCAAAAACACTCCTCATACTTAATACTGCGTTTCGTTCCCATGGTTGGTAGGGAAGAATTCTGTAACTGAACTTTATGTATTTTAAGAATAGCAAATAATTATTGATACAGACCTGTGCTCATATAGGTGCTGTCATTTCGTTTCCAGCACTACCCCTCTAAATGCGAGGGTTTATGTGTGATGGCTGTCAATCAAGTGATCGCAACTACCTGTTCGGGCCTAAAAGGTGGATTAAATTAGTCCTGCATTGACAATCTGCAGCTGGAAGTAACGCTTGGATTAGTACTCCGTGACAATACTCCACTCAAACTTGATCAAGATCAATACTTAGACTGTAATCCTAGGAAAGGTAGAACAACTGGGTACTGAAAATACTTTTATTATAAAAACCACTCTTAAAGAAACAAAGCAAAGTGAACACTCACGGGGGGCGTGCCGGAGATAAGTCCGAGCAGTCGCAACGCTTTCTGTGTCCTATGTGGCTCAGTTACCAGCACGGTACCTGAGCGTGTTCGGTCAGAGGGTTAGCTACCCTCTGTAATAAAAAACTGAGTGA
This sequence comes from Schistocerca gregaria, assembly GCF_023897955.1. Classification (NCBI taxonomy): domain Eukaryota; kingdom Metazoa; phylum Arthropoda; class Insecta; order Orthoptera; family Acrididae; genus Schistocerca; species Schistocerca gregaria. Next base: position 182,357,868 of record NC_064921.1, on the reverse strand, counting down.
ACGGATCAACCAAGAACCTGAACGGGTGTCATCGGCCGTCCGCCCCGAACATATTCAACGAACAACTTAGAACAAAATAAGAAAAAAATCGGTTAGAGTGTCTGCTCTGTAGGCTGGAGGTCCCGGGTTCGAATCCTGGTCGGGCCACACATTTTTCAACTGTCCCCGTTGATATTTATGAACGCCTGTAAGCAGCTCAAGGTCTGGATTTCATTATAATATCGTTATTGACATAGAACGTTAACTCCTGGTCATTCGTATAAATTTGAGATTTGCAAAACTTTTATGACGTGACTCTAAATCGCATACCCCATTATACAACAGAAACATTTAAGTCGTTGATATTTAAGATCGATTTCAAGAAAGCTTCTGCACTTACGGCCGGCCGGAGTGGCCGAGAGCTTCTAGGTGCTACAGTCTGGAACAGCGCGACCGCTGCGGTCGCAGGTTCGAATCCTGCCTCCGGCATGGATGTGTGTGATGTCCTTAGGTTAGTTAGGTTTAAGTAGTTCTAAGTTCTATGGGACTGATGACTTCAGAAGTTAAGTCCCATAGTGCTCAGAGCCATTTTCTGCTCTTACGGGCACTAAAAGTAAAGACTTCTGCGGTCAAGCAAATGGAGCTTAACACATGTACCCTTTAAGAGTACCTATCTGCCGACCCGTGGCTCGTATATCGACGAATTCAGTGCATTAAAGAGCAATTCAGCGGTGGTGATCTGGACACTGCTGCCATTGGTCGTCCAGGCGAAGTGCGTTGCGCAAATTAAGGTGCTGACTACGGAAAGGACGTCAAATGGCGTCTGCAAACTGCTGGAGTACAAGCTACTTCCGTACAAGGTAGCGGACACGAATCAAAAATTCCGCTTGCTCAAAAGCCAGGAGCAGAGACTTCTCTTACGTGTGCGGTAATAAAGAAGCACTTCATAGAGCTTCCGTCACCACAAAGAAGCACAGGTTGTATCTCTGCTCATAGGGGGACGAATGGCGCCATTTGTAATGGCGACATCAGCACTTTGGAACCTAATGCTGAGACTGTTATCTTACATCGTCCAGCAATGTCTCAAAACGCTGTCCAGCAAAGTGTGACTTACCGACACCTTGCTAGCAATGTCTCAGAACACTATCTAGAGAAGTGGTTCCTACTGACAGCAACCAGAGAGCTCTCAAAATCGCTGTCTAACCAAATGTGTCCTACCAACACCAGACAGAATGTCCACGTCGTAAGCGTGAACTCTCATTACAGCTAATCATCTTCCCCGTTGAAAGCGGAATACTTCCTGCAGCATGTATTCAGTCCAGTAGAAACTTCTAGAACAAATTGTGACCCCACCTCCATCTACAATGCAGCCAACCAAATCAGTTTCCGAATCTTTTGTCTTTTGGTAGCATCAGGGCAAAGCACCTCGCATGGGAACTTCTTGCGACCGCTAGCCCGCATTTGCGGCAGGCATTCCATTTGAATTTCTCGTGTTAAAAAAGCCTGCAAGTGGCCTTCTAAGATGCTATCATTACGAACACACGCTTCCAGCATTATATCGTCCCCGACTCCTAAGCAACCACAGGTTTGGTGTCTAAATCTTGCCGACTTGCACAGTACATAATTTGTATCTAAAAGTTCTTTCCTTTTTCTTGTTTCCAGTATATCTAGCCACATTATGCCATTCGATCCATTGATCTCGATGTACTTTGCCAGCAAGCATGCTGTCAAGACTCTGCTTGAAGGGCAACGGAAAGACTTGGTTGCCAGGAATAGCAAGATACGATGTGGGGTAAGTTTCATATACATTGCGTTACTACATTTCTAAGACTCTGAGCACGAATGATGGTGTAGATGTTGTGGTTAAGCAAATATACTTTTCAATCACACATAATTTTCTAAGCAGGTAAATACACTGTTCAAGCAAGGGCATGGAAATTTCAGAAAAGGAAACTGAGTGGTTTAAAAAAATAATAGTTATTACACACGAAAAATCTAATTATAAGTTTGATTTATGTCAAGACGGCATATGGTTCTACAGGTAAAGCAACGTTAAAGACCACGTCATAGGAATTCAGGCTTCGTGATAGATATAGGAGGTTAATTGAAGAAACCACCGCTAACACAATTCCACAGACGAATCATCCACCATACAGCAGACTACGTGAACCTGTAAAACTTACTGTCTCTCTGATAAACTGCTCAGAGTTTCTATCTCAGGATCTCAGCCAGAAAATTGACCTCCGCAGCAAAGCTCTTAGTGGCCGAGTTACGCATACAGAACCCCGTCTCCTTTGTTCCACAATCCCACTACCTCACGCCTTCGCTTCACCCTTCAATCCCCTCCTGCTATCCGACCTTGACACAAGCTCCCTTGGGTACCTTGCTTGACTGACCTACCTGAAAGAATGAATACTGTCAAGAAATGAAATGAAACGACACATGTTGGGCGCTAATATGTAGTAAAAATGATCAGACAATAAAAACGTGTGGCAGTAATAATACGAATTTCCGGGACTGGTATGATGTAGACTCTGCTCAGCAATTAGACTTGATGCGGGTAATTAATTATTTAGTCTCCCATGATGAAATCAGTTATACAGGATGTCAAAAGTGTCCTGACATGACTCGCCAGTCTGCAGCTAAGATAGCATGGTGCCGTGTGGCTGTTGACAGACAGATGGTGCCTTTTATCTTCGCATTTCTGTGTACCCGCTGCTTTATAGGCGACACCCAGAACAGTTTAACCCACTTCCTGTCCGCTGTTTCCCTCTTAATCGTTCTGCAGGTAAAAACCGTCACGCGATAGGTGCCAAAGAGCTGTTTTCCCATTCACATCGGCCGTTTGCTATCCCTCAGTGCTTGTGTCATTTCTTTTATCTGCACTAATTTCACTGCTAAGGTTGCTTTCAAGTTTAATTTTTGCAGTTGTAGGTAAGACAGCAAGAACACAATCGTAACATTGTTCTGAACGAGATGAATACAATTCTCATTCAGTCTGAACACTGAACAGAAGACAGACTGAAATGACCCATGAGTGCCAAATCAGAATTCCCACTCTGAAAGAGTATCACCTCATCACTTACAATGTCCTCAAATGAACCAAATCCAGTACTCAGTTTTCTCCTCGTTCCCCCAGTAATTTTTCTTCCTATCTACGTGATTATGTAGCTCTCAATTCGTTCGAGCAATCAATCATTCATGATAGGAAACACAGTCATAGCTCAGTAACTTAAAATGATTCAGATGTTTTACTTGTTAGAATTAAATCAGGCGATGATTCTACTTCTCTGCAGGCTCGTGCTTTGCGGCAGTCTGCTAATCTGTACAAATAAAATGCCTCGTAATTTCGGGAGCGTTGTATAATCAGTCGGGAAACCTCATATCAAGCGGATATTTGGCTTTGATGAAGTTTAACCTTCCGAAGAAGTAATGGAGATCTTGGATTATTAAATGCAGGTTCGTATCCAGTCTTTCGGAAGTTCCCTTCTGATTAACATCTACACAATATATCGATGAATATCATTAATTCTCAAATGTCAAATACACACCTTTTGTATGAAGGAGCAATATATATATATATATATATATATATATATATATATATATATATACAGGGTGATTCAAAAATGCATGTAAATATTTTAAGGGTGTATTTGTGAGGTAAATATAAGACAAAAATGTTCTATACAATTTTTGCTATACTTGGCTTATTACAGAGTTATGAACAAAACATGATAATACATTCAATACAACGTAAAGTATTTACTTCCCAGAGTTCACAGTTTAATTACAGTGCATTTGGACTAAAAACGAAAACTGGTAAATAAACGTGACGTAACAAACTGAAACAATTCCTCGCGAATACTGTATTACTTTAGTTCCTGTTGATTGAACTAAATCAATGCAAAATAACTAAGGAAAATACGTGAAGAATTTACGGACTGTACTGTACTGTATTTGCTCAAATCTTAATGCAATGCATGTTCAAAATGCTGTCCCTGAACTTGCAGACAGACCCGTGCTCGTCGCCGCAATGATCTCTGCACATTACACAGTCCGTTCAACTCTCCACGAATAATTTCACAACCACCTTCAATTCTTTGTTGTAGCACTTCTCTGTTCGGTACTGCAGAAGAATACACCAATGTCTTTAGTCGGCCCCATAAATAAAAGTCTAAAGGGTTCAGGTCAGGTGATCTGGCTGGCCAAGCAATTGGTCCTCCGCGACCTATCCATCGATGTGGATACGCATCATTGAGGTACGCCCTTACGTTGCGGCTGTAATGGGCAGGAGCACCATCGTGCATAAACCACAAGGTGGCTCGTATTGCAAGAGGGACATCCTGTAACAATCCAGGCAATTCCCCCTCCAAAAATTCGCGGTGAGCGTGCCCAGTCAGCCCTGGAGGTAGAACATGAGGTCCGAGTAAGTCATTCCCCACAATACCACACCAAATGTTTATGGAGAATTGATGTTGATATCCACGCACAATTCTCGCGCCAGGATTCTCGACAGCCCACTGGTGCATATTATGCGAACTGATTACACCCGCAGGAGTAAACATGGCCTCATCTGTGAATAATATCCGCCGAATGAACATTGGATCATTCAAATGACGCTCTTGTAACCACTGGCAGAATTGCTGACGGCGAGGATAGTCTGCAGGTGTCAATTCGTGCACTTTGTGCAGGTGAAATGGATGCAACTGTTGTCTCCGAAGCAGCCGCCATACAGTAGATTGTGGAAGTCGTACAGCTGCACTAATTTGTCTCGTACTGATGGCTGGATCTTGGTCTACCAGGTCCAAAACATGTTCCTCGACGTTCACTGCATGCTCAAGTGGTCGACCTGAATGTGGCCCAGGACGAATGCCATACTCCCGCATACGTCTGTCCACAGATACAAACGTCTGATGACTTGGTAACCGTCGTCTTGGAAACAGCTCACTGTACCTTCGTCTTGCTGCAAGTGCGTTTCCATCTGCTGCACTATACACAAGGTGCGTATCAGCATACTCACTGTTTGAGTACATCATGTGCACGAAACCTGTAGCCTTCCGACGATGAATGAACGACAGGAAGTACGTTTCCGTTACCAACAACATCAGCGCCATCTTATGTACAGTAGGAGTAAACAGCAATTGCAAACAAAAACAAACACTATTCATGCAGTTTCGAATCAACTGTTGGAAGATACGTATGTGCATTACGTACCAGAATATGGCATCCTGCTGCTTGCACTGACGTCGTTTTGATACGGACATGACTTTCGTATTTTAACGATAACTCTGGAATTAAACGTTTATGGAAAAACATTTATAGAACATTTTTGTCTTATATTTACCTCACAAATACACCTTTAAAATATTTACATGCATTTCTGAATCACCCTGTATATATATATATATATATATATATATATATATATATATATATATATATATATATATATATATATATATTCCTGGAAATTGAAATAAGAACTCCGTGAATTCATTGTCCCAGGAAGGGGAAACTTTATTGACACATTCCTGGGGTCAGATACATCACATGATCACACTGACAGAACCACAGGCACATAGACACCGGCAACATAGCATGCACAATGTCGGCAGTAGTACAGTGTATATCCACCTTTCGCAGCAATGCAGGCTGCTATTCTCCCATGGAGACGATCGTAGAGATGCTGGATGTAGTCCTGTGGAACGGCTTGCCATGCCATTTCCACCTGGCGCCTCAGTTGGACCAGCGTTCGTGCTGGACGTGCAGACCGCGTGAGACGACGCTTCATCCAGTCCCAAACATGCTCAATGGGGGACAGATCGGTAGATCTTGCTGGCCAGGGTAGTTGACTTACACCTTCTAGAGCACGTTATCTCTGTAACGAGTAGTAGATCAAACTTTCCTGGTGATTTTGTTTGTATTACGATAATCATGTACTTTAATGAACTACACAGTCAATTAAGATGCGGTAATATTTAATTTTTGCTTGCAAAGCGTGAGGCATCTTGATGTATATTATGGTGTACAGTTTTTTTCCGAGCTATCAACTCTGACGTTGTCTTTGGAACTGTCTCATATCCCAGTGCCACCTTCTTTGGTTGCCGCATGGAGTGACCGCGAGATTTGAGGTGCCATGTTACGGATTGCGTGGCCCCACCCGCCGGAGGTTTGAGCCCTCCCTCTGGCACGGGTATGTGTGTTGTTCTTAGCAGAAGTTAGGTGAAAATAGTTTAATTAGTGTGTGAGTCTGGGCACCGACGACCTGAGCAGTTTTGTCCCTTAGGAATTTACGCGCGCACACACCCTTCGGCTGCGTTTCCATATATTCTTCTATTGTCTAAGTAAGAGTTTTGGTAATTAAAAACAACTTATTCTTTCTTCCTTTTCTAATAAGGCAATTATGTTATGCTCGTGTTTGTGGTGGACAATTAATGGTTTCTATATTCGCAAAGCATATGTTGCAGAAATGCAACTGCTCAGATCGAATACTTACGGTAAGTATTTAACAACGTGAAAAGTGCTGTAGGCGTAGTTTTTAGAAGTTGCGGACAATACTATCCAACAGATACGGTCTATAAAGCTTTAAGAAAGCCCTCTGATTGCCAACTCCAGTTATTTACACAGAATTTAGTAGTGTCTTCGTTTATATTTTTCTGGTATATAACCCGATGCATTATCGCTGTCTCTCCAAGATCGGTGACATATAGCTAATCAAAAATGTTAAAATATGTACTTTGAGGATACATTGTGAGTAGTTAGATTCCGTCTCTCTCTTTGAATGCTTAGCTAACAAATTTTTCTGCAGTAATAAGACTGCTCAGGGTACTCATATGACAACGAATTTTATGGCCTAAATCTGAATTGTTGAATTCTAGCATTGGGGTACATATTTAAGCACTTGGCAACTACTTTGACGACTATGTGTACATGTGTAAGTTAACCGACGCTAATTTTTACAGTGCGACTTTTCTTGCGATTTTGTGACATCAGACAGCGATTTCCATGTGTTAACCTGAAATAGCAATTCAACCTTTGCCTTTTTTGTGCTGCTGATGCTGTTGCTGCCGCATTTTACAGACATTTTAGAATATCTGCCACATTTTAGATTCATAAAATAATTGAGTTACGATCTGCTGTGGCTTTTGATTGGTACTAGAGCCATCTATAGGTGAGGTACAGAGATAGACTGTGCAGTAATCTGCTGGTGACTGGAGAAACCGTGATATGCTATTATTTCGCGTTTTCTGGGTTTGTGGGATGGTATTTAAGGTAAAGCAAATGGTGGTTTTTAACTACACTCCGGGAAATTGAAATAAGAACACAATGAATTCATTGTCCCAGGAAGGGGAAACTTTATTGACACATTCCTGGGGTCAGATACATCACATGATCACACTGATAGAACCACAGGCACATAGACACCGGCAACAGAGCATGCACAATGTCGGCACTAGTACAGTGTATATCCACCTTTCGCAGCAATGCAGGCTGCTATTCTCCCATGGAGACGGTCGTAGAGATGCTGGATGTAGTCCTGTGGAACGGCTTGCCATGCCATTTCCACCTGGCGCCTCAGTTGGGCCAGCGTTCGTGCTGGACGTGCAGACCGCGTGAGACGACGCTTCATCCAGTCCCAAACATGCTCAATGGGGGACAGATCCGGAGATCTTGCTGGCCAGGGTAGTTGACTTACACTTTCTAGAGCACGTTGGGTGGCACGGGATACTTGCGGACGTGCATTGTCCTGTTGGAACAGCAAGTTCCTTTGCCGGTCTAGGAATGGTAGAACGATGGGTTCGATGACGGTTTGGATGTACCGTGCACTATTCAGTGTCCCCTCGACGATCACCAGAAGTGTACGGCCAGTGTAGGAGATCGCTCCCCACACCATGATGCCGGGTGTTGGCCCTGTGTGCCTCGGTCGTATGCAGTCCTGATTGTGGCGCCCACCTGCACGGCGCCAAACACGCATACGACCATCATTGGGACCAAGGCAGAAGCGACTCTCATCGCTGAAGACGACACGTCTCCATTCGTCCCTCCATTCACGCCTGTCGCGACACCACTGGTGCGGGCTGCACGATGTTGGGGCGTGAGCGGAAGACGGCCTAACGGTGTGCGGGACCGTAGACCAGCTTCATGGAGACGGTTGCGAATGGTCCTCGCCAATACCCCAGGAGCAACAGTGTCCCTAATTTGCTGGGAAGTGGCGGTGCGGTCCCCTACGGCAATGCGTAAGATCCAACGGTCTTGGCGTATATCCGTGCGTGGCTGCGTTCCGGTCCCAGGTCGACGGGGACGTGCACCTTCCGCCGACCACTGGCGACAACATCGATGTACTGTGGAGACCTCACGCCCCACGTGTTGAGCAATTCGGCGGTACGTCCACCCGGCCTCCCGCATGCCCACTATACGCCCTCGCTCAAAGTCCGTCAACTGCACATAGGGTTAACGTCCACGCTGTCGCGGCATGCTACCAGTGTTAAAGACTGCGATGGAGCTCCGTATGTCACGGCAAACTGGTTGACACTGACGGCGGCGGTGCACAAATGCTGCGCAGCTAGCGCCATTCGACGGCCAACACCGCGGTTCCTGGTGTGTCCGCTGTGCCGTGCGTGTGATCATTGCTTGTACAGCCCTCTCGCAGTGTCCGGAGCAAGTATGGTGGGTCTGACACACCGGTGTCAATGTGTTCTTTTTTCCATTTCCAGGAGTGTATTTATAGAGAAATGTTGATTTTCCAGTGCAGCCATCTGATAGTGACAGGAGCAAGGAAGAGAAAGTGGACTTGCGTCTATATACGTTTTCAGAGCTTGTGAGAAGGTGTTTATGGTACAAAACTAATTTTAGTGAATAAGAATTCCTACTTCGTCACTTATATTTTATAGCAAATGTTGGTTTTTAATTGTATATTGAGAAATATGCAATTTACTCGTTCCAGTATTAATGTCGCATGATATATAGCTTCAAATCAAAGTTACTAATGCGACGACTAATTAGTAAGTCCTTAAACGAACATTTGGAGTTAGTATTGCAAAAATATCAGCCGAGTGGAAGCACAAGGTTCGCGGTAGTGTTGGAGCGCAGGGTGCGGGGTGCTACATGCAAAATCCGTAGAACTGCTGGGGGCTGCGTAGCTGTGCTGATATCAACGAAATATGGCATGCATGTGAAATTCGCACCCGCGAATTCAGGGGGTGCTCAGATTGTGGGGCCTTAATGCAAAATCTGCGTAATTGTAGTGGGGATGAGGAGGCTCTCCCATCCTAGACCTTGGCACATGGCAGGATGTCGTGAGTCCTCAAATGACCGGAGATAGGGAAATCCTGATAATGGCATCAGTAAAATATGACATGAACAATTGCATGTGATTTTCCATAATGGTTTGTAGATTGGGTTCAAAGTTGTCTCGTTCTGTCCTTGCGCTATAGAAAGGACCAACTTAGTGTCGTGTGTGTGTGTGGTTTGGGAACGTATGAGCGCCCAACGTCGAGGTTATCAGCACCTTGACATCGATTAAAAGATACAAAGGTGGATAAGAACGAAAAATGACGTACACGCATGCACACGAAACGACCACACAATGACTATCGCACAGGCACTCTCACATGTATTACAACCAATGAGGAGGCAAGATAGCTAATTAAGAAAGTAAAACAGGGAAAACAAAACCACAAAAGAGCTAAAAGAACAGCAAAAGGAAATGAGACTGGTTAACAATTTACGAAAAAATTTGGGTGAGCCACCCACCCCGTTGACACATTAAAAATACCTCCCCAAAATCGTGTTAAAATGTGGGACAATCCACAGAACTTTAAAACCCGAAACACATTCATTTGAGCATTGCATAAAATAGACTGCAGATCGGCCGGCAAATCCGCTGCAGTCCGCTGGCCGGCAAATAAATTACAGTCCAATAAAATGTGGTGCACCGTGATCTGCACCACACATGTTAGGGTCCTCTCGCTGGAGTAAAAATCCATGCGTCATAGGGCTGTGGCCGATGCGAAGACGAGTAAGGAAGTACGCTACGGCCGAGTTTTGGGCTTGATAACACGGAGCTTGTTGTCGGTCACTTCTAGCCACTCATGTTCCAATCGACACAGGACTTTATACCTCAACAGCGAGGTGAGCGCATGCAGCGGGATAGCACAATGAAAGACCTGACGGTCACGACACGCCTCCTTGGCTTCTTGTTCAGCCCTTTCATTCCCCAGAATTCCCGCGTGCCCTGGTTCAAATGGTGCAAATGGCCCTGAGCACTATGGGACTTAACATCTGAGGTCATCAGTCCCCTAGAACTTAGACCTACTTAAACCTAACTAACCTAAGGACATCACACACGTCCATGCCCGAGGCAGGATTCGAACCTGCGACCGTAGTGGTCGCGCGGTTCCATACTGAAGCGCCTAGAGCCGCTCGGCCACTCCGGCTTGCGCGTGCCCTTTTACCCAGCACAAAGACACCTGCTTCCCCAGTCCCTCTAGTTGGAGGAGGGCGTTGTGGATAGTGTGGGTTCCTTTATCTGCTGGATACAAACGCTGGAGAGAGTAAAGGGCGCTCAAAGAATCCGAACAGACGAGAAATATAACACTGGGAGAAAGTCTCATCTGCTCCAGTGCCCACAAGATGGCATTAATTCTGCATCAAAGATGGGAAATCAAGAGGCAGTATGGCCTTGAGGACACGATCCGGGAAGACGACAAAGCAACTGAGTCACCCTGCTTAGATCCATCCATGAAAACAGCTACATGGTCGCCGTGCTCATATAAAACGGCACAAAAGACCCGATTAAACACGGAAGCAGGAGTGCTATCTTTTCTGTACCGCACCAAATCTAAAATCAAATTGGGGCCTCTCAAGTAACCAGGGTGGCAGGCGGTTAAAACCCTGGATTTGGGGTCTTACAGACTCCACACAAAGGGACACTAGCAGACGTTGCACACGGACCCCAAATGACAACGTTTGCCTGGGGCGGCGGGAAAACAGGCGGTCCAGAGGCGGATGAGCAACAATACCATGAGCAGGCGAGGTTGGAGTTGCAAGAAAGTTACAAACCTGGCGCACCAGTAGGAGCTGCCGCCGGATGGTAAGTTGCGGTTCCCCGGCCTCAGCACAGAGGCTGGGTATGGGACTGGTCCTGTAGGCACCCGTGGCCAGTCGAATCCCTGGATGGTGGACAGCGTCAGGGATCCGCAAATAAGACTGCCTCACTCACCCATACACTGTGCACCCGTAGTCCAGCCGTGAACGCACAAAAGCCCGTTAAAATTGGAAGAGACGCGCCCTGTCCTCTTCCCAAGACCTGTAGCTGAGGCACTTGAGGATGTTCAGTGCCTTCAGGATTCTGGCTTTCAAGTGTCGTAGATGTGGTAGCCATGACAACCTGAAGTCAAAAATTAGGCCCAGATACCACACTGTGTCTCTAAAATGTAGGACAGTATCACCTACGTGCAAGGCAGGCAAAATAAAAGGTCGACGAGAACGATTAAAATGAACACAAACACACTTATTGGCAGAAAACTGAAAACCCGTCTTTCCAGCCCACTCCTCCAATCGCCGCACTGTTAGTTGAAACTGATGGCTCACTGTTGCAACACTGTAGGAGGAACAGAAAACAGCAAAATCGTCCACAAATAAGAAGCACTGTGCTGAACTCCTCACTGTAGACGTTATACTGTTGATGGCTATGCCAAAGAGGGTAACACTTAAAACACTGCCCTAATGGACACCATTCTCCTGCTCAAATCTATCAGACATGTGTTACCAACTCTGGTCGGAAAAAGCCGCTGAGACAGGAAAGACCGTATGAAAATGGGGAGGTGCCCACGAAAGCCCCATTCATGCAGTTGTGCAAGAATACAGTATCTCCAAGTAATATCATATGCCTTACTGATATCAAAGAATATGCCGATACAGTGATGTTGACGGAGGAAAGCCTGCTGAACAGCTGCCTCTAGGAGAGTCAGGTTGTCGACCGTGGACCGATATTTGCAGAATCCACACTGAGAGCGGCTAAGAAGTTGCCTGCTCTCCAAAAGCCAGACCAGACGACGGTTAACCATCCGTTCCAGGGTCTTCCCTATACAACTCGTTAGGGCGATGCTCCGATAACTACTTGGAGTAGGGCGATCCTTTCCTGGTTTGAGCATAGGGACCAGAATTGCCTCCCTCCACGAGTTGGGGAAGTTATCTGTCTGCCATATTAGATTAAAACAGTAGAGGAGGATTTCCTGGGACGGTGTTGGCAAATGACGAAGCATGCAATACCGGATGTGGTCGTGACCGGCTGCAGTGTCAGCAGTCTAAGCCAGTTCCGATTCGAGCTCTCACATCTAGAAAGGGGAGTTGTAGGCCTCAGAACCGTTGGACCTGAAATCCAACTTTTCCCTGTCTACAGTTGCACGGTAGCGACAAAAAACGGGATCCTGGCTTGCATTGGCAGTAGTTTGCGCAAAATGCTCAGCCAGCGTCTGAGCAATGTCTCTGGGCACTGTTTGGAGGCACCCCTGTTTCAGTACTGCTGCAATCGGTAAATTACTGCGTGTACCTGTAATCCTCCGGATGGCTTCCCATACTTTTGTGGAACAAGTGGAACGGTTCACGGAATCCAGGAACTCCTGACATGACCTTTTTTTTTTTGCTCTCTTGACCGCTGTTGGACGGCATTTAAATTTAGGTCGTAAGATGTTTGCATCTACATTTCAGTTACTCAACTAGTAATGAGTTTGATATAAAGGAATCGCTTTTACATTTCTGTGAGGTAAGGGGCTAAGATGCTGAGAGTATTAAAAAGTAAATAACAAAATTATTTATCTCACATGAAAATACAGCTGGATAAATGCTGTGGTCAAGGATACAATCATGAAGTATCTGCGAATGGCAAATACAAAGGTTTGCAATCATAAAATGAAGCATGGGCGTACATTGTTCATCACACAACAAAATTTTGTACTAAATGATTACAGAATTAATGTATTGGAACTGCGACAATTTTACGAGAGAAGATCTTGTTCTTACGTGTTCCTTAGTGGTTCTCTGATTCAGTGGTGATAAAGAAAAGAAATTCATGAACTGACAAAAGTGTTACACTCTGAAGAAACTGTGTCCAACTAGATGGTCTTCCAGATTTGATACATTGTCTCCAGACAGAATTTCAAACAGATTTTGCTGAACTTATGCAGTACACTTTTGAAGAGAAGAATTTTAATTTGCTAATAGATGGAAACGTATGATTTTGTCCTGAATTTTTTATCCACATTAAGATTTAAAAAAATACTGATTTAGTTTTTAAACTACTGCATTCAGCTACTGCTGTTATTTCTGGACAGAGGTTCCTATCCTTGTTTTGTTCTTAAAGACGCTTTCAGCAACCCAACCCCCCACCCCCACCCAGGAAGGTGGTTGGAGTGTTCCTGGGACACTGTGTGTGTGTGTGTGTGTGTGTGTGTGTGTGTGTGTGTGTGTGTGTGTGTGTACACGCGAGTGCATAAAGGTTTGTCCCCTTATTTCGATTTCACCCTCTTGCCAGACCAGCTATCCAAAGGGTACACGTAGAAATGTTCAAAACGTTTGAGGGAGAGCTAACAAAGATCCTTCTCTTAAGTGTAACAGAACGTAATGGGAAACTGACAATGAGAGTTCAAGTGTCTAAAGTTAGCAAAAAGAGGCTTCATGTAACTTTACATAACCAGTAAATACGAATTTCTGATGACTTCCGGCTGAGTAATGTGAATATAAGTTTTTCCATTATCTAGGACCACACGCCATTCTATGAATTCGTTACACAACTAGGGGGAAGCATCTGTCTCAAAACACTTATGTACGGTTAGAAAAATAGTTGGCTTCTGAATGTGAGTGAGTGAGACCAGCCTTGAACTGTAGTGTTCATATGGCAAACATAGGCGACTCTAAGGAAGGTCAGACAAGAATTTACACGTTGTACTTATCAAACTGATCCAAGAACTTCTCAAGACTGACACCATCACCCAAATGAAGACAGTTAGTGGATTTAACTGCATATTTTCGATGGCGTCCTATGTAAGAAGTTTAGGGAACACTAACTGAATTAGGCCATAGAAATTGTTCTTGATTTATGAGTTTCATATTATTTGAACAGTGAAAATTACTAACAAGTCTACGTTATATTTTGTAGACTGTGCAAGTCCTGTAACGTAGCTGTAAAACCTTTACCGCTCATTGTATGAAAGCTATTCAGAACGTAAGGAGCAAATTGAAAACCACAGTGAAAATCCGATGGAACTTGTTTCAGATGTGTTCCGCAGTGTGCCTAGCATGCCCGCATATAGCCTCACGTCGATCTTTTCAGTTCTGAGCCCGCAGTGAAGGTGCAAAATGCCTAGAAAATATTCTCTCTGGCGATATGTAGGTCCCTTCCTGGAGGTTTACCTGATTTAATGCATTTCCTTCTTCATGACGATTCTCTGCCGCACACTGCAGGGGCGGTGACGCCGCTCCTGTAGCGTTTTCTATGAGAAGTGTTTGATCACTCATCATATAGCCTGGATTTGCTTCTTCTGTTTTCCATCTCTGCCCAAACGAACCGCCGGTTATGAAGACAACATTTTGCCACAGACAACGAGCTGCAGTCCAGCACAGAAAATTACGGAAAGCACGGAAGTCTGCCTTCCATGACGAGGGTATTGTACAGCTGGCACAATGCTAGGACAGATGTCTACGTCGGAGCTGCGACTATGTATAGATTTAGCTGGAACATGTAGGTAACTGTTGAAAATATAACATTTTTTATTTTCACTGTTGTTTCCATTTGGTGACTGATCGTTCCTTACTTGCTGAATAGACCTCGTGTATGTAAAATAGTTGAACTAGGATAATAAGTTCGAGAATTATATAAATGTTCGTTATGTAAATTACAGATTTCAAGGGGGAAATAAAACAAGTTGGAAAATCGAACATTATGTTTATTAACGTATGATTTTTGTTTTAGCAAATATCACCAGGACTTCTGAAAACAGAAATATTCAGTACCTTACAAAAGCATTCGACAGAAGCGCTGGAAAATATGCGATTGCCAATGATGGAATCTGAGGACATGGCGGATGCAGTTATCTATATGTTATCGCAACCTCCACGTGTTCAAGTACGTACAAATAACTGTCATAAAAGATGCAGATAGTCTTTTCTCTGTACAAAATATTCATTTAATTAGTCATTTCTTTTTCCTAGGAAAATTGCTGATAAGATTTCTATCACCGGTAACAAGTATGTTGCACAGATTTTGCATATTAAAAAAAATGGTGTTAGAAGTGTGATAAATGTTTAATTATGTATTTTAATGTTAGTAATGAAACATTCGTGGTTACATACCCCAATTTACAGAAATATTAAATTTATATTATAATAATAGAAGTAATATTAATAACTGAATAGTCACCTTGAAGTACGATAGTAGGCTTTAGAATATTGGCACTGTAGAATGGGCACGAAGAATTTATATGACACAGATGTTATTGATGTAATTGGAGAGAAGTGGTTGCTACGAAATAGTAGAAGCAAATTTAGTTTAGGTACTTGAAAAGAAATAAAGGAGAGTATAACAAGGATATGAACAATACGATATTAGAATGTTCTTGTGTTTACGTATGAAAACAATACTTTACTCGACGACATTACCAATGATCATACAGAAAACACTTCAACTTCTTGTTAAATACAGAATGTATGGCCCAGCTGGAAAACACTGTTTTGGGCACAGGGAAGGCGATTATGCTCATCTTTAAAATACTTTACGTGAGAAATTGGTAAGCAACTGCCTCTATCGTAATTCCGAATGCCTCACCAAAAATTTTCGCATTTGAACTGTTCGCAATATTTTATTACAGAACATTCTATTCCCTTTTACTCAGTCGATCTCTGTGCCGATGCCATCACACTTATTATGCCCCTCCCACAGCTACTGGCTGCATATGTATGCCTCCTTCCCAATGTGTATTTCTTCTCCCATTGGACTTTCTCCTATCTGTCTCTCTCCCACTCTCATTTTCTTCAAAAAAATCGTTTCAAATGGCTCTGAGCACTATGGGACTCAACTGCTGTGGTCATCAGTCCCCTAGAACTTAGACCTACTTAATCCTAACTAACCTAAGGACATCATACACATCCATGCCCGAGGCAGGATTCGAACCTGCGACCGTAGCAGTCTCACGGTTCCGGACTGCGCGCCTAGAACCGCGAGACCACCGCGGCCGGCTCATTTTCTTCATTTTCTTCATCAACTGTCGCTGATCTGGAGGGGGTGTGGGCAGGTTCCAGACCCCCAAGCCTATATATATGGACCCATTCATCTCTATTTTACATTTCCACTATCACCTGTATGCTTAGTTCCAACTTTTATTATCTTCATCGATCTCATTCTTTCTCGGTGCCAAATCCTGCCCCCCACTACCTCTCATTCTCTTTCGACGAAAGCATTTTTCAGCTAGTTGCATTCTTTCTCGTGTTACAGTGAATGTGCTGCTTATATAAGACGAATTCTGTAGCTCAGTATATATATATATATATATATATATATATATATATATATATATATATATATATATATATATATATATATATATATATATATATTTACGTACTTCTACATATGTAAACAAAGTTAAGTACACTTAATGTAAGGCTAAAACCAAATCGTCTCGTGTCCAAAGTAAACTCATTTTGCACTGCTTTACATATAAATGCACATTAGTTTTACGCTACACTTATAGTGTACCAAACCACACGTTCGATTTACAAGTATAAAAATTTTCTATGATAAATAATTTTTTTTAAGGTGCTTAGCCTGTCAGCTTACACCATCAAATACTTTCCAGATCAAGATGACCAATAGAGGTGTGGTGTGAAGTGACCAGTGACCTCAGACACATTCCAATAACCCCAGAATCCTTGACATCTGTTCACTACTTCAGTTGAAACTACAGTTACCTATCAGTCCAAATATTATGTGCGTATTACACATGAACAAGTGCAGTGAATTTGAACCTCTGGATCTCTGTAACAGATAGTGACATCGAGAAACGGTTATGAGTTCCTAGAGAACATTATCTTATGGACATATGGTGAGAATTTTGACGATTTACCATAAACAGAAGTTACAGGAGTGGCCAGCCGCACAACTGGTAATCTAATTACATAACAACACGGCTTTTCGTGGTTTCCTGAAGTATAGCCCTTGAACAAATAGTAATGTTATAAGCTGTCTAAGGGTCACCCTAGGCTATAGATTAGGGAAACAACCAGACGATTTGCTCGATAATATCAAGCATTTGATTATTATCACCAAAATACCCTGTGCCACAGCAAAATGTAACCACAATCCACAGAGCGCTATGGCTCAAAAAGCAGATGAAATCATCTAAGAAAATCTTAAGAAAAACAAATTTTCAGTATCAATCCAAAGTAAACAGGTAATACAAGCATCAATAAGAAGCTAGCTGGGTGTGAAGCCCTTCTCAAAAAGGTAGATAACAGCAGCACAACAAATTATTATGTACCAAACAGACTACAGTTATTTATTTATTTATTTATTATTTACGTTTTATAGCCTTCATTGGACCACTCTAGCCAACTTTATACACAGAATTTTACTGTCAGCCCAGTACTTCTTCATTCTCTCAGATCTCATCCTTCTTCCTTCATTGGAAATCACCCTTCCGATTGTCTCTTTGCTGATTCCCGTTTGCAGTCTGGTTTGTTTGTCTGTGAATTTGCGGATTTTGTCAGTTTTGTTTCTTAGGTCTTCCACTGCAATCTGTACTCATCCATATCTTCACGGACTTCTGTAATGCGCTTAATGTTGCACTTACTATTCACAATTTTTCTATTATTCTCCTGATTATCCTGTTCCCTGGTATTCTGATTAGATGCCCAAAAAATGAAATGTGTTTCTTCCTGATTGTGCGCATTACTGGTTCTATTCCCTTGCAGATTGTTTCATTTGTAGCTACCCTCCCGTGTCCAACTTTGTGCACGATTTGTTGATGCATGTTCTGATGGGTTGGTTTGGGTTGTTTGGGGGAAGAGACCAAACTGCGATGTCATTGGTCTCATCGGATTAGGGAAGGTTTGAGAGGGAAATCGGCCGTGCCCGTTCAAAGGAACCATCCTTGCATTTGCCTGGAGCGATTTAGCGACGTCGCTGAAAACCTAAATCAGGATGGCCGGATGCATGATTGAACTGTCGTCCTCCCGGATGCGAGTGAAGTGTGCTAACCACTGCGCCACCTCGCTCGATCATGTTTTGATGATTCTTCTCTATTTTGAGTATTTTGTCTATTTGTACAGTACTAGTTGTTTTGGATATGGCTTCACTTGCATATGTTATTTCTGGTTGAGTGACTGTTTTGTAGTGTGTTAATTTTGTTGCTACTGACAGCATCTTTTTGTTGTAGGTGTTCTTGATTGTATATTCTGCTTTAGTCAGTTTGTTTGTTCTGTTATTCCATGTTGGCTCTTCAATGATGTTTCATGTTATGATTTCTCCCAGATATATACAATTTATCTACAATTTTGATTTCTTGGTTTCCTATGGCAATTTTGTTTATCAGTGGTGGGTCAGTTAATATGATGTCTGTTTGTTCAAAGGATATTCCAAGATCAATTTTCTGTGCTATTTTCTGTATTAAGATAACATGTTGTTTGGTTTCCTGAATACTGTTGGACAAGAGAGCGAGGTCATCAGCACATCCTAGACAACTTAAACTTATGTTGTCTTTGCGTCTTCCAATTTGGATTTTCTTTGGCTTAAATTTGTACCGCCGGCCGCGGAGGTCTCGCGGTTCTAGGCGCGCAGTCCGGAACCGCGTGACTGCTGCGGTCGCAGGTTCGAATCCTGCCTCGGGCATGGATGTGTGTGATGTCCTTAGGTTAGTTAGGTTTAAGTAGTTCTAAGTTCTAGGGGACTAATGACCACAGCAGTTGAGTTCCATAGTGCTCAGAGCCATTTGAACCATATAAACTTGTACCATTCCCTACAGTACCATAACCCTTGAATTTTTTGAACAGTATCATTGAACTAAAAACTGTTTCCCTAAGAAAACAGTGAAATATAATTGTAAGAAGTCTTGTAAAAAGCCATGGCTTACTAATGGGACAAAATATCTTGTAAACAGAAAAGGGAAATATATCTAATAGCTAGGAGTACTAATTCCGAACGTATGAAACATTATGAAAACAACTGCAGAAGTAGAAAACCTTTTTTATAATAATTTTTAAGTGTTGTAGAGAAAATTGATTCCAGCTATTCATTAGAAAATGCAAGGCAGTATATGGAAGAGGGAGTAGCTATGCAATTTGATAAAATTTAAATTCAACCCACCTCTCCTACTGAAATTAGGAAAATAATAAATTCACTCAAAAGTAAAAGTTCACATTGAATTGATGGCATTTCCAACAGAGTACTAAAAGCTTGTTCCCAACAAGTAAATAGGATTCTCAGCCACATGTGTAGTAGCTCACCGAAACAGGGATTTTTTCCAGATAGACTGAAATGTGCTATTGTTAAACCATTGCTTAAAAAAGGGGATACATGTGTTGCTAACAGCTACCGCCCAATCTCACTTCTGGCAGCTGTATCCAAAATTCTTGAAAAAGTAATGTAGCCAAGAGTAGCATCACACATGTGTAAAAATGAAGTACTAACAACATGTCTATTCGGTTTTCAGAAAGGCTTCTCAACAGAAAATGCTGTAGATGCTTTCACTGATCAAAAATTAAATGCAATAAATAACCGAGCATTACGCATTGGGATTTTTGCGATCTCTAAAAGGCTTTTGATTGTGTAAATAATGAAGTTCTTCTAGATAGGCTTAAATATTGTGGTATGAGTGGGTCAGTGCACCAATGTTTTAATTCTTACTTAACTGGAAGAATGCAGAAGGTTGAAATTAACAGTACAGATAGTCTACAAAAGCCAGCAGAGTCCTGTAACTGGGGAGTTATCAAGAATGGTGTCCCACAGTGTTCAGTCTTGGGTCCCTTATTGTTCTTAATATATATTAACTTCTTGCCACTCTCTATTCACGAATATGCAAAGGTACTTTTTGCTGATGATACAAGTATAGTAATCACACCTAAGAAGCACGAAACAGCTGAGGAAATTGCAAATGTCTTTCAGAAAATTATTAAGTGGTTCTCTGCAAATGAACTCTCACTAAATTTTGAGAAAACGTAGTTTATACAATTCTGTACAGTAGATAGCATAACACCATTAATAAATATAGACCATGAACGGAAGTCTGTTGCTAAGGTAGAATACTCAAAATTTCTGAGTGTGTGCATTGATGAGAAAATGAATTGGAAGAAACACATCGATAATCTGCTGAAATGGTTAGGTTGAGCTTCTTATGCTATTAGTGTTATTGCAAATGTTGGTGATAAATATATCAGTAAATTAGCCTACTCTACTTATTTTCATTCACAGCTTTCGTATGGCATCATATTTTGGGGCAACTCGTAATTAAGAGAGAAAGTATTCATTGCACAAAAGCGTGTGATCAGAATAATAGCTTTAGCCCACCCAAGACCACCTTGCATACATTTATTTAAGGAATTCGGTACATATGCACAGTACCTTAGCAATACATATATTCACTTATGAAATTTGTCATCAATAACCCATCCCAGTTCAAAAATAACAGCGAAGTGCATAGCTACTACACTAGGAGACAGGATGATATCCACTATTCTGGATTAAATCTCACTTTGGCACAGAAAGGGGTGAATTATGATGCCACATAAATCTGTAGTCATTTGCCAAATTGTATTAAAAGTCTGACAGATAGCCAACCACCATTCAAAACCGAATTAAAATAATTTCTGAAGGACAACTACTTCTACTCAATAGATGAATTCTTAGATATGAAGTAGTAACTGTAAAAAAATTATTTATTAATTAATTATTTTGTGTAAAGAAAACTTATGTTAAAGTGACACATTTTACGTCATTACGAAATGTCGTATTCATGATCTATGGAGCGAGGATTAATCTATGTATGTATGTATGTACTGAACTCCAAAATTATTAGTGAGACGCCCTACTCAACGCGCAGGACAGGACAGGTAACTTAAATTGTGGAAAGGGGACAAAATAAGAGGCTGTCAGTTACACTCGAACATACAACTTTATTTATTTGACCAAACATTACAAGAGCCAAGAAAATTTTTAAACAAACAGCATTAAGTTTTGGAACTTAATAACTGGGTGAACACGCCATACAATCTCATACCTTAAGGACAAGACCACTTTAATTTAAAAACGGCGTGAAAGCCAATAACTTAGCACTCAAACGAAAATCAGAAATTTAAAAGGCAGAAGGCCTTATCTTAAATTAGTTCTTGCAATTAGGCTGAAGGCCCAAACAATCCCATACCTTAAGAGCAAAACAACTTAAATTCTTTTAAAAAATCGACTGGAGGCCCATCTCTTAAGACTGGAACCAAATTAAATTTTTAAAAGGCAGAAGGCAATACTTGAAACAGTTCTTTAAATTAGGCTGAAGGACCAAACTATCATACGCCTTTAGGGCAAAACAACCTTAATTTAAAAATCGGCTAGAAGCCATACAAATAAAAACAGCAAAAACATAAGAAAAGGCAGTACGAACAACGGCGCTCAAAAGTTTCCGTAGGTCGGCCTGGAACTCAAACACTAAAGCTCGCTTAGGTGAGACAGGCAGTTGGCCCAACCATTCTCGATCTGACAACCCAACCGACAGTCAACGGACCCACCGACAAGTAAACTTCCACTCCACCTATCCAGCACACAACAGGATGTTCAATGGAAGGTATTGGCGCCCACAACCAATTATACACTGAGCTGTCAAAGTACACATCGTGATGGACCGCGACAACACAATGAGGAAAATATACTGCTAAATTTACGTCAATGGCCAGGGCAGGTAACCGGAACTTTAACGGCCACAAGGCAGAAGATTCCGCTGGTCCACTATAACTCAAAATAACCAAGTACAATTAAACTCTACCGGAGGGTGGCTAAAATTTGCCAACTTGGAAACTCACGTTGTTGCTCGCAGGAATGTCCCAACAGCCGATAACGAAATGCAAACGACACAAACTGAACAGTCGTGTCTTGTTGGTAGATTAAATCAAAACACAACTTCCGTGTCCAGGATCAGTGAGCCACGGACCTCGTAGCAATGGGAACAGGACCACGCACTGCGGCCTCGCATAGACGCCGCCAGCGGCTCCAGCCAAACTACGCACTGCAGAGATTTCCTCGCTGCTCCACGCCAACCGACCAACTGGTCACACACAGCACAGCCAGAAACTATCAGCGCTAGGCCAAAGGTAGTACAAGGTGCGAATATCGATACACACCGCTTCTGCAACTCCCAGAGAGGGAGGATAACAGCATAATGGCGATAAGCACGTGAGACTAAACAGAGAACAGCAACCAAGGTTGAATCCAAAGCATAATATGAGCCAGGCATGGCTCAATTAAGATAAGATGAAAAAATGTCAAAAAATAGAAACTTTCTACTGACCATTATTGAAGCCTAGTTCTGGGTTGTAATGAATCCACAGACTTCCAGGCTAAGGTCCCAAACTAAGATTCACATAAGTGGTTATCCTATACGTAGATGTCATATACAACCCAGAACATAAAATTACCAGAAACCTTAATAACATAATGAAGAAACATTGCAAATTTGCAAATAGCTTTTCAGTTAACAACGTTTTTTGTTAATCAGCAACATTAAAAGCCTAATAATTCTAGAGACAGCCATATTTTCCTCCGAAGTCATGGTAAACCCTTAGAAAAATATGCCAGCCAAAGACAGTCTCTCAGAAATACGAGAAAATTTAATAAAATACAGAAAAGTCAATCAATGCAGAAATTTGTGAACTCAGTATGTTGTTTGAATTAATATTATTAAATAACAATTTTTATTCAGTGTAAGTATGATGCAGAAACCCTGGTCTGTCAATAGACAGCAACATCATCGATTTCCTTACTCACGTAATTGTGCATAACGTAGAACAATAGTTATTAACTTATCCACAATTTAACGACAAAATTGTATATTATAAGAGATACATGAATTACACAATAATACTTTTGAATGGTCCAAAAGAAGAACTAAGTAACTTAGTTAAACACATAAATGAAATACACATAAATTTCAGTGTCACAGTTGAACATCAGATAAATGAAGGGATTTCTTTCCTTAATATGCCGATCTGCAGTATTCACAGTCACAAGAACAAGCTTACTTCCGAAATATATAGAAAATCCACTACTAATAGCATTGCAATTAGCAATACGTCATGCCACCCAAACCAACATAAAGTTTCTTTCTTCACGTCATCTCTTAAGTGCGTGATATGCATCAGCCTCAGCAAAGCACATGAGTGTAATCAAATGCCATACTTAAATTACAGCCCCAAATATATAATAATTCCCTCATTAACACTGTAGTTAAGAAATCCAAAGTACACAGAAGCAACTACCATCACAATTACAAGTCAAGAAGTAAATGACAAAATGGGCGAGTCTTAAATTTCTTGTCTGATAACAGTTCTTTCTGTGAAATCTCATTTTTAATACAGAGGACATAAAGCTAACTTTGCATGCGGCAAGGGCTGGAATAATAAAAGGAAGCACCTCTGCTACTGCTATTGTTTTATATTCTGTTACCTACCGCTAAGGTAGGCCTCAGAAAAGTTCGTTTAACGACCGCAGCCTAAACCGCCAATCTGAAGTAATAGTAAGAACTGTTCCTTCCTCCGTGGCTTTGTCGTTTTGCAGAAATGCTGAATTGGTTTACCACAATATCAACTATCGACATGGAGAGATTGGGTACTAATATGTCAATTAAAGTAACGAAGTTGTGGTAATATCAACCCTATTATGAAAGCTGTGTTTTCATGCCCGCAATGTTCACATGTTTGTGGCACATATTCAGCAATCAGTTTCACGACCAAACCACACAAGTTTATCGATCGCTTTTTCGCAGGCATTATCATTTTCTTCCTTTTTTTCATAATCATTTATAATGACTGACAAAATATATGAAGCACCCAGAATATACGGTCGGATTTCAATTTAACTTAGTACATGTACACTTCATCTGTAGGTTTGTAAGTCATAAGACATGCAAATTTATAAGCTGTAGAATGGACACTGGATTGCACTAGTGTTGTTCGTGATCAGTGTTGTCACCAGTCCTCATACGCTATTCAAAGAGCTAGAACAGCTTCAGATGTTCAGTGATCACTATGAAGGACAAAGAGATACCGCGTACTCGATTAAGACAGCGTTATCAGCACTTGACACTGTATCAAATGTCTCCTTTTGGCCGCTAAGTCGAATTGTTCAATATTCAGATTTGCGACTTGGCGTCTTGCTGGACTGCACTGGAACCTGTGATCAAGCATACTTATTTTCAAGATTCCGGTCATCTATACCTGACCGTGAAAAGGGAGGATCACTGAATTATGCACCAATGTGCATACTACCTATTCAGTTCCTCTCCTACCATTCCAGAAATGGACTGGACATTCTGTTTAATCCAGCGCTATTGGTCAGAGACTACCAGCAGGTAGACTAGGGAGTTACCGTCCCCTGCGTAGCGTGACGTTACCAACAAGACACAGAAGGGTGTGTCCGGAGTAGTGCCGTGAATAGAGAGCGTTAGCTGCTGATGAACGGCGTCACACTGCGCTGAGCGATGAGACGTAATTCTGCGCGACCCCAGGTGGCCATCCTCTGCCAATATGGCGGCCATCTTCTAAACATTCATGGTGGTGTCTGTTTGTGCTATATCGTGTCTCCCTACCACTTTCGCGCAACGACGCTCTGAGCGTGTTTTTTAGGGAATTAACTAGTTTGAACCTGGGACCTGTTGCTGGTAAGGAGACGCCAGACTACACATGACATGTAGAATTCAGAAGAGTTCAGTGAGACTAGCGATGATATAACCAAATACTTAATGATCTCAGCGTCAGCTCCACTGCACTCCCTGTAAAAGAATCTTAATACTAACTAAATTTAGTGGAAGGGGTTCAAGGCTTTCCTATTTTTAATTAGCTGGTAAAATAGCGTCGAAAAAGCAGTTACGTTTACCATTGGAAATTTTATTCTACTCACAAAACATCGTTTATAAATTGCACTATTGATAAAAGGAAATGTTTTAATACAGGATGGTGAAAACCAACTGCGTTCAACAAAAATGTGAACCAATATTCCCTGAGTGGGTTTCCAAGTTCTACAATGGAACGCAGGATGACCTATGCCATATCACACCTATAATCTAGGTTTAAATAAAGTTTCACAAAAAAGCAAACTATCAAAATGGTCTACAGTGACCCTCAATTATCTTTAATTACTTATCTAACTTGTCGTAAATTACAGTGGCTGATGTGGCTCCTCAATAACTATACAACAGAAAAATCATCGCGATTCAGATCTTTACTTCAAGTGGCAAATGTGAACACCATGAGCTTTAATTGACGATCGACACTAGTATTACGCAAAAAGGGTGTGTAACAGATGAGACTTCTGCAATTCTGAGTGAAGCCTTATACGCTCAAAAATGCGGCATCGCGTGCGTTCATTACCTTTGTCGGTGTTTAGGCAGCGTCAGGGCGACAGCGGGCAGCACAGCTCCGCTCACCTCGCCATCTCTGAAGTAATTCTCTCCGAACTTCTCCTTACTACAATTTACCGAAGTTGGTTTAAGAAAACTATATGGCTGTGTTTTCATCTGACCAATCAGGGTCTCAATGTTAACCTTAAGCTCCGCCTACAAAAATTCTGTCTATCTAATGAGAAACGTTGTACTTTTCGTGGTGGGGCAATGTTTTTAAAGCTTGCAACGTAGCAGAGACGCAAAAAAGTCTCACGCTAAAACCTGCAGCTGGTGTGGTCCTTTTAGCGTTATCGTAAGATCTATACTGTTATTCTGGAGGGCTCTATCTTTTAACATGGGCTGTGGGGTGGTCCTAATGTAACAGACACGCGAAAAGGCTCACGCTAAAACTTGCGGGTGGTAGTGGCCCTTTTTGTGTTATCGTAAGATCTATACTGTTTTTCTGGAGGGCTCTAGCTTTTAACATGGGCTGGGGGTGGTCCTTGACGTAACAGAGATGCGAAAAAGTCTCACGCTAAAACGTGCGGGTGGTAGTCTTAGAGGAAGGCTGGCGACGTTGGTGTCCAGTCCGTCCCTTATCGCAGGGCCTTCTAGCTTAACACGGTTCTGCTCTCGGTTTCTGTTCTCGTTTCTCCCCTCGGAACTGCGTCGGTCTCACAGTGGGAAGGTACGACATGCATTTAGGCATTCTTGTGTTAGTCTGTGGTATTCCATTTGCTTACTCGTTACTCGTATTACTTTGGTTAATTTAATGTCACGATTTATTCGGAGCTATGTGACATACTAATGGATTTGCTTATCATGTCAGGGTTTTCATGGAAGGTGTTGGATTTGCCTGACACCTTACAATCTGAGGAGAGATCCTATTCTTTCAATTATTCGGAGAGGCATAGTGGTTTTACGTCTGACCTCTTGGTGTGACGGGCCATCGGATCTGACTTCAAGTCAGGTCACTGAGGAAACTATGACAGCAGAGCGATACGTAAGTGATGTTGGGTTTCCTCTGATGCAACAGAATCGTAATGACATGCGATACATGGCAAGTGTCCTTAAACTGTCTAGGGGATACTGAGCTAGTCTGGTGGCCAGCAAGATAGTTAGATCTGTCCTGGACAGAACATGTGTGGGGCCAGCTCAGTCGTAAACTTCGGCTCAGTGTGAGTTTCTATGTGAAACGGTTGTGGGCCTGCTTTTCTCACGGTAGGATGCATTTTTGTGATACACTCCCTAAACGAACCTGTGACTACATCCATGTAAGGGGAAGTGAGGCTGTTATTAAGGCCATAGGAAGCGTTACTCGGAATGGGCATCACCGCGTCTTCTGGGCGAGGCCTAACTTTTTTGTCCAATGTGTTTTAACTGAACAGTCGCGAGAGGATAAAGCGGATTTTTCGGCCAAGTTTACAGCGAGTTTACCCTGGGCACCTGTGCTCATACAGTAATACGTATTTGCTGCTAATGAAGCATTTTAAATATGGTTCTTCGCCATTTACTGCCTATGAAGGACATATTTGATAGTGATTTCTATATTTATGTACACTACTGGCCATTAAAATTGCTACACCGAGAAGAATTGCAGATGATAAACGGGTATTCATTGGACAAATATATTATACTAGAACTGACATGTGATTACATTTTCACGAAATTTGGGTACATAAATCCTGAAAAATCAGTACGCAGAACCACCTCCTCTGACCGTAATAACGGCCTTGATACGCCTGGGCATTGAGTCAAACAGAGCTTGGATGGCGTATACAGGTACAGCTGCCCATGCAGCTTCAACACGATACTACAGTTCATCAACAGTAGTGACTGGCGTATTGTGACCAGCTAGTTGCTCGGCCACCATTGACCAGACGGTTTCCAGTTGGTGAGGGATCTGGAGAATGAGCTGGCAAGGGTAGCAGTCAAACATTTTTTATATCCAGAAAGGCCCGTACAAGACCTGCAACGTGAGGTCGTGCATTATCCTGCTGAAATGTAGGGTTTCGCAGGGATCGAATGAAGGGTAGAGACACGGGTCGTAACACATCTGAAATGTAACGTCCACTGTGCAAAGTGCCATCAATGCCAACAAGAGGTGACCGAGACGTCACCGAGACGCACCGCATACTATTACGCTTCCAATGTGCTTTCAGCTCGATGTCACCAAACGCGGATGCGATCATGATGATGCTGTAAACAGAACGTGGATTCATCCGAAAAAGTGACGTTTTGCCATTCCTGCACCCAGGTTCGTCGTTGAGTACAACATCGCAGACACTCCTGTCTGTGATGCAGCGTCAAGGGTAACCGCAGCCATGGTGTCCGAGCTGATAGTCCATGCTGCTGCAAACGTTGTCGAACTGTTCGTGCAGATGGTTGTTCCCTTGCAAACGTCCCCATTTGTTGATTCAGGTATCGAGACGTGGCTGCACGATCCGTTACAGCCAAGCGGATAAGATGCATGTAATCTCGACTGCTAGTGATACGAGGCCGTTGGGATCCAGCACAGCGTTCCGTATTACCCTTTTGAACCCATCGATTCCATATTCTGCTAACAGTCATTGGATCTCGACTAACGCGAGCACCAATGTCGCGGTACGATAAACCGCAATCGCTATGGGCTACAATCCGACCCTTATCAAAGTCGGAAACGTGATGGAACGCATTTCTCCACCTTACACTAGGCATCACAACAACGTTTCACCAGGTAACTCCGGTCAACTGCTGTTTGTGTATGATCAATCGGTTGGAAACTTTCCTCGTGTCAGCACGTTGTATGTGTCGCCACCGGCGCTAGCCTTGCGTGAATGCTCTGAAAAGCTAATCATTTGCATATCACAGCATGTTCTTCCTCTCGGTTAAATTTCGCGTCTGTAGCACGTCATCTTCGTGGTGTAGCAATTTCAGTGACCAGTGGTGTAGTTACTCACCTGCTTAAGATGATACATACTCCACAAACTGAAATTAAATTAAAATTTATAAATGACCGTAAACTTACTAACACGGCCTGCAGACTTTTCGTCCAGTGTACAGTAGCAGCAACAAACGCTAGGCACGCATTTTATTACTCTCACATATTAAACAAATTATTGCATACCAAATTACTGCAACGATATTAACAACTTGACATCGGGCACGTCATGACACGTCCTTCCATGCGGTAATTGTCTCAGTCATTGCCAAATTAGAAGCAAACTTATAATAAGATTTTAACTTTTCCCGTCACTGATAGGCAACAGGGTAGATTGGCGAAATACTGTACCAAGCGCTAAAGCTGAAGCAATAGGAAGGTACTGATGATGGACTCCGGCCGGAGTGGCCGTGCGGTTCTAGGCGCTACAGTCTGGAGCAGAGCGACCGCTACGGTCGCAGGTTCGAATCCTGCCTCGGGCATGGATGTGTGTGATGTGCGTAGGTTAGTTAGGTTTAATTAGCTCTAAGTTCTAGGCGACCTGAGAAGTTAAGTGGCATAGTGCTCAGAGCCATTTGAACCATTGATGATACACTCACAATATCCGAAATGCACTGCGAGCTAATAAAATGCCTTCTAGAGTTTAGAAAGTATTTATTTGGGACTGGACTCAATAACAAACTGTTGCCCTTGATTAACATTGCACCCGAAAATGATTTTAATAAAACTTCGTGGTATGTCTTTGCTTTGGTGCACTTTCATTTCTCAGTGGTGTGCTTGTGTCTCTTCTCGTCTGTCTGCTTGTACAGTTGCGAATAATTAACCTTTTTTCTGTTGCAGGTCTACGATATTATCCTTCGTCCAACAGGAGATTTATTTTGCTGATGAAAATTTAAGTGCTTTATAAAATTTACGGAGGAAACTAGGGAATCTCTTACAAGAGCCATAGGTGGGTATAAGAGATAAAACTAGTAGAAAATCTAAATGCGTAATACCTGTGCAAACAGCCAAGAAATAGTTTCTCGGGGTTGTGTTTAGTAATGGAATCCTACATATCGTAGCTTGTTAAACGTTCAGCTTTCATCACTAACAATGGTCAGATTGGAAAAACCTCAGAGTGCTACCGAGCGGGAAACAACATCTACGGTATCATCAGTAACACAGGAAAAAAGTACACAGTGCGAACTAAACTTCGAGCACACTACATCACGGAAAATAGAAGCAGTCTGTCTGAGTAAAACAGGCCTGTGAAATTTCAGAAGGTCATTGGTTTATTACTCAGATGTATATCAACAAATTTTATAAACACCACTCTCCTGTTATGAACCGGATCATCATAAGGGTCCCACAACACAGTACAAGATGAAAAAGTAAAAAGGGAATGAAATATAGGTCCAATGAAACGTCTATGAGAGATCGCTTACGAAACAATCCAGGTAAATGAATGGGATTGAAAAGTTTGGATCTATTTAAGGCCAAAGAAATCATCCAAGAGAGAAAATATATGTAGAGTGGAAATGAACGTTGTAAGTCCGCTTTGGTTTTCAAAAACGCATTTTCAGTGCAGGTGTTTCATTATTACCATGTTGCATGACCCTAGACTTGTTCCAAGATTAAAATCATGTAGAATATCTTGGAAACATTTATTACTGAAATGTACCTGCTCTTTGTGCGAAGCAGTGCTTACGTCAGCAGTTCCGTTAGCTAAAGCTACATACCCCCTTCCATTCGATTCAAATGCACAAAATTGACTTCTTTAAATCTAATGACGTTGCTGAAACTTTGTTGTCAATGTAGGCAGTAGGATGTGCAAATGCACTCTCATCGAAGTGTCTCATACTCATAAACCTGAAACACTATTAATAAATTCTTACTCTGACATAGAAGAATAGAAAAGTGTCATTGATTTCAAAGGTAAGAAGACCATGGCAGATCCATTCCATGCAGTACTTTATGTGAAAGACCAGCCAAGTTTATCAGTTGCAGCTGACTATGTTGCCATTTCTTCCTCAACAGCACAGGGAGTTTGCTTGTGAAGGATCGCAATAACTGAAGCAACAGAAGTCAACACCGAGGGACTTTATAATGAATTTAATTTTGTTATTTCCTTCTAAAAAAGTATGTGGGAGAGAGATGGTTTTTGATGACTACAGTGCGGCTAGGTTCAGTGTTATTGTTACATTTCTATACTGGCAGTGCCGCAAATAAAAGGTCTAGTAGCTTTTTATTAATGGCACTTAGAACAGATATTTTTAATGGAAACTTATAACCGTCAATTTCCTAGAATGGCGCTTCGGTCTTAATAAGTAACGTATTTTATAATTTGCCTCATTACATTTTGCAGTTGCGAGGTGGACAGCATAATTCTTTTCTACGAAAATGTCTTCTTTATTTTTCGAATAGAAATAAGTTATGTACAAAAAAAAGAGATTCCTTTTTTATCCTCCTGAAAAATGAGGTATTAGGCACTTACAATGTTCCCCACTTCTCCTTTCATGTGGTAGTTCATGTTCAAACGAAATGTAATTTAGTGATGTCTAACAAATCTGTAGTTGCATAAATTGTCCTGTATACTCGAGAGAAACATTATGTCGAATGTAAGTAAAATAATGGATTTCCAGATATGTATTAGAAGATTTTTAAGAGGTTTGTTGCCGAATAAACAATTTACACACTGTTAACATTAATTTAAAGTTTTTATTCGTCAAAAGAGGTGTAGCAAGGCCGAAAATATAGTTCTTCAGCTTGTCTACAGTATCGAGGGAAACACCTCAGCTTTTAAATGTTCCACTCCACAAACAGATCTGTGCCCTTCCTAAAGGAACATCTGCAGCGAGTTGCCTCAATGCAGCTCTTCTTCACTTGAACTTAGTTACAAATCACGTAACACACACTGACTGTCCCACTTACAGCCATGTTGCAAGCTTCATACAGAAAAACTCTCAAGACTTTATTTATATTTTCTAACTAAGATAATTACCATCACTCCCAAAGCAGTTATGATTTTGATGCTTATCCACGCTGTTCCCGTAATTATCTATAACTCTTTAAGAACGACTTCCATGCACTGCAGAAATAACATAAAAACCAAACGTACACATAAATATAAGAGTTCAAAAAGTTATCACTAGCTATGGATATCAAATTAGTCTAGTCCAACATGAGGGCGTTTCAGATGCAGTCCAATCATAAAATATAAATCCTTACAACTAAACACAGCTAGTTTTTGACTGGAAACATGAGTAGTGGGGTAATGGTGGCACAGCCCCAATTTTGATATCAAATTGATATGCTAATTAATTAAATGGATCAATTAATGATACCACCCAGCCCACCCCATCCCATCACCATGCCAGTTGCTATCATGTATTTCCCAGCTGGTATGTAGGGACACACCCCCTCCCTCACCACTGCTCATCACCCGTCCCCCCTCCCCATCTGCCCCATCAGTGAGAATTTCCAATTATGGCGGAAATTCAAAAAATTGATACGAATTTAAAATGTGGTGGGAATTTCTTTGTACCAGTGTTGTGCTGACTCAACACTCCACCCCAAAACCGGGATCTGGCGGGAAATTCAAAATACCAGTTCCCTTTCTGGGAGTCAAACCCTGGTCTTTCTGGGCAGTTAGCCCAAATGCACACGCAGCACAGGGAAACTATCCACTTGCAGAGATGAAGGTTAGGTTAGTGCACTTTGTTTTGGGTCGGAGACTGAAGTAAATATTGTGCCTAATTACATAATTAATCATGTATATAGGGCCTAATAACACATCTATATCCAGAGTGCCCAAAATTGCAATACAGATCAAAAGTTGACAATGTCAGTGTTTCCTACATGGAAAAAATTCAGAATATCACTTGCAACTAGTGGCACACGTACTAGAACTCTGCATAGGATAATCCCTTCATGTACAAGGTGGCGGGAAAAAGGCTGGGGTGGAAGGTACTATCTTTATATTGGAGGTGAAATGTGTTCGACTGACGAGATGTTGACATTTGATAGAGAGGAGTATAATAAGTGCATTACCTGTAAGCATACAGCTGAGGACTGTGTCTATCACTGTTTGACATTTTAGTTCGCTACAGCTGCCCCCAAAAACATTCACTGTTATTAGAAACACTTCATTGTAAGAGTTGTATTTATCTCTCATAAGCAAGCATTTATAATAAAAAACACACAATAGCCATGACCACGGAAATGGAGCAGTCCCTTTTCTTTTACATTAATGAGCAAAATCGATATAGTTTGAGAGCTTTCACTGTGTTCAAATTATAAACTGTCATGCATGATGGCTTTACAATCATTTATGATGACTGAACTATCAACATAGACCGGCATCTCTACACTCATTCTCTTATAAATGAATGCAGGATGCAATTCAATCTCTCTTCCTGTCAGCCATTATTTTGTGATGTCTGACGAAGTGAAGGAAAGCTATAGCACTGTCTCCAGTTACAAATGATCAAACTGCAGAAATCGAAGCTCTATACTGATACATATGACATATATTTTGACCTATCTTACATCTCCTGTACATCTCCACCTTACGTAAAATCGAAAATAAACTTAAACTATTTACTGCAAAAACTTATGATCACCGCAAAATGTCTTCATTGCTTTGAAAATTTCATTGGAGTAAAGAAAAATCCAGATTTTAAACTCCAGAATACATGATTTAGGAGCATCCCTGCGATTCAAACCAGTGTCAGTAAGTAGACCGTCATGCACTTGTGTATTGCAAGCATTTCAAGACATGTGAAATAATATTACAGAATAAAATCCTTCACGCTATCTACTCAAATGTCACAATCATTTTTTTTTCAGAAACAAGAATATGTAATTGAAGAGGATGTCGCTGTTTTGTTTTGTACAGGAGGTCTTGTTTACCAGTGCAAAGGTGTTTCATGCTGGCGTTTACGAAATGTAGAAACAAATCGTGAGAACATGCCTTGTAACAAAGCCACCTATCGTCATCTATTAGAGAAAACTATAACATTCCACTGAAACATTGAAAACAAATTCCATATACGTGTAGTCATCTGACATCTTAGCCTGTAGCGACCTTTGTCTAAAGTCACTCTCACCCAGCAGATCAACATTCGAAATTGCAGCAGATTCACTCACATGTCGGAAAAAACACTATCACTTCTATATTCCACAATGAAGCATAATTCAGGTTGAGTGTACTTTATAATGAAATGTTATGAAATATGGAATAACACAGACCTGCAGTAACACATATTTTTGAACGCAGGTAATAATAAAAAAAGTCATGATTACACAAGAATTTAGACAGTCGATATCTGTTAGTTTTATGAGCGAAATCGATGTATTTTGTAAGCATTCCGAGTGTTCAAATTACAAATTGTCAAGCACAAGGGTATTACTTTCAATTTACAGGTAAGAAATACCGATACAGATCAGCATCTATATTGTCCTTTATTACATTCGGCAACACTTCTCATCCTTATTTAGTAAAATCCCGAGGAGGTAAAAAAAAACCTGCAAGCTATATGCATCCAGACTAACCAGTCACACCACTACTTGTAATAGAACCACCTATTATCACCCTATAAAGTTTTACCGCGTCTCTCTCTGCCGATATATCGAAAAACAAATATTGTCTGTGTGTTGACATCTGGCATATGACATACACATGTACTGGTCCATAGCTGCAGGTGACCAGTGATCGGAGTCTCTTGCACAGAACTGTTTATGGTTTTGTCGACTGTACGGAACGAAGACCATATCCCACAGACTCTCACTCACAATAGAGCGTTCCTGTGTTATTTTTTCGTAAGCATTTTGATACATTGCTTTTCACATGTAACACATCTAAGCAGTGTGTGACTAAAGCTTTGCATACAGCCCATACAGTTTGTTTGCCGACTATGACTTCACGGTATGTGTCCAATGCTAAAACGACATTAACAAGTTTCAGTCCACTGGCTCTCACAGAAAGCTGGACATCGCATGGTGAAAATTATGCTGCTCCCATAACACACAGGATGGCTGAAACAAAAGAGAGAGAACATTGTTTCCTCATTGTGAAGTCTTGTACATGATCACTGTTCCGTTGGTGACCATCCCTTGAAGGTGCTGTTTACAACATGCATAGGGTTGTAGAAATAAACAGAAGTGCTGTTATCACAATCTATCGACATAGGACGAGTCAGCAACACTGAGGAACTTCTCCATACAACTGTCTGAAGGTAATACCTCCACATCTAAACCCATGTTCCAAAGCGACAAGTATGTGATATCCAGTGTTTCGCCAAGGAACTCTCCTTCTCAGACAAGTGGTATCAGTCAGTCGTTATGTGGTTATCAACAGTAGCCAGTGGTAAAGTTTGTGTATGGAACTATTCTTTGGATCCAAGAGCATGCTGCAGGATGTGTGGACTAGATCTTTCGTTCACAGATCATTGCCCAAGCAAGATGAATAATTATCCTGGCAAGCGCGATGTAAAAATCATTTACTTGAATGGTTACACCTCCGGCCTGCTCGAAAACTTCTTGAAATTTTCTAGCAAATTCCTGAGCATTTCCTGGACTCTCAGGTGTCAAGCTGGATGCGATCGTTGAGGTCCCACAATGTTTCGGCGAATAATCTTTCCTCTATCATCAGGTTCTTGTGATGGAAAGGTTATTACCTGAAATATCGTGGTACTTCAACGATCGCATCTGTCTGAACACCCGAGAGCCCTGGAAACAACACATATGCCGGGAAAGCCTCTGAT
This sequence comes from Schistocerca gregaria, assembly GCF_023897955.1. Lineage (NCBI taxonomy): Eukaryota > Metazoa > Arthropoda > Insecta > Orthoptera > Acrididae > Schistocerca > Schistocerca gregaria. The sequence goes on along the minus strand of NC_064921.1, from coordinate 182,322,592 downwards.
CACAAATATCTGATTGGCTAAATCTCTTTCTGATATGACGTCTTTTACCACACACCAGGAGGTGCCGTATTAAAACAAAGCAAGAACTTTCCAAATGATTTATTTGTCTCTACAACACTGTTCCGTTCACCTCAGTCTGTGTCAAAGGCCCCACATTGCTGAGTTACACCCCAGCGGCCTCTGCAATGCAGCGCAGTGTTGTGCCTGCTATGTTCGCTAGCTGCAGAGTTCCGATTACATCAGGATGGTTGTGGCAGCAGCCCACTCAGCGACCACTGTCCCTGTTGTCTCCACACCACTCTGCCGGAAGCCGTAGGCTGGCACCGCTACTGCTTCTTCCTCGGCTGGTGTAGCTGGGACCGCGGCGGCAACGACCGCCTGCGATCTGGTGTCCGAATCTGCGGCCCTTGTCTTGGGAGTCTCCAGCGAATGTTGGGAGTTGAGACGACTGCCCTCGTTAGCGAGCCGAAGAGTGACCCGCCGCTGGCTGGCTGCGGACCCAGCATATACCTCAGAGGGTAGAACCAACGATCTACCTTGGACTGGGATGCTATCACCCCATCCGTTGCTGAGTGTAACTCAGTGGTGTGACACACGCCACCATCCAGGAGAGCTGCCACACTTCAATCAAGCTCGTTAGAAAACAACACATATCTATACTCAGCTGCTCACCCCTGTTTCACTAACGTGTCACTTCGCATCATGTACGCACCATGCCCCAGTTGCGCCAGTGGGCCCCTTCTGCCTATAGCTTGAGCCGTACGAACCGCTGTGTTTACTCTTTTCAGCGACACGATGGCCCTGTGGCCTCCATTCCACTTTTCAACTGCTGGTCAGCGTAACTTACTGCAATCCGGCCCACACCTGGCTGTAACTTGTGCTCAGAATATTGCACAAACTAGCTTTTCCTATGCTAAATGGTGGCGCCACTACAGCTGTTTGACTGTTCTGAGTTTATATTTGTAGCGCTGTTTCACTGTTTTACAATTCTGTTCTCAGTCCTGTTTCTAATTTTGCTGACATTTGTTCAGTACGTGCTAACAGAAATGTGATCGGATCAACAACCTCTTGCACATTCGCCTACAGAACATTTTGTTCGTTCTGTTCTGCCATTTTAGCTTACTACCTTGTTCTGACCATAGAATTATTAATATCTTACACAGAGTGTGTGAAACAGTTTATATTGCTTAAATTAATTGCAGTTGGGTCGTCAACAGTTTTAGGCAACAGCACTCCAGAAAGAATCCCACATCCGTTACTTAGCGATAATGTCGCACAGGTAGATAACACAAATAAACTTTGGTATTAACTAAGTCTACTCTACAATATGGAAACTGCCTGCCTACCCCTATTTCTTCAATACAAAACCAGTAGGAAAGTCAGCAGGCATAGACATGTAAATGTACACCTGTGTTTCGTAGACTGCTATGTAGTGGAGCGGTGTTACAATTCTTTGCTTTCCAGCCTTCTGTTAAGTACGACTCTCCGTCAGTAGCACTAGAGCAATGATACATGAGAATGTACACGATATTAGTTCCTTATAACAGCAGGATAAACAATATTTGTAAAATGAATAACATTATAATGTTCGTGTTTCTATGAAGACTCAAGTCGTGTCCTGTCTGTGGGCGACCACTATTATACAATTTTATTTGTTGTGGTATTTTACATTGTTTTATGTTGTGTTGGGATATTATTTGGACGAGATTTTGGTTTGTAATGTTGGCTTTCAAGTGATGTACTGTTAAATAATTCGTTGTTGGAGTAATATATTGAATTAAATGTTGGTAAAGCGGAGTTCACGCTATTGAACTGCAACTTATTGAATCTGCAAGGAATTGCGTGGTTCAACATGTTTCCAGCGTCTCTTCAAACGCACGTCAACGTAGATATCGTGAACTTAATATTTATAAGAATGTAATTGTATAAGATTAATCAGTTTCGAGTCTCGCCTACTAATCACCCGAGATGAGCTATTTTACGTCTTATGATACAGTAAAATGTATCTATAGACCTGAAGTAGTTTGAAGATAATATTTACGAGAACAGTAGTCCGAAGACAATAGTCAGAATAATTAACATTCCAGGTAACAAGCAAAATTATGTAGAAGTCAGAGATGATAGTATTTTTCATATCTTTGTGCAGGTTGTAGCGTCTTTGATTCCTGCGTACATCGGACAGTGTCGACAGTTATTTCACTAATAAAATTGTTCATATTAAATTAAAATATTATGCATACAGTCAATTTACCTAATTTTGTAAGCTTTCCGCAGTTTTGCACATTTTGACGTATTTCCCCTATCCTATCAGTTTGTCATAATTATGTAAGGTTTTCCTTGGTTTTTACCGATTTTATGTCGTTTTTCACATTTTTTCCATAGTTTTTCATATGTATATGGCCATATTGCTGACATACCCATACTTTGTTTGGTCTTATACGAGGATTTGTTCGGGCTTTATACTAAAAAATCCGTAGAATTCTCGTCTTCCCGATGATATACATGCATGCATTTTGGATAGGACGATCATGGAAAGTATAGAAAATCTTGCTTCGTATCTAGATGAGGTTCATACAATGGAAGCTAGAAGTTTGGAACAATTCCACGTACTGCTAAGACACATCAGTTTGTCTGCAGGCTCATGTAGGGATGCACTAGATGGAAACTCAAAGGCTGGAAACAGTCCTGCATGTTCAGTTGACTTCCACTCTATCTGCAACTGGAACTTGATATCTGTACAGAGTTGATTTTTGTTGTTGACCTAACGTTTTTCTCATAAGTATATGGTCAATTGCTTATCAGATGAGCTTCGCGACTTTTGTTTATATTTATACCTTCCAGCTCTCATACGTTCCCACAACCCTGTCAGGACCTCTACAAACTGTAGATTTCAGTTTTTTTAACTTAGTAATAAGTTATTCGTTCATTGACATTGTGTCCATCATACTTAGCATCCTGGACCATAAGAGTTTCCTGCTCTCTATGTTCAGATTGCGACTCCACGGCAGCATTATTTTCAGACAAACAGTTAGTAAGTTATGCATTCGAACCGCTACCGTCCGCCACTGACACCCCCACGCACATACACTTCGAGACTCTGCTTGCATATTACAAATCGCGAAGTCTCGATTTCAATCACTTGTATTTTATTTTCCAAAATGCTACAGCTCTGCAAATAGCGAAATACTCATCGTCAAACGGTTCTGAGGGCAGGTAACCACATTTAAATTCGGCCTGCTAAACAGTGTGTCATATTCCATGCAAGGTATATTACTAACATTTTGTAACAGATTTGTCTAGATTTTCCAGTAATAACAACAAAGCATCGTCTTGCGCCAATCATACCGCTTTTATATTCTTAAAGATCCGCGATGATGGCGCATGTCACCCCAGTCCCGATACTTTGTGTGCGCTAGATACTTGTTGGATTAAGGGAGACAGTCCTACGCGGGTAGCTTTCTTATGTATGAGATAGGACAGTGCATTAGTCAGACGGTATGGTAGAGCACTGTAATTTAATGAACCCAGTCGCATGCAACCACATATTCTACGAATTCAGCGCATTTGGTCTATTATCTATATTTCTGTGTCTGAGTCCTTCGCGAGTATTTTTCTTATGTATGAGATAGAACAGTGCATTAGTCAGACGGTATAATATAGCACTGTACTTTAATGAACCCAGTCGCAAGCAACCTCATATTCTACAACTTCAGTGCATTTGGTCTATTTTCTAAATTTCAGTGTCTGTCGGAGTGTCGCGGATTGCTTTCATAAACCATTCCTAGTCCAATTCTCAGAACAAGTGTTGCAATATGACCGAATGTTTACGAGTGCTGCTTTATTCACAGCAATTTCGATGTGTAAATAGAACAGTGAAGCATTTTCCATCAGGTTTTGTTGCATATATTAGCCTTCCTGAATTTCGGGCACCAAGGCTACAGGGTGACTGTCGAGAAACGCAGCGTGAGGCGTCTGTAGCGAAATCCAACGTCAAACAGTGATAAACATAGTCCTCAGCTGTTTGCGTGCAGGTAATACACTTATTAAACTCCTCTCTGTTCAACATCAACAACTCCTCAGTAGAGCACATTTACCACCAAAAAGAAAGATAGTGCCTTCCACTCCAGCCTTTTTCCAACCACTATGTAGGTAAAGGGGTCATCCTATGTGGAATCTGAGTATGTCCGCCACTACTTTTTGTATTGTGAATTTTTTCCCCAGTACGGTAACACCAGTTATATGACATCATCAATTTTTGATCTGTATTGCGATTTTAGGCTCTCCTTGTGTAGTACTATGTATATAGATGCGTAATTAGTCCCAATATTTATGATAAATAATGTAATTAGGACCGATATTTACTTGAATTTTCTGCACAAAGTAAATAAAGTACACCAACCTGCCCTTCTTTATCGGCATCTAGGCACTTCCCCTGTGTTGTGGGGTGTACTTGGGCTTTCCACCCAAAAGGACCAGGGTTCGAGTCCCAGAGAGCGGGCCGGCATTTTGTATTTCCGGCCATTTCCCGAGTGAGGGGTAGGGTGCACGTCAGTACAGCCCTGGGGCAGAGAATTTATTTAAATTCCCCCACTTTTTAAATTTCCTGTCAATATTCGAAATTCCCACCGAAATTCTAAATTCCCACCAATAGGAAAGATGGCGGAGGGGGAAGGGGGAGGGTGTCGAGACCCATATGCTGGCCGCAGGAAACCGATGGTGAGGGTAGAGGTAGAGTGTAGAGGTGGGTGTGTATGGTGTGGTGGGTTTGGTAATTAATCGATGAATATAATTAACAAATTTGCAGGTTAGTTTGATATTAAAATTACCCTCTACTAACAAGTTGCCTTGAAGGAAATCTGTTGTGTAAAAGCAAATGAGGTTGAAGTTACATCACACAACAGTGACACTCTTTTTGTAAATTGCGCTAGTGGGCAGTGTTTGCAGACTCTGACTGTGGACGTTGTTAGTGACAATTGCTTTAATTCGTACAGCATGTCAAAGTGGTAAACCTACCTTGTCACTCACACTGTTTTGGCATTAAGCTCAGTTTTACTTAGGGGAAACAAGGATATAAAGGATGCCATAACTATAAGCTACAGATAATTGTCGTTGAACTATTTTCAAATGACTTCGCTTCTGCCTGAAACTATAAACTTCAATAAGCAGGCAGTTCTGGTTCTTGGACACAGTAGCTCACTGATGGCGTCACAGATGGCATCATAGAATTTCGCTACCGCTCTTGCTCCACCCATTTGACGAAGTCCAGCTGCCCTATGTGTAAGGTGTTCTTACGATTTCTGTCTTCATAAATAATTCACCTTTGGTAGACTGTGATAAACGTGAATGATCGCAGCACACGAGTAGTGAATAACATCCTTGACTTTGTGATTATGTTTATCAGTGATTCGCTTGCTCGCCTGTCACTTGTTCAATTCAGAATCATTCTTATTTGAAGACGAATGGAATATTCCAGACTTTGAAACACGAACATCTGCTAGCATGAGTTTCTTAGAAGTAGATACCTTAGGGGTTGCGAAGCAACTCAAATCGCTTGATACGGGCAAGTCTTCAGGTCCAGATTGTATACCGATTAGGTTCCTTTCAGATTACGCTGATACTATAGCTCCCTACTTAGCACTCATATACAACCGCTCGCTCACCGATAGATCTGTACCTACAGATTGGAAAATTGCGCGGGTCGCACCAGTGTTCAAGAAGGGTAGTAGGAGTAATCCATTTAACTACAGACCTATACCATTGACGTCGGTTTGCAGTAGGGTTTTGGAGCATATACTGTATTCAAACATTATGAATCACCTCGAAGGGAACGATCTATTGACACGTAATCAGCATGGCTTCAGAAAACATCGCTCTTGTGCAACGCAGCTAGCTCTTTATTCGCACGAAGTAATGGCCGCTATCGACAGGGGATCTCAAGTTGATTCCGTATTTCTAGATTTCCGGAAAGCTTTTGACACCGTTCCTCACAAGCGACTTCTAATCAAGCTGCGGAGCTATGGGGTATCGTCTCAGTTGTGCGACTGGATTCGTGATTTCCTGTCGGGAAGGTCGCAGTTCGTAGTAATAGACGGCAAATCATCGAGTAAAACTGAAGTGATATCAGGTGTTCCCCAGGGAAGCGTCCTGGGACCTCTACTGTTCCTGATCTATATAAATGACCTGGGTGACAATCTGAGCAGTTCTCTTAGACTGTTCGCAGATGATGCTGTAATTTACCGTCTAGTAAGGTCATCCGAAGACCAGTATCAGCTGCAAAGCGATTTAGAAAAGATTGCTGTATGGTGTGTCAGGTGGCAGTTGACGCTAAATAACGAAAAGTGTGAGATGATCCACATGAGTTCCAAAAGAAATCCGTTGGAATTCGATTACTCGATAAATAGTACAATTCTCAAGGCTGTCAATTCAACTAAGTACCTGGGTGTTAAAATTACGAACAACTTCAGTTGGAAGGACCACATAGATAATATTGTCGGGAAGGCGAGCCAAAGGTTGCGTTTCATTGGCAGGACACTTAGAAGATGCAACAAGTCCACTAAAGAGACAGCTTACACTACACTCGTTCGTCCTCTGTTAGAATATTGCTGCGCGGTGTGGGATCCTTACCAGGTGGGATTGACGGAGGACATCGAAAGGGTGCAAAAAAGGGCAGCTCGTTTTGTATTATCGCGTTATAGGGGAGAGAGTGTGGCAGATATGATACACGGGATGGAAGTCATTACAGCATAGACGTTTTTCGTCGCGGCGAGACCTTTTTACGAAATTTCAGTCACCAACTTTCTCTTCCGAATGCGAAAATATTTTGTTGAGCCCAACCTACATAGGTAGGAATGATCATCAAAATAAAATAAGAGAAATCAGAGCTCGAACAGAAAGGTTTAGGTGTTCGTTTTTCCCGCTCGCTGTTCGGGAGGGGAATAGTAGAGAGATAGTATGATTGTGGTTCGATGAACCCTCTGCCAAGGACTTAAATGTGAATTGCAGAGTAGTCATGTAGACATGTAGATGTATGTCAGTGACCAGTTAAGTTTTGTAGAGAAGAAGGTTTGATACTTGCGAAACTGAGAAAAATTATCTGGAATACTTTGTTATTGAGATGAAAACTTGTTAGTAAACGTATGTTATTGATTCTACTCATAGAGAAGACTTTCGGAGAAAATTTTCAAGGTAAGCAGTACATATTCAGAAATGAAATACCCCTTAGATAAATAATAACAGTCATGATTTCAGTCAATATTATTTCTTTGTTTTAATTTTGTCACAGATAATGCACATAGTTTAATTGTCTGTAACTTTTGTAGGAATAGAATTTCACAATTATTAGCGTCTTCTTACTTTCTACAGTCCTCTTATCAATAAAACTAAGCTATATTTTTTGAAAACGATTTTCTTTAAAGTATAAAGAAACAGTCGCGGACTTCGATAGCATCCCCTATGGATTAAATTCATTAGAATGTTGTGCCATGTGTGCATTGCATCTTACCCTACATGAAGCCATAGATCGTTTCTCACAAGCAAAAACATATTTTGTGGTGAGTAGTTTCTTTGTTCTTCCATCTGCTGATTTCAATTTGATTTCCAGAACAACAGTACATCAGACGTAAAATAGCTTGCTGAGCAAGGGGTAAGTTACTTTTCTTTCCGGGAAGATTTCACATCACATTCTTATGAGGAAACAGTTTACCGTCAGAATTATCAGGTGCTGAGCTAAGCAACACGATAATTAACATCGCACTGCGTAGGTAATTTCAGAAAGTTAATTTTCTTCTGAGTAGGGTATCATTTTGTGGATATTTAAAGTCAGAAATTTCACCTCGTTTCAGTAGCTTCCACAATGCACTTCAATATTGAGTTTCTGTTGAATAGTTTGCGCTGAATACACACTTAGCTAATTTTGACATTTAATTCGATTAGTTTTCTTTATTTCAAATTCAGTATTCCACTAAGTTTAAAGTTTTGCTTCACGATATTGCTCAAACGTGCAACGCAGTGCAAACCAACTGTCAGTATTGCTAACATGTTACACAAGGAGAAATTCTTTTAAAAATGAGTATTCAGTATTTTCATTTACAGATAATTTTTATAGAAAGGCTACAGAATTAGGAGGAAATTTTTTTAAAAAAAATGTGATGTCACAGTGGAAGCAGGGCTGTTGTTGAAGCGTATGTTGGCAGGAAATTCAAAAATACAAACTGGTACATTGTCATATTGGTGGAAGTGGGTCACTTGTATTAAATATAGACTGCAAGATAGCCACTGTAAATTCCGCTTACGTCACTGTGGACGAAGGTCTTTTGTCCTAAGTATTGAACCCTCCGGGACATTGGTGCAAACTCTATGACGTCAGAATGTAGAAAATAGGAGAAATTGAAGTAACATGCCTGGTCACTTTTTTCTAAGGGTAGATTTCCATAATGCTCCTAGTATGCTCTACCAGCCTTGACAATTCTTACTGGAGCTTCTCAGGATGTGTAGTTCAGCCTATTGCCGCAAAGTGTTGAGTCCCGGCTGTTTCAAAATGCTAGTGAGTGCTGTTAAAAACGCAGCACCTTCCGATTCAGCAGTTTGGACATGAAAAACTTCTTGTCCAGGCACAGCTGCACTACGATTATTTGAAGCACAGCACAGCTCACCCACGGCTATACTCTGTTCCGTCCCCTCTTATCGCCAGCTCACAATGTAGCGAAGCTTCCGAAGATACAACGCCGAAGGTCGAGAGGTTTAAGAAACAACACGTACCCTTAAAGTAAATTCTTAGAAGCTGGAAATAGTAAGACCCCCGAAACTTCACCTCGTTATAACAAGGTCTTCGTAAAATTACTGGATTGTTCTAATGAGGGATTATTAACACGGTAGATACAGGAAATAGCCGACATCGTATTCAAAAATGACTCTGAGCACTATGGGACTTAACATCTGAGTTCATCAGTCCCCTAGAACTCAGAACTAATTAAACCTAACTAACCTAATGATATCACACACATCCATACCCGAGGCAGGATTCGAACCTGCGACCGTAGCGATCACGCGGTTCCAGACTGAAGCGCCTAGAGCCGCACGGCCACAGTCGGCGACCGACACCGATTTAAAAATTCTCTGTAGCCTGTCTTTATTATTGTATCGGTAATCATAGTGTATTGATTTGACCATGCTACATATCCACTATTCGCAGCCTACAAAAGCAAATCTGATTTTGACATTAACAGTTCTACTACCCAGGAATGCCTAGGAAACTACGTACGGGAAAAAGTCGTGAACCTCACCGTCTCGCTCAGCCGCATTGGATTACGGAAAATGCGAGGCTGTTCGAGCATGCCAGTGGTCTATGCTTAAACAGTATCCGTCTGACATTAAACTTTAAACGACCAACAACCCCGGTTCATCACTCTCATATCACGGTTTAAACAATTTAACCACCCTCACACGAGCTATCGTAAGTTACAAAAGCAAGGTCTCAGATCTCCTAAGATTAAAATGACGGAAAAATTCACAAAACTCTCTTCTCCTAAGGTTAAAAATGAGAGAAATTGAAAATCTTTGCCCTGTAACTTCAAAGAGATAGGAAGCTCACTGACTGTTACACAGCAGCACTTGAGGAGTACCCTACTGGATGTCGGAACTATGTATAACTCACTCATGCAGCCTGTATGGTTGTCAGCCGACATGTCACCGTCCTGCGTAGTAAAGGGGAAGGAAAATGAGAGTTGTTAACTTAGTCCTTTATTCAAATCCTGCAGCCCCCACACCGTGCAGCACCGTGCCGGATGATCGCCGACGCTGGCCGGAACAATACTACTGCCACAGCCACACTGCCATTTGAAGCGTCACCCCTCCTGCCGTAAGCCTTGGACAGTTACACTACACACTCCGTGTTCGCAACTGGCCTACTAGGCGCTCCAGCGGACCGTTTGGTCTGGTGCAACCAGCTCCTTTCACCTTCCTTGTACGAGTCTGATCTAGCCGGCGCCACAACATTTCGGAATGCCGGCAGCTGTTGGCCCGTCTCTTACTGTTCGATACGGGCTGCATACATCAACATAGTCTTCATCATTATTTGTTACGTAAGATCTCTTCGACGTTCCCTTGTGCTTCACGGCCATTAAGAGCAACACGCTACGATTATGACTGCCTTTAATGCTTTGTGCTCAGGTCTCTTTCCGTATTCACAAATAACAGTACCGTCTCATTGTATTTACTTCTTACATGTTGGGCCTGCAGTACATTCTAGAAGAGTGTCACACTTAGTAGGCAATCAAACACTTTCGTAACGCTTAAAAACACAACGATTTAGAATTTTTACATTATATCGAAGAACTTTCAGGGTACTCAGATACGAGCCAACAGAAGAATAACTTCCTCTCCACAATGTAGTCTTTTGATTTTTACAGCAAATAATGTAAATAATATATCAACTACACTGAGCTTTGATTCAAAACAACGAGCACTGTACCGAAGTCAATGGAACTGATACCCACTGCTGAGGACAACGTTCTTCACGTTAGGAACTCTTCAAACCAGTCATCAGCCCTACATGATATTCCTTATTTTGCTCATGTGGTGACATCTCGGAGCTGTATTGAACACCACACACACTTGAGATATCTGCATTATATTGGGACTATCCACAGTGATCTGTGTTGCAGCGCAGGTTCAACGCACTAGTATGCTTTCAAGTAACTTGACAGATAAAACAACCACTTAATGCACAAGGACACCTAATCTTTCTCCCGCTGCTCCACTTTTAAATGGAGTAGGACGGGAACTGACTAACACTGATGTAAGATGTACTCCGCAATGTGTCCCATGATGGCTTGCAGAGAATACATAATCTTGCATACATAAACGCTTTTTTAAAATTTGTATCTTGGCAGACACGCTCCTAAGGCGACCGACAGAGAGAGCCGTCTGGATACGCGACACTCTAACAACAACCAGCTGCATCGGGCCAAAAGTTCAGATGTCGTGTGTGCGAGCGAACGTCTCCCGCTACAAAATGGCAGTTTCGAGCCGACCAGCAGTTTCTATAGATCAGGGCCCCTAAATTGTAAAATGCTGTAGCTTCAGAACAAGGCTGCCAAATTAGCTTTACTTTCTTCTAGAGACCTACGGTACACCACTGCAGGAAGGGGGGCAAGTTCCTTAACGTACTATGCGTAAAATCGAACTGGCATCCCATCAGGTCCATCGGCCTTTCATCTTTTGAGCGATTTATACGGTCTCGGCTATTTCCTTTTTGTACCGTGTTTATTATCCCTCATTTTAACGATGAAGTTATTTTACCATCACCTTGGTATAACGAGACGAAGTTTCGGGATCTTACTACTTCCGGCTTCCAAGTATTTACTGTAAGCTTACGTACTGTTTCTTAAACCTCTCGACCTTAGGCGCTCTATGTTCGGAAGCTTCGCTACATAGTGAGCTGGCGGTAAGCAGGTAGCGAACGCGTATAGCCGCGGGCGAGCTGTAATGAACTTCAAATACAGAGTTATAGAGCAGCTGTTTCTGAACCATTGGTAACGGATTAGGTCTGTACTTTCATGAACTTGAGTTGCAGTCATGAATTATGGGTGGAAATCATATGCAGTTTATTTTTGTGAATTCTGCAGTCTGCGAATGTTATTAAGTTGTTCCTGATACGCTTTTGCTTTGGCTATTAATGTTAGGACAATGGTTGGGACTCGGTAACATGTAAGGTTAGAGACTTAAATGGAGGTTTTCAAAGTCATCGCTCAAGTAACAAAATAGCTAGAGTTGGCGAGGAAGGTATGGACTAGCACAATCAAGAAAAATGTTATAGGTGGTTACCTTAACCTTTTTATAAAATAATTAAGGTGGATGACGTGACGATGTGTACAGTGCTTTACTGGAGTGGTTTAATGAGGTGCATGCACAGAACTACCAATTAATGGCCCGTTGATATGTCAAAAAGCCTTAGATTGCTTGCCTATTCTAATTTTCAGGCAAGATATATGAGGAGAGATATGCCGTCGTTTTTAAAGTGACCTCAGGTTAAGAAAAATCGGCATCTTTAGGTGACGCAGAATGATGGCGGAATAACATCACGAGTAGACTGGTGGAACAATATAGCTCTGAATGCATGTAAAACGCAAAAGAGACGGTTTCTTTTCATAAGCTGATGGCATGAAAGACAATGGCCTTCACAGTAGAGAAGTGTGAAAGAGGGGACCAATCTAAAGTACGTCTAACAGTTCCTCTCTGAAGCAATTCGCCAGGGACACATAAGTTAATACCACTAGGGATCAGACGATCGACAAATTTCTGATGCTAAAAATTAGTAGGAAGCTTAGCAGAATAAAGTACATGCGTTTTAATTAACCTTGCTGTAATTTATAGGTAGTTTCAGTACCTTCAGTTCTAATACCGTGCGGATGCGTAAAGATTATGTACAGTACAGTATTTTATCGGAATAATTTTACACTTTTTTGTTAATGTAAACGTGATTTATTTTATTTCAGTCAATTTCAAGGCATATCGAAAAGCACGGATGACGTTTGCTTCCTTCAGTGAGTGGCTGGTACCGCACTCCTACCGCTTGATAACGAGATGTAAGGAAAAATAAGAAAATTGCATTACTGGTGGATAATTGTGGCGCGCATAACAGAAAGCCAGCATTGCAAAGTGTTGAATAATGCTACTTCCCCCTGAACTGTACTTTGATCAATCAGCCGCTGGAAATGGGGATAATTAAAAACTTCAAGACGCAATGCCGTTCACGGCTAGTTCTAGGCGTCATTGTCAACATTGAAAGATAAGTGGAGAGTCGCTCCAGTTTAATGTGAAGCAGGTGCGTGACGTAATTGCTAATTCCTGGAACAGTATAATGCAGTATGTGATTTCGAACTGCTGGGAAAAAATATTCGAATGTGAAGATGTTGGGGAGAGTTTTGTTATGGATGAAAAAATGCAGGACGATGATCAAAGAGATCTTGAAATGTATTCGACAGTAACTGATAAAACCATGGGTGTATCAGTAAATGGATAAGTGACATTGAATGATGAGGCTTTGGTGTTTGTAGCATACACCGACGAATCTAACATCGAAGAACTAAAGGGTAATTTGCCTGCTGAAGATTCTGATGATATACAGTGATGTGATAAGTGAGAATCCTTCTTCTCTGGCGAAATTGATAGGTCAATTGGAAAATAATCTGTAAGTAGCATCTTCAATCACCAGTGTTTCACTGGAACAGTTGATTGCCTTAGAGGATATGAACACAATATTTTCAAGAGAATTGTCAAGAAAATGAAACACAAGGAAGTAAGTGAATTTTTCTGTACACAGAAGTAAGATATTGTTGTGAGAAATGGAGTAAACAGAATGTAATTAATTATTTTCCTTTTCACGTCAATTCTCATCAGATAAGTGTTACATTTACAGTATATAACGATTTTTAAAGTACAATACTGTAGTAGTCACTATTAACAAAACCTTATTATAACAATAACCCTGTTATAACAATCTCATTTTCATTGTCCCATGAATATTGTTCTATCTAAGTTATACTGTATACAATTTGATATATTTGTTATGTTTGAAGGTTTCCCTCCATCTGTAGCCATCAACCAAGATATTCAAAAATTGTAACCAATAGAGACACCACATTAGTTAGAAAATATTGTTGTAGTACTAGCATTCGTATTACTGTTGTGTGTTGCAGATACTGATTAATATTTTTACATTTAAATTACGTTGATACTACGTTTTTGCGATACGTAGTTGTCCGGAATACACTCATTATATATTACAGTTGCCTGACTGCTGTGTGACGTTCTGTAAGAACGAGGATGCAAAAGCTAGTGACATACGTCATCACGGATTTCTCGTTGATAATGGCTTTAGGACTACGTGGTTTCGAGTAATTTCTTGACAGAACTTCAAGCAAAGTAGGCTATCAAATTTCAAATTTATCAGTAATTTCTGGTCAAGGTTTTACCGAGACAGATTAAAAATGCGTTTAGAAAAGAAAAAATCTGAAAACAGATACCACCCCAGTTAAATTCTTCTCTCCAAATAAACGTTAGACAACAATATCTAGACGAAAAATAAAAAATAATCTGGTGTGTTTTAAACACAAAACAAGTTAAAGCCCTATGGAAGAAAGGCACACAAATGAAGAAAAATTCGAAAGCTAGTAATGGGGACAATACGTATTGGCAGAGACACGGAAAAGAAGGCAGTTTTAGCATAAAAGAGTTCATATATATAAGAGTCGAGGGGTGTGAAAGGGAAGCAGTGGTTGCGAAGAGAGTAAGAAAGGGTTGTAGCTTCTCCCCGATGTTATTGAATCTGTATATTGAGCAAGCAATAAAGGAAACAAAAGAAATGTTTTTGAGGAGGAATTAAAATCCATGGAGAAGAAATAAAAACTTTGAGGTTCGCCGATGACATTGTAATTCTGTCAGAGACAGCAAAGGACTTGCAAGAGCAGTTGAACGGAATGGACAGTGTCTTGAAATGAGGGTACAAGATGAACATCAACAAAAGCAAAACTAGGGTAATTAAGTCGGGTGATGCTGAGGGAATTAGATTAGGAAATGAGACACTTAAAGTAGTAAAGGAGTTTTGCTATTTGGGGAGCAAAATAACTGATAATGGTCGAAGTAGAGAGGATATAAAATGTAGACTGGCAATGGCAAGGAAAGCGTTTCTGAAGAAGAAAAATTTGTTAACATCGAGTGTAGATTTAAGTGTCGGGAAGTCGTTTCTGAAAGTATTTGTATGAAATGTAGCCATGTATGGAAGTGAAACGTAGACGATAAATAGTTTAGACAAAAAGAGAATAGAAGCTTTCGAAATGTGGTGCTACAGAAGAATGCTGATGATTAGATGGGTAGATCACATTGAATAGAATTGGGGAGAAGAGGAGCTTGTGGCACAATTTGTCTAGAAGAAGGGATCGGTTGATAGGACATGTTCTGAGACATCAAGGGATCACCAATTTAGTATTGGAGGGCAGCGTGGAGGGTAAAAATCGTAGAGGGAGACCTAGATATGAATACACTAAGCAGATTCAGAAGGATGTAGGCTGCAGTAGGTACTGGGAGATGAATAAACATGCACAGGATAGAGTAGCATGGAGAGCTGCATCAAACCATCCTCAGGACTGAAGACCACAACAACAAAAACATATAGATCCATCCCCACCTCACAGAGATACGGAAAGCAATGAGAAACCTTTAGTCAACTATGACACTACTGCACTCAATCGTTATCAGAAAATCGTGGGATCGTTACAGCATGCAAGTATCGTGCTGGCTGAGAAAATTGTATCACACCTTGTGGGCTTTCAAGTCAGTTGTGGATACACTATCAACCCTCGTAAAGCGCTGACTCACGATGAGCCGACCGAAGCGTCATGACTACAGCGTGCAATAATCGTGGGGTCGATTAATACAGCTAGGTGCTCATATTGTCAGCGTACTACGTGCTATGTACGAAGTAGAGAATAAGTCTTTGTGCCTATAGTAATTCTTTACTGGAGCTCCCACCGGTATTAAACTAATCTGATATTACGTTCTTAATAACATAAATTTTACATTTTCCCCGAATAAATAACTGAATAGTAACTGAGATAAAAATCTAAATTTGAAAACTGTAATCTAAGCGTTCTCATGAACAGTTTTGGTAGTTTTTTTCCGGAGACACGCCCTGTCATCATTAAAGAACTAAAAGAAATTTCCCATTCAGCCTAACAACATATGATCTGAACAATTTGCATTAATGGATTTGGTATATTCGCATGACATCACAGGAAATAGCTAGTGTTATTGCCCTCCTTGAATATGCTAAACGCAGTGTCGTATTTTGTGGGGAGCTCTCGTTGTACTCGAAAGCTTTTGGTGTCCGAAGAACAGAAAAAGCAGAATGTTTCAGTTGTAACAGAGTGGAAAACCATCCGTCACCTTTTAGTGATCTATGTGTAAATATTTCTTACCAGTTATGCTTAAGCAGATACCTGCCTCTACTATGGAAGCTTAAGAAAACCCGAAGAATTTCATCTTGAAACCACTGAATCGAAAGGTGCTGCGTGTTTAACACTGTAGAATCTCCACCCAGTAGCAGCCCGAAACAGTCGGTAGTCAGCACTTTGCGGCAATAGGCTGAACTACACATCCTGAGAAATTCTAGTAAGAATTGTCGAGGCTGGTAGGGCATTCTAGGAAGAGTATGGAAATCCACCCTTGGAAAAAGTGTGAGCCATGTTACATCAATTTGGCCTACCATCTTTGATTCTGAAGTCATAGAGATTGCACCAGTATCCCAGAGGGTTCTATAATTAGGACAAAAGGCCTTGATCCACAGTGGCAAAAGAGGAAAACCCAGTGGCTATCTTGAAGTCTATGTTTAGTAGGAGAGACCTGCTTCCACTAATATAACTATGTACCATCTCGGATTTTTGAAATTCCTGCCAATTTACGGCGGACGACAGCCCTGTTTCCACCGTGACTTCCTAGGAGTGGGGAAAACATCCTCTTTTTTAAAAATTTCCTGCTAATTTTATAAGATTTCTATAAAATTTATCTGTAAACAAAAATATTGAATATTATTTTTTCAAAAACTTTCTCCTGGTGTAATATGTGAGTTACATTTTGTATTCAACTGCTGAGCAATACTGACTGTTGGTTGGCCCTGCGTTGCGCATTTGAATAGTGTTGTGAAACAAAACATAATACTTAGTGAAATACTGAATTTGAAATAATGAAAAATAATCGTATCGAACGCCAAAAATGTGTATTCAGTGCAACCTACTTACCTGAAACTCAATATTGAACTGCATTATGAAAGCCGCATGACACTAGGTGCTGTTTCTGACTTGAAATTTCCAAAAAATGTTACTGTTTTCAGAAGAAAAATAACTGTATTAATTTACCTGCACAGTGCACTGTAGATTAATCTGTGTGCTTAGCTCAATACCTGATAATTCTGGCTATGAACTGTTTCCTTATGAGAATGTGAAATGAGATCTGCCCTGAAAGGAAAGTAACTTCTCTCTTGCTCAGCATACTATTTTATGTCTAATGTACTGACATTTTGGAAATCAAAATAAAATCAGCAGATGGAGCAGCTAAAGAACAAAGAAGCTACTCACTACAAAATTTGTTTTTGCTTGTCAGAAACGATCTATGGCTTCATTGTTTCATAAGTTGTCATTCACTCACATGTAAATTTTGAATCTTTCACTGTGACACAGGAAAATAGCGATGATCCACTCCATAACAGAATACTAGTGTTAATAAAGTTTGTTGATGTGCACCTGAGTAATTAGACCATGAACTTTAGGAATTTCATTGGAATGGTTCACACGAATAGACTGATCCTGTTTCCGAGTGCCAAGTTTATTTCTCATTGTTTATTCTTGTATTGTGTTACTGATAATACAATAGATGTAGCTTTCCGCTCTTAGGCTCTCTTAGCTTTTTCAATTTCACCATTCATACTGATGAAAGCTCAACGTTTAACAACAAGCTAAAATCTATAAAATTCCATTACCAAATACCACATCGAGAAATTATTTTCATGGCTGTTTACGCTTGAATTTGGATTTTCTATTACGTTTAGCGTCGTATATGCAAGTATGGCTCTTGTAATAGAATCGTAGTTTCCTCCGCAAATTTTATGAAGCACTTTAATTTTTTGTCAGATCAACAAATCTCCGGTTGGATGGAGGATAATATCGCAGACCTGCAACAGAAAATGGTTATTCGCAATTATACAAGCAGACACACGAGAACAAACATACGTAGCCCACTGAGAAATCAAAGTGCACCAAACTAAAAACGTATTGTCTAATTTCACGACAGGTATTTCATTAACTCCCAGTGTATTTAGGATATTGTGAGTCCACCATCAGTAGCCTCCTGTTGCTTCTACTTTAGCGCCTGGTTCTATATTTTATCATTCTACCCTGTTGTCTGCCAGTTATAGTCTTGTATATTGTGTGTCTGGAAAATCTTAGTATAAGATTACTTCTAACTAGGTAATGACCTGAGTCAGCATGGCCGGTAATGTCATGTCATATCCTACATCAATAAGTTAATATCGAGGTAGCAGTATAGTATGTAGTAATTTCTTTAGTGCATGACAGAAATAAAATACATTCATTGCACTGGTTGGTACAATTGTACACTGCACGAAAAATCTGTAGACAGTATTGGAAGGTTTACTGTCATTTATAAATTTTAATTTTGTTTACATTTGTGGAGTATACATCAGTTTAAGCAAGTTAATAAATACGTAGATATAGTAAATACTGTAACTATCAAATACATCTGTCACAAGCAGTAAACAATCAAGAAACAATGATTTAAAATGCTGTGTTGGCAGTAAGTATATGGTATAGTACGAACACAGGTACCAAAATACATTTTAAATTTTGTGAACAGCATTTCTGCTTTAAGACGGTATATGTTGTCAGTTGACATATACGTTTTCAATGTAGAATAGCACTTATTGTTGTAAACTGTCACTAGATGGTAAACCCTATGTTTCCACCACTGCTGCAGTGTACCCAGCGGATGGTCACTGCAGCCTTGGCCGAAACATCGGTTTATTGCTCAAGCGACAGTTCAGTCAAAATACACTGCCTCCCGCAGAAGACATGATGAGTCTCTCCTATACCGAGTAACGCTTCCTACGGCCTTAATAACAGCCTCACTTCCCCTGACATGGATGTGTTCACAGTTTCACATAGAAAGTGTGTCATGAAGATGTATCCACTCCTGATGCAAGCAGGCCAACAACTGTTGTAACGCATCCGCGATACCATTGAAACTCGCATTGAGACAGAGTTTACGACTGAGCTGGTCCAACACATGTTCTGTCCGGGACAGATCTAGCGATCTTGCACGCGACAAGACTAACTCTGTATCCCCAGACACTTCAAGCACACGTGTCATGTGTGACAGAGCCGCGTTGAAAAATGGCATAAAGATCCTGGTGCATGAGAGGAAACCCCTCCAGGCGAGCGACATCTCTTACGTATCGCTCTGCGGTCATAGTTTCCTCAGTGACTTGACCTGAAATCAAATCTGATGGCTCCTCACACCAAGAGGTCAGATGTAAAACCACTATTGCTCTCTGAATCGCTGAAAGACTGGGACCTCTCCGCAGGTCTCCGCCATATTCGCTGATGACGGTCATCCGGGGTCGTGCAGAACTACGTTTCACTGCTCAGCGCAGTGTAACACCATTCATCAGCAGGCCGCGCTCTCTAGTTACAGCGCCAGTCAAAACGCCACTATCTCTGTCGTGTTGGTGACGTCATGCTACGCAGAGGGCGGTAATTCCCTAGTCTACCTGCTGGTAGTCTCTGGACAATGGCGCGGTATTAGACAGATTGTTGAATAAATTTTCTAGGATGAGAGGCGCTGGTATGAAGAGGTAATACGCACATTGGTGCACAATTGAGTGATTCTCCCTCTTCGAGGTCAGATGTAGAGAACCGGAACCTTGATTAAAAGTATGCTTGCCCACACATTCCCATGCACTCCAGAACAAGGCCACGTCGCGAATCTGGATATTGCACGATTCGACCTAGCGGGTAGATGAAAACGTATTTTTGTCAAGTGCTGAATCGTCAGTCAACACCTGACACAGCACGTGCTCCTCGTATACCCTGTGAGGACTCGTTATGACACTGGACATGACCGACACTAATGCACTCCGATGCCCATTCTACCACTTAAAGGAATTTGCAAGTCTGAGCATATACATACCCAACGATGAAGTGTACATGTACGTAATTAACTTGAAATCCGACAGTATCTTCTGGGTGCTTCACATATTTTGTCAAGCAGTGTAACTGACTATGAAATAAGGAAGAAACTGATGATTCTTACGAAAAAGCGATCGATAGACATGTATGGTTTTGCCGTGAAAGTGGTTCCTGTGTATTACCATAATAGATTGTGAACAGTGTGCGGCTTTGAAGAAACAGCTTTCAGAATAGGACAGATATTATAACTGCAACTGAAATAATAATAGTAACCATTACCTCTCAGTCCACAAGTGGGAATACCATTTAACTTTGTTACTATCACGTTGCTGAAGATAGATCACGTAACTAATGAGGAGGTACTGAATAGAGTTTGGGAGAAAAGGAATTTGTGGCACAACTTGACTAGAAGAAGGGATCGGTTGGTAGGACATGTTCTGAGACATCGAGGGATCACCAATTTACTACTGGAGGTCAGCGTGGAGGCTAAAAATAGTAGTGGGAGACCAAGAGAGGAATACACCAAGCAGATTCAGAAGGATATAAGGTGCAGTAGTTACTTGGAGACGAAGAAGCTTGCACAGGATAGGGTAGCACGAAGAGCTGCATCAAACCAGTCTCAGGACTGAAGACCACAACAACAACACTATCACGTTCCCTAATGATTCATTAATTATGAATAAGAATTCACCAGTATGTGTATCAAAAGATTTGTTATACAGCCATCCGCTTATGCAGTGTACTTTTGATATTATCTTTCAGCATATGCTAGTGTTAAAATCCTCTTTTCTTTTTCCAGTGAACCTCTATTTCAAGCTATCATTTCTCGCCATCTTTAAAATGTTGCTGTATGATTAAGTACCTGTGTCTATTTGCTGGGCCAGTATTTGGCGCACACTCGCTGCTAGCCATCCATAGAGCACCGTTGTGTGTTCCAGCCGTTCGCGAACGACCATCCTCGTGCACCTTCTGGCCTCCAGCCAGACAGCTGCTGAGAATATGTGCCGTGGTTCTGATGTGATAGAAGTACAGATCGCTCGCCACTACACCCCTGCCCTATTCAGAGTCACTTCAATACACAAAATCCAAATCTCAATAACTTTATTTTAATACCTTCTAACAGAGAAGTACAACAACTGCAGTAAAGCTGCAGCTAGTAATCCACCTAAATGACGCAGCCCTCTCCTTTTTTTAATAATGAGAATAAAATGCATCTCTATCTGTTCTCTTCACGCAGCACTTTCTAGGACTTACAGGCTTGTGGAAGAGAGCACGAGAATACTCAAGCATGGACTCAGAGGAAGCCAAAGATAATTCCCGTAAAACCCCAAGAGAGTACACAGAAATACCTGCACTGAAGAGACATAACATCAGAACAAGCTGCTTAACTGTGTATTGGTCAACCTTTGAAGCAAAATACAGCAGTCATTCTGCGTGGTATGGAATGGTGAAGTTCTTGGTAGGTTTACTGAGCTATTTGGCGTCAGACCAGTACGAACAGATACCACAAATCACGAACTTGCACTTTCTGAGAACGGAGTTGGCACCCGATAGCATTCCAGATATATTCTATCTGGTTCATCCCAGACGAAACTAGTGATCAAGACAGTCATTTGAATGTATTGTAACTCCCGCCAGACAACTTCCCGACTAGTGACACGGACCGTTATCCTACTGGAAGGTCTCAGAGCTGTCGGGGCAAGACATCAAGCAAGAAGAGATGTAGGTGGTCCATGTTGTTGTTGTGGTCTTCAGCCCTGAGACTGGTTTGATGCAGCTCTTCGTGCTACCCTATCCTGTGCAAGCTCCTTCATCTCCCAGTACCTACTGCAACTTACATCCTTCTGAATCTGTTTAGTGTAGTCATCCCTTGGTCTCCCTCTATGATTTTCACCCTCCACGCTGCCCTCCAGTACCAAATTGGTGATCCCTTGATGCCTCAGAATATGTCCTACCAACCGATCCCTTCTTCTAGTCAAATTGTGCTACAAACTTCTCTTCTCCCCAATCCTATTCAATACTTCCTCATTAGTTATGTGATCTACCGATCTAATCTTCAGCATTCTTCTGTAGCACCACATTTCGAAAACTTCTATTCTCTTCTTGTCCAAACTATTTATCGTCCATGTTTCACTTCCATACATGGCTGCACTCAATACATATACTTTCAGAAACGTGTTGCTGACACTTAAATCTATACTCGATGTTAACAAATTTCTCTTCCTCAGAAATGCTTTCCTTGCCATTGCCAGTCTATATTTTATATCCTCTCTACTTCGACCATCATCAGTTATTTTGTTCCCGAAATAGCACAACTCCTTTACTACTTTAAGTGTCTCATTCCCTCAGCATCACCCGACTTAGTTCGACTACATTCCATTATCCTTGTTTTGCTTTTGTTGATATTCGTCTTATACCCCCTTTTCAAGACACTGTCCATTCCGTTCAACTACTCTTGCAAGTCCTTTGCTGTCTCTGACAGAATTACAATGTCATCGGCAAACCTCGAAGTTTTTATTTCTTCTCCATGGATTTTAATACCTGCTCCGAATTTTTCTTTTGTTTCCTTCACTGCTTGCTCAATGTACAGATTGAATAACATCGGGGAGAGGCTACAACCCTTCCCAACCACTGCTTCCCTTTGATGTCCCTCGACTCTTATGACTGCCATCTGGTTTCTGTACAAATTGTAAATAGCCTTTCGCTACCTGTATTTTACCCCTGCCACCTTCAGAACCAATAGATTGTAGTCAGAGTCCACATCTGCCCCTGGAAACGTTTTACAATTTAAAACCTGGCTTCTAAATCTCTGTCTTACCATTATATAATCTATCTCATACCTTTCACTATCTCCAGGGTTCTTCCATGTATACAATCTTTTTTATGATCCAAGATCCATAATGATACAATAATGTTCACGTACTTCACAGCAGTGAAGGTGGCTGTGGTTGCTTCCACAGTTTCCATGTAAGCTTAGATAAATGTCCGTCAAACCACAATACTCAACCAGCCGGCCTCAATCCATAGAAAACAGCTCGTCACGATCAATAACCTGGTGACGCAAAAAATGTGGTTCATCAGACCAGGTCACACTTTTCCACTGATCTGCCGTCCAATCTCGATTATCCAGTACCCACAGCAACCGTAATTATTTGGTCGGCGTGGGAACACGTTGGAGTAGTCTGCTGTTGAGGCTCGTGCTGTTGCATTCTGGAATAGTTGTGCCAGCACCAGCATTGTACTCTGTCTTCACAACTGCCACAAATCACCGCCTAGCCTGCTTCACAGTTTGGGCAAGCCTCTCTGATTTCACGTTCTGTGACGAGGGGTGGAGGTCCACAACGTTGTGACCCACGTGAACCCGCCGTTCTTCAACCACTTTCTGCATCCACGTCCTAACTCCGGAAGCCCTCGTACCGTGCATGGAGAGGGGTTCGAAGTACCGCTACCAATCATTTCCTTTCCTGTTCTAGTCGCATACAAAGCTAGGGAACAACGACAGCCTATCAGCCTCTTTGCGACCTCTAACTTCTCTCATTTTATCTTCGTGGTCCTGACGCAAAATGTAGTTTGGCGACAGTAGAATCGATCTGCAGTCGGCGGAAAGAGCATCGTCTTCCCTCCAGGGATTCCAGTTTTAGTTCCGTAACAATTGCGTGCTGATCGAAGCTACGGGTAACAAATCTAGCTGCACTATTTGTACTTTACTGACCTACAGAATTCGTTTTGTATTAGCGCCATACCCTACTGTAACAGGGGCAAGAAGGGAACCAGCTTAGAAATGCTCCTGTCACAGCACTATAAAAGACGATTACGCTACTCTGTAAAAAATCCAGAGAAAAGTGGGTAAGCAGCTGCCTGAATACCAATTCAACATCCCTCACCATAAATTTTTGGTATGTGACCATACTATAGCCTATTCGTGCTGTAATAGAGTAGCTGAGAGACAGTGACGGTAGAAGAGAGACACAGAGGGAGTGAGGGAAAGAGAGAGAGGGAGAGAGTTAGAGAGAGAGAGAGAGAGAGAGAGAGAGAGAGAGAGAGAGAGAGAGAGGGAGGGGCGAGGGAGGGAGGGAGAGAGAGATTGGAAGAGAGTGGGAGAGAGGGGAGTAATGGCACTGAAAGAGAAAGTGATGGATGAAGGTAATAACAGTTGGAACCAAAGAGACAAGAGGCAGTGCAAAGGAAAGAAAGAGATGAGCGGAACTGCACATAGGCTTGAGGTCTGGAAGCCACTCTCTTTCTCTCCCCCCCCCCCCCACCTACGCCCTCCCCCCCAGCGTTAGACATGAACCCACGCACGTGCTAAAGTTTCCTAGCCTAGGCGTCAAAGCCCCAAGGCAACCATCCAAAAGGAGAAGTGTGGAGAGGAGGAATGATGGCTGAAGAAAAGGATAGCATATTGTAAGCTCGAAAGAAAGAGATATGGACATGGGAGAGAAAAAGAATGGGACGAAGTCAGTGGAAGTGGGACAAAGAGAGACAGTAAAAGTGACAGAAGGAGACAGCAATAAGGAAGAGCAAGACAAAGGCATGAAGACAATAACAGTGTGAGAGACAGATAGGAGAAATTCCAGTGGGATACGAAGTAGATATTGGGAAAGAGAAATACATATACGACAGTAACAGTGAGAATGGGATAATGGGTATAATCACCTAGGTACAAAGAGAGATTGAGAAAAAGGGAAATAGAATGTTCTATTGTCAAAATAATGCCTTAAGTATTTTTTCACAGCTAAACAGAAGATAATTCTGATATCTTTCTGTTCGCATACTTGCTATAACCTCCTTTATATCTTTTGAATTAACTGAACTAAATTTGCTAGTTTTATTTCTTATCCAATCCCTTGTTTCCGATAACCTCAGATTCGTCTCTGTCGCATAAATTCTTCATGCCCACTGCTAAACTGCCAATATTATAAATCTTACTATCGTATCTCAAAGTTGTTATTCAGTTATCACTATTATTATTATGATTAGTCCTTAATACAGATTTAATGGTTCTCTAAGATGGGCTGTGTACGTTTGTAACCACCAATGTTTTATTTATTAACATTAAAAATAGTGAAACAATTTAGAATTTTAATACCTATCGTTTTAATGTAAACTGTGCAAGATACAGGATTACCTGTCATAGAATACATGTCCGTAATTATTCTAAGAAGAGGAAATGTCTAGTTAAATGACCATTATGAGCACGTACTTGAACACGTGGAGGTTGCGATAACATATAGATAACTGCATCCGCTATGTCCTCAGATTCCTTGATAGGCATACGCATATTCTCGAGTACTTCAAGCGAATTCTTTTTTAAGGCATGGAATAATTCTGTTTTCACAAGTCCTGGCGATATTTCCTAAAACAAAGATCAAACGTTAAGAATACAGAAAATTGTGTTAGATTTTCCAATCTGTTTTATTTGCCCTTTCATATTAACTACTTATCTATGGATATTTGTGTGATTCTTGAACTTATTACACTAGTTCAAGTATATTACATATAAGAAGGTTATTTGGCAAGTGAGGAACAATCGATCACTAAACGGAGACAACTGTGAAAACAAAAAGTGTTACATTTGTAACAGTTAGCTACATATTCCAGCTACTTTACTACATAGCACAGTTCTCCATTGGACAGACGGTAAGAGGCTAGGGCTACAGATGGAAAGGTCAATGGCAGAGTACGTGCCATACGCCACACTGAAGTGTGTGAAGGCACCATCATTTAAGATCGAGAGATCGAGCTGCGCCAATAAATGCTCAACGATGGCGCCTCGACCTGTTCCCACTGACCCACCCCACAGATGGTTATGGGCGTTAAAGTCGCCCAGTAACAGGAAAGGTGGAGGCAATTGAGCTATCAGAGCAGCCAGGACATGCTGCGCGACATCACCATCCGGTGGAAGGTAAAGACTGCAGACGGTAACAGCCTGTGTAGTCCACACCCGAACAGCGACAGCCTCTAAAGGTGTGTGGAGAGGTAGACTCGCTGTGAAGAGAGTTCAGGACATAGATGCAGACGCCACCAGACACCCTTTCATAAGCTGCCCGGTTCTTATAATAACCCCGATAGCCACGGAGGGCGGGGGTTCGCATTGTCGGAAACCAAGTTTCCTGCAGAGCAATGCAGAGGAAAGGGTGAAGGCTGATAAGTTGGCGGAGCTCAGCTAGATGGTGGAAGAAACTGCTGCAGTTTCACTGGAGGATGGTGTTGTCCATGGCTGAGAAAGGCTTGACGGGACTGGGAAGGGAGATTACGCCTCTGGGTCACCTGCTGCCTCCGATTTAGCACCTGTGATAGTGCTTTCCATGGCGTCTGATGGACCGGCGAGATCGAGGTCTTCAGCGGACGCCAGAATCTGTCGTAATGTTGTAACAACTCTGCAGTACCCTCTTCAAGGAAGGCCGCCTCCTAAGATTTCCGTATTTTTCATGCTGAACTGCAGCCCGTTGTCTGTGCTAAAATTTTGTCTTCATAACGGCGGTTCATTTGCGCATAGATGAAAAACAGAGGGAGCAAAGACCAAGACATATGGTGGGTGATCAAACACTTCCCATCGAAAACGCTGCAGAAGCGTCTTCGCCGCCCCTACAATGTGGACCGAGAATTGTCATGAAGAAGGAAATGCGTGGCAGTTACTTTATGTGGAATTGCATTAAATCAGACGAAAGCTCCAGACAGGCACTCACATAATGCGAGAGACACTATTTTCTAGGCATTTTGCACCCTCTGTGCACGCTCAGAACTGAAAGGAGCGACGTGACACTATCTGCGGGCGGACAAGATAAACTGCGCACCACATCTGAGCCACGTTTTATCGGATTCTCACTGCGGTTTCCATTTTGCGACCAATTGTTCTTTTCTTTCTTAATAGTCCTCATACAATGAGCAGTACAGGTTTTACAGCTAAGCTACATGACTTGTACAGTTTAGAAGATATAGCGTAAAGTTTTTAATAACTTTCACTGTTCAAATAATTTAAAACTCATAAATCAAGAACAATTCCTGTGATGTAATTCAATTAGTGTTCCTCAAACGTCTTACATTAGACGCCATCGAATGTATGCTGTTGACTTCAGTAAATGTCTTCATGTGGGTGATGGTGTCAGTCTAGAGAATTCATTGGATGAATTTGATTGGCATATCGTGTGAATACTTCTTTTACCGTCCTAAGAGTCACGTATGTTTGTCATATGAACTCTACAGTTGAAGCCTAGTCTCACTCAGCCATATTAACGAGCCTACTATTTGTCTAATCGTACGTCAGTGTTATGAGACAGATGCTTCCCAGTAACTGTGTAATGTATCCATAGAATGGCGTGTGGTCCTAGTTAGTGGAAGAACTTATACATACATTACTCAGTCAAGTCTTCAGAAATCCGTATCCAGCAGTTGTGTTATGTAAGTAAAACTACATAAAGCCTCATTTTGCTACTTTTTGGCAGTTCAATTTCACGATCAGTTTTCCATTACGTTGTGTTAAACTGAAGGTAACAATTTGATTTATTTCCCCCTGAAACATAGAGAAAATTTGTACGTGCGTCTTTGGGATAGTTGATCTGGCAAAAACGTGAGATGGACACGAAGGACCAGAGCTTCATATACCCGTGTGCACACACACACACACACACACTCACACACACACACACACACACACACACACACACACACACACACACACACAAGCACAAACACAGTGTCCCACGAATAATGCGACCAACTTCAGGGGGTTGCAGAATGTGTGTTGAGGAACACCTCTAGCATAGGAACCTGTGTCCTGAAACATCAAAGGTGGTAGAATAAAGTTGAATAGAAAGTAAGTCAGTACTTTTCAAAATATTAATGAGGAATACAAGAGTCATGAAAAAATCAGAATTTTCCATATATTATTAAATTCCAAGGTTCATCTCTCTCTGTTTCCTTTACTCTTCAAAATTATTCGGGATAGGCACGTCAAAATTTGTATGAAATTCTGCTTGCTGACAGTGAATCAAATCTGGAAGACCACCTAATTGGACACAGTTTCTTTAGAGTCTAACACGACTTTCAGTTCAATATTTCCTTTTATTTGTTTCCACTGAACCACAGCATCACTGATGAACGCTTAAATGCATGGTTTTTGTGTAAAACTGTTGCAGTTCCAATATATTGACTATGGAATCATTTAGTAGCAATTTTTTTGTGTAATAATCAATGTATAATTACATATTTGGGATCCATGGTTTATTTGTTGACTGAAAACCTTAGTGTTTGCCTCATACAGATATAGCGTGGTCGTATCATTGACAACTGCAACTATCCAGCTGTATTTTCATCTCCTGTAACTAACTTTATTATTTACTTTTTAAAACAATCATAGCCCCTTACCTCACGAAATCCTAAGAAACCATTTCTTCATTTCAAATTAATTTTTATTTGGGTTCCTAAATCCAAGTGCAAAAATGTTACAACACTAAGTTGGTCTTTTCTGGAAATAGTAGGGCACTAAGAGAGACCTATGATTCCAACGTAGAGATCTTTCAGGAAAATCTCATGCAGTTGGCAGTTGTGCATATCTTATTTTGCTGATGTCATCATCAGCATTTCCTTATCTCTACTCATTTGAGGATTTATGTTATTCTAACATGTGCCAAGGTCAAGGATTGGAGGGACTCGTCACAACCACTGTCAATGAATTCGTGGGAGGGAGAAGCGACTGCAGTTCGCACGCATGCCATATTTCGCAGACAACAGAACATTCACCCACCCCTCAACAGCTCTGCAAATTTTGCATTAAGCACACCCCACCCCAGCCACAGCCCCATGCCCCAGCGCACCTCGTGCTTCCACTCTGCTGCTATTTTTGCGTGACTTCCTTCCAAAATTTCTTTTAAGGACTGTTTCACCAGTCCTCAGAGAGGTAACTTTCATTTGGAGGTATATATTATCCGCCGTTGAATATGGGAACGGGTAAATTGCATATTTCTCTATAAACGATTAAAGACCAACATTTGCTCTAAAATATAAGTAACAAAATTGGAATTATTATTCACTGAACAGACATTTTTTTATCATAAACTCTGAAAATGTAAATATAAGCAAGTCCACTTTGACATCCTACTTGCCCGTGTCACTCGCAGATGACTGCACTGTAAAATCAAGCCCATTGTTCGATCACTGTACTACACAACAGATGGCTCAAATATCAATCTGAAGCTCCAACTAATTGGAAATTAATTATTTTTGCATTTAAGGTTTGGCACACATTCTGAGGTATCTGTAAGCAACTGAGCAGGCAGACTGACTGTAACTACCCACAACATACAGTCTAACGAAATATTTCTGAGAAAGTTCAAGAAGCACAATGTTAATATTACTATCTGAGAAACGCTGTCACAATAAAGCAAAAAAAAAAGAAAAGAAAAGAAAAGATCTGTAGGGTAGAAGAAAGCTAGGTACAGACAGTCTTTAAATTAGTGGCCAAATTTCTGAAGTATGTGGGCACGTGGTAGAGTTCACCAATTGATATTCATAGAAATTGGGCCTTAAATCTGATGTCGTAAAACTATCCTGAGCAGGCTTAGGCCTAAATATTCAGCATCGTAAAATTACCCTGACTAGGTTTATAACTGTAGAAAAATTTGTGTTAGCTAAGCATTCAAATAGACAGACTGAATCTAACTACTCACAACACAGCCTCAAAGTATATATTTTATGATTTGTAAACAGTTTTCAAGTATAGCTTTAATAGGGGACAGCGATAATGCATCCTGTTATTCAATAGAAAAAAATATAAACCATGCTTTCCACTGGCCGTTATTGCTGTTATTACAATTAGGCCTGGCCTGCTAAATTTTATGTAAATAACTGAAGTTTGCAGTTATAAGGATCTCTAAAAGCTTTGTTAAAAATTACACCAGCAGTGTTGTTCAGATTGTTGAATACTTACTGTGAATATTCTATCCGTGCAGTTGCACTCTGCAAAACATGTCTTGCGAAAATAGGAACCAGTAGCTAACCACAACACCACAAAACATGCGGATAACACATCTGTCTTACTAAGAAAGGAAGGATAGAATAAGGTGTTTTTATTACCAAAAATATTACTTAAGAGAATAGAAGAACATGTACAGCTTGTACACACACAATGATAGAATGTGGCACTGGCATATGTGACATCTCCAAGGACAACATCAGAGTTGATATCTCGAGAAACAGCTGTGGACCATAGTTTACTGCGAGACGTCTCACACTTTGCAAGCACAAATTATATATTGCGCAGCTAAATGTTCTTTAATGTGCATATATATAGAAATACAAACAAAAGCGCCACGAAAATTTCTCATTGTCTTAGCGTTGTTTCATATAATCGAGACACTCTGTGTAGCACATTTTAATATACGTATGTAAATACGTCATTTAATTCGTGGATATGGTTATGATAGCATACGTCAACTTCTTTACAAAAAAAAAAGACGTTTATTGTGCTTCACAACAGTTACATATTAATATGGTGAGAAAAAAACACTTTGTGCTTGTTCTGTCTTGTTGACGTTGAATGAATTGAATACTAAATGAAGAACTATAGATAGTATAGGCACGTAACATGCGACACATGAGAAAATGGAGACTGCACGTTTAACACAGGTTGTTATATGTTCACGTGAGTGGAACAACGCGCCCACCTCGTCCTGGAAGAAAATATTACACAGACGAGTATCCTCATTGCTTTGTTCAGGATATCTGCCTGAAGTTTAATATTTAACACTTCGTTTGCAGTAGTTGTCTCATTTTTCGTTCGACAGTTAGCAGCCACGGAGTCAGTGTCCTTTAAACGAATTAGAAACATACATTTGGAGAACCACACAGTGTCTGTTGTCCAAGGAGGATCGTTTTCATGCCAATGATTCCAAACACTGCCACTATGAAAACACACTATTTCATCGCCAAAACCAGTGTAAATGTGTCCGTCTTCACTTAGCTCATCCACTTGCTATTTAGCAGCAAGAGGCAACTCATCGTATGTTGCTAATTTAGCGTCCTATGTGCTGTATTTAAGCAAGTATGTTCCCTACATTATTTCAGCAGAACTGTATTGAGACAATGGTTCTGCAAAGGAATTTGGACGTACTTCCATTCTGCACATATTACCTCCTACACGCGTATAAATTCCCTTATGGTTTAATGACCATTATCGATCTGCAGCTACCGTGAACTGTAATCACAATGCCAACTGCTGCACCACGTGCGGCTTTAGAGGAACTGGAGAACTGATGACTGAACACACCAATGTCATGCACGCTGCGACCTGCTGATGCAACCTGAGAGACAGGTCAAGTCCAAAAGACTTTTCTCGGTATCAACAAAGGTTGAGAAACAAACAACCCATGGCTAGGCACCGTGGCTGCTGCGACCTGCTGGTGTAACAAGAGAACAGGCAGATATACTACTTGACAGCAACAGTTCTGCCGTGCTTACTGGAGGCATGAATACCAGGAAGCGAGTTCATTTTCCGGAACCTGGACCCTGCGCACACATTAATTTACGCGTTGGACGATTGGGATTCTACCATATACACAGAGGCTGTGAAGGAACAGTGGATGCCGGTACCTATCGACCACTTGTGCTCTGATCGTCGTACTGACGAAGTCTCCAGAATTATTTCTCCAATTCTTCAAGAGAACGACAGATGATGTGACATGTGTTCAATACTTACTTGACTTCTGTGAATGAGAAAGTGGAAAATAGGAAACAACCAAATAAATAATTGTAGTGTACACAAAAAATATTTATTCATGAATGTGTAGTTTATACTGCCGATATCAGTAATAAAATTGTCCATGTTTTCCAGTAATAACCACAAACCAAAGCTTTCATCACTTGGTCTCTTACCCTCACTAATAGGTGAGGGATATTGAGAACATTAGAAAAAGACTTTCCTCCACCACACAATCCTCATTTTACGCTCTAAAGATCAAAGAGGGCTGTACTTCTGATCACATTATTTTCCACTCATTCATTCCAAATTTGCTCGTACTTGCAGTCCAATTGTAAACTCCTAGCTGAATTGTATTATCGTGTGTACACGTGTGTCAGTTTCTTGTAGGGCTGTCTGGTGTTAGGCATTGGTTTTGATGCATCAGGAATCAGGTGTGAGGTGTCACGCGTCAGGCGTTAGGTTCGAATCTACGTTCTGTTAATAGTAGACAGCAAGGAAACTCCTAATTCCGGCTTGCAGGTACAATACGTTATAACCAACCGTGGAGCGACATAGGTGTAAAACAGGTAGAGAGGGAAGGCATCCTTGTCACTCCAGGGAGGCAGAGCCACCTCAGTAATGTCGATTTAAAGATGACATGGCCTGTAGTTTGTAAGGCTCTATCTGTGACATATTTTATTACCACGATACCCATGCGGTTTGGGGTTTGATTGACGAGTAAAGAGGTGGGGCTGCTTTAGATAAAGCATATCATTTTTCAATATTTATCCAGTTCATATGTAAATATTCAATTATAGATACGCTCATATTGCTTACATAACCAACTGTAGTTTGCTATTTCTTTCTGTACCATCCAACACTAATACAGAGTCTCTAAGTAGGGTATCCACTTATTCATCCAAGTGGAAATGTTAATTGCCAAAACCAAGAATGAAACACACACACACACACACAGATCCCTATTTCAGGCATTTTGTTGACGTTATCCTGCTGTAAATAAATGAGGATCATCCTACCCCGCGCTGCACAGCCAAAACATCACGCTCGGATGCAGCATTACACTGTTCTGTCCATTCGCTGGAGGGAGTCTCCCTCCCTTCTACGGACACCTTGCCACAAAATAGAGCAATTTCACTAGCCGTTTACAGTTGGATTGCCAAGTACAACCAAACTAAGAATGAATGACCGACAGATTACGTGACCAGAAATACGCCATTTTTGATTGTAACGAGTGTAAGAGGAGCCTTGACAACCATAACCAATCATTCTTCTGTGGTAGTCGAAGCGTCAACATGGATTCCTCAATGCGCTCAATATGCCTCAGCTATCGATGAAGAGGACTAGACGAACGGACGGACGCTTCGGCCTATGATTATTAATCGTGAACCTCGACAGTCATGTTTCTGACACTGGAAAGATAAATTACACCGAAATGGTACGCTAGTTAGCAAGAAGAAATTAAATGTCCTTACTCCCTTCAGAGCCAACGGCCTTGAGGCAATGGTAGCACCGGTTCCCTTCATGTGAACGAAGTTAAGCGCTGTCGGGCTGGGCTAGCACTTTGATGGGTGACCATCCGGTCTGCGGAGCATTGTTGGCAAGTGGGGTGCATTCAGCCCTTGTGAAGGAAACTGAGGAATTACTTGACTGAGAAACGGCGGCTCCGGTATCGTAAACTAACTTACGGACGGGAGAGCGGTGTGCTGACCATATGAACCTCCCTATCCGCATCCAGTGGGCTGAGGATGACACAGTGGTCGGTCGATACCGTTGGGCCTCCATGGCCGGTTTGGGCGGAGGCTATTTCTTTTATTAGATACCATGTTAAAGGAACATAACATGTTAAAGAAAGGGGCGTGTGTCTATTATCTACGTCGTAAATTCTCCACGTTCGTCATTCCAAGACGGTTCAAGGGGAAGCCACCATTGCTCCTGCTCGAGAATGACAGTACAAACGAAAGAGGAATATTGGATAAAACCTGTAGAAAAACACTGTAAAACCTTTCGAAGAACTATAAAAATCCTATAGCTATATTATGTAAAGTGGAATTAGCTGACATAAAAATGGTTGTTCGAATGGGAGGGCTGCTTGAAAATTTCAGCAGCTACGTGTTGAATACTATTACCTTTTGGTTTACGACATAACGTAAGATTTTGCCGGAAGCTTTAATAAAATGAAGATGAGTCACTCCCTAATGTCAATCCAGAGCTATAGCATGGAAGAATACTATACGGAAAAATCGGTGTGATTGTGTCTAAGGCAGTTGTAATAGACTGTTTTACGTGGATGACTTCCAGTGGTAGGGTATATTTAAATGTTAAATCACAACCCCTATTGTGAATAAAATTATCAGAGCCCACCACTTTAATTTTCTGAGCCACCAGTCTTCTGACAGGTTTGATGTGGACCGTCTTTGCCAACCTCTTCATCACACAGAAGCACTTGCAACCTACGTCCGCAATTAATTGCTGGGTAAATTCCTCTGTCTTCCTCTACAGTTTTTGCCCTCTACAGCTGCCTGTAAGACTATGGAAGTCATTCCCTGAACTTTTAACAGATGTTCTATCATACTGTCCCTCTCCCTTGTCAATGTTTTCCACATACTCCTTTCCTCTCCAATTCTGTACAGAACTTCCTCATTCCTTACCTTATCACCCCACCTAATTTTAAATGTTTGTCAGTAGCACCATATCTGAAAATCTTCGAGTCTCTTCTGTTTTGGTTTTCCCACACACCATTTTTCACTACCATAGATTGCTGTGCTCCAAACGTACACTCTCAGACATTTATTCCTTAAATTAAGGGCTACTACGTCTTTAGTCTAGCTTCCATTATCGACCACAATGTCAGAACTGCCTCTCCGGTTCTTTTACCTTTCCTAAACTCAAACTGATCGCCCTCTTATTCATCCTCAATTTTCTTTTCCATTCTTCCATATATTATTTTTTCAATAACTTTGACGCATGCGCTGTTAAGCTTTTTTAGTGATTATTATCGCTCCTGTCAGCTCTTGCAATCTTCGGAATTGTGTGGATGACATTTTTCTGAAAGTCAATGGGCACGTCGCCAGACCCATGCATTTTTACAGACCAATGTGAATAGTCGTTTTCTTTGCACTTCCCCCAGCAATTTTAGGAATTCTGATCGAGTTTTATCTATGTGTTCTCCCTTATTTGATCTTGTGTTCTCAGATCTTTGATATTCTAATACTGGATTCCCTCTCTCTTCTAAATCGACTCCTGTTTCTTCTTCTATCACATCAGACAACTCATCCCCCCTCAGAGAGGCCTTCGAAGTACTCTCTCCACCTATCCCCTCTCTCCTCTGCACTTGGCACTGGAAGTGGCGTTGCTCTCTTAATTTTATCACCATTGCTTTTAATTTCACCGAATGTTGTATCAACTTTCCTATATGTTGAGTCTGTACGTCCGACAATCATTTGTTTTCGATTTCTTAACATTTTTCACGTCTTAGCTTCCCTACACTTCCTGTTTATTTCATTCCCAAGTAACTCGTATTTCTGTATTTCTGAATTTGCATGAACATTTTTGCAATTCCTTCTTTCATCGATTATCTGAAGTACTTCTTCTATTACCCATGTTTTCTTTGCAGTTACCATCTTAGTTCCTATGTTTTTTCTATCCATTTTCTGAAATTGCCCTTTCAACTATACAACGTACTGAGCTATTTCTAAAGCCTTAGAAAACTTCAAGCGTATCTCGTCCTTCGTTAGTAATTCTATATCACAATTCCTTGCGTATTGATTCTTTCTAACTAATCTCTTAAAAATGAGCCTACTTTGCATCACTACTACATTGTGATCTGAGTCTATATCTGCTCCAGGTATGACTTACAATGCAGAATCTGATTTTGGAATTACTGTCTGATAATGATGTAATCCAAGTATACCTCTTTCTCTTGTGATTCTTGAACAGAGTATCCGCTATTATTAGCTGAAATTTACTGCAGAACTCAATTAGATATTCTCCTCTCTCGTTCCTTGTCCCAAGCCCATATTCCCCTGTAACTATTTATTCTGCTTCTTCTCCTACACCAGCATTCGTCCCCCACAATGATTAGATTTTCATCTCCCTTTACATACTGTATTACCTTTGAATACCCTCATATGCTTTCTCTATCTCATCTTCAGCTTGCGACGTCGTCACATACGTATATGTGAACTGTCGTTGTCGGTGTTGGTTTGCTGTCGAGTCTGATATGAACAACCCTATCACTAACCTGTTCACAGTAATGCACTCTCTGTCCTACCTTTCATAAAGAATTCTTCTCCTGTTACACCATTTTCTGTTGCTGTTGCTATTACCCTATACTCGTCTGACCAGAAACTGTGATTGTGCAAGAAGGCTGACACATAGCTTTAAAGACAATGTGTGGCGAGATCTGGCTACCACTGGGTAAAGTATAACATCTGCATTTACTGTTAATAGCACTGTAAATGTGGCCATATGTTGGAGTCCTGGCCGAAAATGATGATTTGTAGCACTTTACTACCTTAAAGTACACACGAAAAACATGTTTATAAAGCTCCATTCTACCTGGATCTGCTTAAAAAGGATGGTTACATGGTATCTAAGGCTGTCCAGGACTGGTTGTTGTGCATCTAGCAGTAGAACAACTATTTATAGAGCTTAAGACCAAAGACATAACAATATTTAATCAACACTCATATGCCAAAGTCATAAACATAAATTGTTGAATATGATGTTCGTCAGTTATACGAAACACCGTTTTTTCTCAGTACCCAAACATGTTACGGCACGACTGTGCCATCATCAGTGGGTTTTCATTTTTATTTATTCTGCAATGTGAACATTTTTGTTAAATAATTATAAAACTATGTGCATCTTTAGTTCCACCAACAGATCGTTTATTTTTGTAAATACATTTACATTTGGTGTGCGTGAATTTTCAGGATCCCTTGAGTGTTAATTACCACAGGTAGCTTGTCATCTGCAACCAAATGATGTTGACGAGAAAGTTTTTTGCTAGGAGTTTACCTATCTTCTAGAATGTAATTTAGTTTGTCGCAATGTTTTGGCGTCCATTATCGTTTTTACTTAGGTTTTCGTGTGGCAAGAACTTCCATTCTCCGCGTCATGCTGAGGTGTTATGCACACGTAACTGTAACAAGTATTATCGACAAATAACGTAGTAAAACACTTTTCACTTTACCAAAATACAGTGTGATTGTGGTTTGTTGTGAGTTCCAGCCCAGTCAGTGTTCATTTGTTCACAAGAGGGTTCGGCGCCAAATTTGAATTTTGTTTGCATTTTATCTATGTGTGTGTGTGTGTGTGTGTGTGTGTGTGTGTGTGTGTGTGTGTGTGTGTGTGTGTTTGTGTAGACTTTATCTGTTTGCGCTGTTTTTATTTGTAAAATTCCTTTCATGTGTTAAATAGTATTCCCTTGCAAAGCGTATTTGGTAGAAAATCCGAAGAAATTCTGGTCGTATGTAAAGTACACAAGCGGCAAGACGCAGTCAATACCTTCGCTGCGCAGTGCCGATGGTACTGTTATCGACGACTGTGCCGCTAAAGCGGAGTTATTGAACGCAGTTTTCCGAAATTCCTTCACCAGGGAAGACGAATGGAATATTCCAGAATTTGAAACACGAACATCTGCTAGCATGAGTTTCTTAGAAGTAGATACCTTAGGGGTTGCGAAGCAACTCAAATCGCTTGATACGGGCAAGTCTTCAGGTCCAGATTGTATACCGATTAGGTTCCTTTCAGATTACGCTGATACTATAGCTCCCTACTTAGCACTCATATACAACCGCTCGCTCACCGATAGATCTGTACCTACAGATTGGAAAATTGCGCAGGTCGCACCAGTGTTCAAGAAGGGTAGTAGGAGTAATCCATTTAACTACAGACCTATATCATTGACGTCGGTTTGCAGTAGGGTTTTGGAGCATATACTGTATTCAAACATTATGAATCACCTCGAAGGGAACGATCTATTGACACGTAATCAGCATGGCTTCAGAAAACATCGCTCTTGTGCAACGCAGCTAGCTCTTTATTCGCACGAAGTAATGGCCGCTATCGACAGGGGATCTCAAGTTGATTCCGTATTTCTAGATTTCCGGAAAGCTTTTGACACCGTTCCTCACAAGCGACTTCTAATCAAGCTGCGGAGCTATGGGGTATCGTCTCAGTTGTGCGACTGGATTCGTGATTTCCTGTCAGGAAGGTCGCAGTTCGTTGTAATAGACGGAAAATCATCGAGTAAAACTGAAGTGATATCAGGTGTTCCCCAGGGAAGCGTCCTGGGACCTCTACTGTTCCTGATCTATATAAATGACCTGGGTGACAATCTGAACAGTTCTCTTAGGTTGTTCGCAGATGATGCTGTAATTTACCGTCTAGTAAGGTCATCCGAAGACCAGTATCAGCTGCAAAGCGATTTAGAAAAGATTGCTGTATGGTGTGTCAGGTGGCAGTTGACGCTAAATAACGAAAAGTGTGAGATGATCCACATGAGTTCGAAAAGAAATCCGTTGGAATTTGATTACTCGATAAATAGTACAATTCTCAAGGCTGTCAATTCAACTAAGTACCTGGGTGTTAAAATTACGAACAACTTCAGTTGGAAGGACCACATAGATGATATTGTCGGAAAGGCGAGCCAAAGGTTGCGTTTTCATTGGCAGGACACTTAGAAGATGCAACAAGTCCACTAAAGAGACAGCTTACACTACACTCGTTCGTCCTCTGTTAGAATATTGCTGCGCGGTGTGGGATCCTTACCAGGTGGGATTGACGGAGGACATCGAGAGGGTGCAAAGAAGGGCAGCTCGTTTTGTATTATCGCGTTATAGGGGAGAGAGTGTGGCAGATATGATACACGAGTTGGGATGGAAGTCATTACAGCATAGACGTTTTTCGTCGCGGCGAGAGCTTTTTACGAAATTTCAGTCACCAACTTTCTCTTCCGAATGCGAAAATATTTTGTTGAGCCCAACCTACATAGGTAGGAATGATCATCAAAATAAAATAAGAGAAATCAGAGCTCGAACAGAAAGGTTTAGGTGTTCGTTTTTCCCGCTCGCTGTTCGGGAGTGGAATAGTAGAGAGATAGTATGATTGTGGTTCGATGAACCCTCTGCCAAGCACTTAAATGTGAATTGCAGAGTAGTCATGTAGATGTAGATGTAGATGTATTGTATTCGTTTAAGACCTGTTGCCTCCTATATATGGAAATTTACCTCAATGGTCAGTTTGCTGTATGGGCTGTGGCTGGGTTTTGGTATTCTTAAGTCTGTTTCTATTGTGGTTGGTTGGTGATTGTTGGCTACAAGGTGGTCATCAAATGTGCTATGGGAGCTGCTGCTTTTTAAAGCTCTGAGATGTTCTGAATGTCTGGTTTTGAGGTTTTTGCATGTTTGTCCTATGTACACTGGTTCAAATGGCTCTGAGCACAAGGGACATAACAGCTGAGGTCATCAGTCCCCTAGAACTTAGAACTAGTTAAACCTAACTAACCTAAGGACGCCACACACATCCGTGCCCGAGGCAGGATTCAAACCTGCGACCGTAGCGAATGCGTGGTTCCAGACTGTAGCGCCTAGAACTGCTCGGCCACACCGGCCTGGTATGTACACTGACTGGCAAGTATTGCATGTGAGTTCATATATTCCTGATGTGTCAAATTTATCAATGGGTGTTTCTTGTGTTCTGATATTTTTCTGTGTTATGTGCTCTGTCCTGTATCCTATTTGGAGTCCCTGTTTCCTCAATATGTTGCCTATTCTGTGAACAACCATTTAACTGTAGGTGAGTATGTGGCATTTCGTTTTGAGTGTTTGTTGTTGCTCCGTTGTGTCTTGTGTGTCGTCATTGTTTGTGATTTGTGTTGTTCTGTGCTGGGTGAGGATTTGTGTGTGTGGTATGTTCATTTGTGTATTGTTTGCATACTTCTTTTATTTAACTTGTGTACCATATGCGTAGTATAACCATTTTCTACTGCTACTTGTGTGTAGTTCTGTTTGTTCTTGGGTGTTCTGTTTAATCTGTGGAGTATGAATCTGAAGTTTGCATGCATATGTTTCAGTGGGTGGTTTGATAGGTTCTGAATGATGGTGCTTGTGGTTGTCGGTTTCCTGAATATTGTGAAGTTGTGTGTGTTGTTTGTTTTATGTACTGTGAGATCTAGAAAGTGTAGTGTGCTGTTAGTATCTGTTTCTAGTGTGAAGTTGATTTTTGGGCGTATTTTTTATATTTCATTCTGTAGCTCTTCTATGTGTGTACGTGATTCATCAATCAGGCATATTATGTCATCAACTTAGCGGTAAGAGTATATTACTTTGTAGTTTTTTGGCTTTATTAAGTGTCTGATGATCAGGTTTTCCAGATTGTTCATCAATATGGTAGCTAGGATGCCACTGATTCGTGATCCCATTGGCAGTCCGTTATGTTGAGAATAAAATTCTTTGTTGAATACAAAATAATTTTGTGATGCTATTGTCATGAGTATGGTAGTTACTTCATTGATGTGTGTGCCTGGTGTGTTCCCTTGTTGTTTTAATCTTTGTGTGATGATGTTAATTGTTTCATTTATTGGAAATCATGTGTACATTGATGTGACGTCGAATGATATGAGGGTTGCTGAGTCCGGTATGTGTATGTTCTAGATTCTGTCGATTAACTCCTTTGCGTTTTCCAGATTCCTGTTGTTATCAATTGTGTACAGTTTTTTCAGTAGTGTGTATGTTTTCTGGGCTAGGTGGTAGGATGGAGCATTACGGAAGTTAATGATGGATCTTAATGGGATATTATCCTTGTGAGCTTTTGGTAGGGAAATTATGGTGGGTGCAGACAGTGAGAGGTTCCTTGTGTGGTACTGCCTCCGGAGCACAGTTAGGATTCTTATCTATATACTGGTCGCTGCAGGGGGATTCTCCAAAAGGGGTCGAAGCCTGCAACCTCGATTGACATAGTGGGGATACGTAATTTCGACTGTTCGTTGGGTTACATTGGAAACTGAGCACACCAATACAAGATGATACTATGGGAAACTCAACGCCATCTAGAACAGGATTGGAGGGAAGGATAATGAAACTCCTGAACACGGGCCTTCCAGAGGTTGGGTTTGGTTGATATGAGGGCATTATAAGTGATGAGGTGATTCTGTTTTGAGGTGGGCATCCTGATTTGGCATTCTTCAGGCATTTCAGTCTGTCTTCCGTTCAGTTGAGCCTTGTATTCATCCCAAGGTCTACTGTCATTTTCTGACAGCATCAGATTCCATTACATGTCCGATGGTTTCTCTTTCAGCCCAATTATCCAATTGTGTTCCTGCTACCTGACCTACACTTGAAAATATAACATAGATTCCCCCTTTGCAGTTATGTCACTGTGGGTAAAAGACACCACATGAGCCATGGGTGACAGCAGATGGTCAATGTGGATGAAACAACAGATCTGGGGTAGCTGTCAAGTTACGGTCTTACCTGCAGAAAGATTATGGAGGTACCAGCGTCAGAACGCAGGTTAAGCTGTTCTGAGTGATTTCATCATGGGAGATAAAATGGTCAGTTCCCTGCTACAAGTGTAATTGCTAAACAATGTATACGTCATACCAGACTTGAGAATTTCTATTATGTGTGGAATACTAACAGGGAATAAAGAA
The DNA here is from genome assembly GCF_023897955.1 of Schistocerca gregaria. Lineage (NCBI taxonomy): Eukaryota > Metazoa > Arthropoda > Insecta > Orthoptera > Acrididae > Schistocerca > Schistocerca gregaria. Next base: position 182,281,485 of record NC_064921.1, on the reverse strand, counting down.
TTACTGATACACGTATTTACTGTTTGATAATTTTATTTACTAAATATTGTCTCCCTACTGGAAGTTATTTCATTACATTTCTTGGGAATATTCATTATTTCAGGGAGGTACCTCTGGGGACCTGTTAAGAATTTTGGAAGGCAAGAGGGAGTTGGAACACAGGAGGGAGTTAGTGGTAGGATGGAAATAAGAAGACGGACTTTGTGTGGTTAACTCAGCCAGTATGACTTCTGTTGCCGAAGTCAAGGTGTCAGGTTCGAGACGAAACTCTAAGCATTGCATCAGACAGACAGAAAGTCTTAGTTGGGCATACAGTGTGCTACAAAGTGGAATGGTCGTCTGTGAGATTATGTTAGTAATGATTCTATTAATTAACCTCTTACTTCTGTATTGAAGCCTGAATTCCTATAACGTCTTTTTTAACGCTGTGTTATCTACAGAGTAATATGTCGTCTGGATATAAATCAGATTTTTGGAGTTTCCATGAGTACTTCCATTATTTAACAGCACTAAAATTCCATACACATTTACTTGCTTAGAAAAATCTGCATAATTAATAAGTATATTTACTTAACCACATAATCAACAGCTCCATTTATGCTCAGAGTCTTTCAAATGTAATAACATAATGCATCTGAAACTTACCCCACATCGTATCTTGCTGTTCCTAGCAACCAAGTCTTTCCTCAGCCCTTCAAGCAGAGTCTTCACAGCATGCTTACTGGCATGGTACATAGAGTACAATGGATCAAGTGGCATAATGTGACCAAATATGCTGGAAACAAGAGAAAGAAGCAAATTTCTACTGTCTGCACTATATAGATACTGATTTTATACTGTGTAAGTTGGCAAAATTTAGACATCATACGAGAATAATTCTGTACGCTTCATTTACTTAGAAAGGGATTGTAGTTTTTATGGCAGTTTATCGAATTATTAAGCATTTATTGGTTGATACTGAGTAGCTTTGTACTAACATTTCTGTAGACGTGCATGCTTTGAGCTTTGACAGCAGGGCGAACGTAGGACTTCACGGTCTCCATGATCAACATAGAACACATGCTGCACAGAGGTAAGTTTTACAGCTCTGAAAAGAGGATGCCGAGTGTTTACGGCCTAATACTGCCGCCCCGTCGTGAGGCTGGTAGAAAGGGGCTCCTTGTAATGGACCTGTGATCGCTAAAGAGCTGAGGATGAGATGATGGTGAAACGGTAAATTCGTGGAGATAGGATGTTACAAGTACTGCGACCCGCCTTTCTTAACACGAGGATTGCATATTGAATGCGTGCCTCAAATGCAGGCTAATGGTCGCAGAAAGTTCTCAAGCCATGTATCTGGGTATATTCCTGACAAAAGACGGAGAAGCGTATCTGGTCGGCTGAATTATAAATGGAGGAGGGATCACAGTTTGTTTTAGATGTTTCTACTGAACTGAGTATGAGCTGCACGAGGTTGTCTGATAGCTTCTTGATCTGTAGAGTGGTAGGTGTTCCATTTGTAATGGGGATGGTGATTGGCTGTATGGAGAGTGCGAGCTACTATGGACGAGAAATACCCATTTTCGAACTTCGCTGGGTCGAGAAAACCATCTGCGACGTGCTACGGTTTCTCTCTATGTGCGAGATCGGGAGAAACACACTGGTTGCACCGGGTGATCATAATAATTTTAGTTGAAAGCCTACTAAAAGTAGATGGCTCGAGCCCCCACGTGCTTCTGCACGAAAAACAAAAACAGTTATCACCCTAACACCTACATACCATGCCTCCCCTTGGGGTTCGGTAACATGTGGTTGGACATATTGACTAAATTGGCTACGTTAGGGGCGCCAACCACATCCGCGGCACTTTCCCCAGTAATTTTAATGTCAAGTTTATAAAAAACAAATTTTAGCAGGCAGGAATAATTTTTTGTGAACACAACACAGTTTTAACTAACTGAAGTTTATTTTAACTCGTTCAGGACAGACTTCACTGAAATACTGCTAAGTGTTCTTAATTTGACCTCAGATATTTATCGAGTTAGTTCAACAGCGCCGCTCAAATATTTATCACAATCATTAAGCAATTATTCCTTTAATGTTTCTTTTAAAACAGCTAAAACCCGAAGATGAACAAAGTTCCGAGCGGAGAATACTTCTCGAAAAGTAATAATAAACCACACACAATCCGAAGACCAACCGCAAGCTGAGATCACTATGTCCCACAGCGGTTGTTCAGAGTTAAAGTTCGATACGACTTCGCGGTACGAAAATATTGTAAGTTCCACTCTAGCGGGAAATTTTCAAAAGTCTCACAGACGCACCACAGAGAATTCTTCAAAGTGCAGCAGCACCCAACTGCTGAAAATTACAAGTTCCACGCGACTTTGCGGTCCGAAAATATTCCAAGTCCAATTGGCGAACGGACTTTTGCCAGTCACATGTGCTACCTTTCTAAATCAACTCAATCACTGCCTCTTACGACAGAAAATGGAAGCCCTTCAAAGCCCTCGGTTTCAATACTCTGAAGTCAAATTCAATTTGTTTGCATATGAAATTTACTCTTGCACTTAACGTAGATACAATAAAATGCATGTAACACTTCTATTCAGACGGAAATTTTCCGCTGCATTCAGATTCATCACCAGAATTTCTGTACGAGATCTTATTCTCATGTTACTAAAATTCATGTCTTCTTCTTACAGAACTTTTCATTATTTAAAACACTTTAAATGCAAAAATAACTGATATTATTATTGTATTATCTATTTCCTTATGTCTACTTTTCCGTACTGCCGCTATCTTTATAGTTCCTTTTTTTATTTATAAAAATTCTGCATTTTTCATCTCGAAAACAGCAGTCCATTTCCTCATCTGAATTTTTGAAACATGTAAAAAAAGTTGTATAGATATCTTAATACCACCTTTTATTTGACATCTCGTTCGTAAAATTTTGTCACAGCGTCTCCAAGATGTCCAATTTACAATCTTACTTAGTTATTAAAATATTCAATTTATTTTATTCAAAAACTACCTAGGCGACTAGAGGCGCGTTTATATGAGCACATCTGGCTAATTTTCTGCTTTAAAATGAGCCTACAAGCTCCTTTGTGCCACGTTAGGATCAGTTTTTATTTATTTCTACTTCATTCACTTTAGCTCTATGCTAAAAGCGGCCCGGAGTAAGCCCGCCATGAGCCATCGTGCAGGCCGTCGAGTTTCCCCATCACGTGGCTGGACGCCAAACTGACAGTACTCACTTTAAAGTACCACCATCTGTCGGTCAGTGCCGAAACTAGGAAGATTCTGCTCGTGTCATGACGGCTGACAGACATCCATCTTAGATGTAAACACGCCAGATTCTCGACTGCCACTTTGCCGCGATTTTTACTACAGAAACTGCAGTCTTCACATCCGCCCCCCCCACAGCCTGTCACCTCACAAGTGTTCATGCTAATGACGCGAGGTTTGCTCTACAATTGGTCTCCTCGTGGAGAGGGGAAACTCTGGCGGATGTCGATAGGACACATTTGGCTGTATAGCGGTTTTGAGAGATCTCTGGCCGGTGTCAGTAGGACGCCCTTCACTGTATAGCATTTAGAGACATTGCTGGCAAAGTGTCAGTAGGACACGGATTCACTGGACAGCGTTTCGAGACACTGCCGGCAAGGTGACGGAGAACAGTCTCAGCATTAGATTCGAAAGTGGCATCATTCGTCTTTCTGTGAGCAGAGACTCGACCCTGTGCTTCTTTGTGGAGATGGAGGCAGTACGAAGTACTTCTTTACTATCGCACACTTACGGCTCTGCTCTTGGCCTATGAGCAAGCAAGAATCCTGATTCGTGTCAGGCACTGTACGGAAGTGGCCTTCTGCCTAAAGAGTATGCAGACGCCATTTGACGTCCCTTGTGTACTCAGAATCTTTAGCTACGCAAAGCACCACCACTGACAGCAGCGCCCATATCACCGCTGGAGAGCTGCTCTTCACAACATTGAATTCGGTGCCATAAGCGCCACGGCTAGGCAGATAGGCACTCTTTAACAGTAAATATTTTAAGTACCATTTGTTTCATCGCAGAGCCTTTACTCTTAGTGACAGTAAGGGTAGAGGCTTTCTTAAATTCGATGTTAATTAATATCAACCACTTAACTCTTTGCGTCTTATAAACGGGGGCGCGATTTCGAGTCACTCATACGCGTTTTGCCAGTCTCAAATTTAGATTAATGAGTAGGAGTTTCCGTTCTATGTCTATACGCGTTCACTTTGCACTGTTTGTTTGAGAGATGTTTTAATAACAGACTTGTCATCAGCATCCAGTTGTACTAATCTTCTTGGAAGTAGACTCCAAATACAGACCTTGATTAAGTTAGAGTGGAGTATTGTCACAATCTGGGGAGATAACCTTCACGTTACTCGCCGTTGCAGATTGTCAATGGTAGGGCTAATTTAAATCACCTTTTATGTGTGACCAAACCGTTGCCATCACGACATTGACAGTCATCATAAGTAAACGAGCGCAGTTAGAGGGGGTAGTGTCGGAAACGAAATGACAGCACCTTTATGGTTCAAATGGCTCTGAGCACTACGGGACTAAACATCTGAGGTCATCAGACCCCTATGACTTAAAACTACTTAAACCTAACTAACCTAAGGACATCACACGCATCTATGCACGAGGCAGGATTCAAACCTGCGACCGTAGTGGACGCGCGGTTCCAGACTGCAGCGCCAAGAACCGCTCGGCCACACCGGCCGACAGCACGTTTATGAGTACAGGTCTGTAAAAATCATTACTTTCTATTCCTGACATACAAAAACTTCAGTGTGATACTCAACATGTTGTAGAATTCTTCCCTAGCAATCACGGGAACGAAGCAGAGTATTAAGTGTGAAGGATGTGTTTTATACAGAGTGAAGCGATATTCACGCACTTGGGCTTCACAGCGCGACTCCTTGCATTCCAGAGATAAAAAAAAATGTCTGTCACCAAATTTCCTCCGGCGATTACTTCCGGCAGAAAACGGTCGTTAAAGAGCGGCTATCTGGCAACACTGTAACCACATGTATGGTAATAACCTCTAACAGCATATATTAATCGTGCTGCACAGTTGGTGCAATGGATAGAGTTTTGGGTTAGCATGGAGGTCGAGGGTTTGAACCAGGGTTGGAGCCAAATTTTAATTTGCCGATTTCATTTTGACATTTCATACTGCAATATATACCGTTTCTTAGGTCACATGTATTCTAAACTTACAACATTTTGTAACGCTTAACGTAACAAATCTGTGGTTAAACAAATAAGAAATAGACAGTTGAAACAACTGATCCGTCATGAGACAGAATAACTACAAAATGCTAAAGATGATAGCACAATATAAGAACACAACAGCTACTTATCATTTATACCACATGTAATATGAGCCCTCAGATGTCGCACATTAGCACCCAGTGACAGTAATAATGTCCAAATTAATGACCGCAAGACCTTCACAACAGAATACTTTGTCCTCAGAACAACAGGTGCTCCAAGCGACATCCCTGTACGTTCAAACGTTGCGCAACCCGCCGTATCATACAGCTCTGGACCCTTCGCAGAAAATCTGCATCCACAGTAAAAAGAGCAGCATGAACACGAACACGCAGTACAAGTTCTTCCATATTCGTCGGCGGAGTAAAGTACACGTTCTCCTTCAGGTGACCCAACAGGAAGAAATCCGTGGGATTTAGGTCAGATGAACGCGGTGGCCATACAACTAGACCTCCACATCCGACCCATTTCCCTGGAAATGTTCTGTCCAAATACAGTATCACATTAATTCCAGAGTGTGGAGGTGTATCACCATGTTGGTACCATATCCTCTGCCAAACATGTAGTGAAACATTTTCCAGCGCATGAGGCATATAATTTGAGAGGAATGCTTGATACCTTCGCGCAATGAACTGGTCAGGAAGTATATATGGGCCCAAACACTTGTCGCCAAAAAATTCCGGCCCAGACGTTGGCAACAAAGTGAACTTGATATCCACGGTCGCAGGTGACGTAGAGGGTAACTTCACACCAATGGTAGGCATCGTGCGTATTGAAGACACCCTCAAGAGTAAATGCTGCCCCATCCGACCATATTACGGTGTTTACGAAGTCGTCGTTAGATTCGTGTTCTTGTTGGACCCATTCACAGTATTCGCAAAGCACGTTGCTAGTTCTACTGGTAACGTAAGGCCCTAACGAAATGTAATGGACCTGAACGAGGCAAGAATAATACTTGGTACTAATTAATGGTACCATTGAAGAAGGATACAAAGAAAATCAGGTTTTCGAATCTATTAAATGAAGTGGTGCGAATAAATTCACCCCCACGAAGTGGAAAGGGCTGATTTGAAAGCTGATCAATCTTCCATTTCTGCGATTGCAAAGGACCCGCTACAGGCGTTGTTAAGTATTAAGATGCCAGGTAACGTGCCACCTCGTCTACATTTACCAAATTAAAAACGTATGCCTTAAACCAGTATCGAACCGTTGACTTCCTGCACGCTAACCCAAAACTATATCCACCGCACCCACTGTACAGCAGAAGTAACACGTGCTGACAGAAGTAGTTACCATACAAGTGGTTACACTGTTGCCAGATTGCCACTCTTTAACGTCCTTTCTCTGCTGGATGTACTAAACGGACGAAATTTTGTGAGAGGCAGTTTTCTATCGCCGGCATGTAAGGAGTCGCGCTGCGAAGCACGAGTGTGCGAATTTCGCTTCACCCTGTAGATTCTCATGCAGGAGTTGTTATACCAGATGTGCTGTAGATTGAGTGCCTTAGTGGAATATTTTGTTGCCAAATCTTACAAAAGTTAGTTTCAGCCCTTCAGCATGTTGTTATTCACAACAGTGAGCAAGTTTTTAGCACTACTGAGCGATGGTATTGGCAAACATCATGTTAGTATACAGATATGACAAAGTGCTTGGCGCTGTACAGAGAGAAGGTAATGAAGATCTGTAGGTTACAATAATTTTGCACCTTCGTTTCTATACTTCGAGTAAACTCTACGAAACTGAATTCCTTGATTTTTAAGGCAAATGTTCCTACGTAGAACAGCGAAGGTGTCTGGGATGATAGTATTTTCTATGTAATGCACATGAAACCATCAGTCATGCGTCAGATGACATCTTTCTAAAAGAAAGAAGTTTTAATGTCCCATCAACATGGTGTTATAAGGGACAGAACACTAGTTTAATTTAACAAGGACTGTGTTAGGAAATCAGTAGTGAGCTTGAAAAAATCATTATGGCTTGGGTCTTAAAACAAACCAACAAACCACAGGAAATTTTCGTGGCGATCGCTGGTCGGCGGTCTGAAACCCACACCTCCGCCATCTTTATCCACAATGCCGTCTCGGGCAATACAGATTTTACTGTTTCTGTACATGTACAAGAATTTTATGTGGTGACAAAAAGTTTCTTTCACAGACGCTGTCTTTTAAAAGGAAGCGGATGTGAATCCGTTGTAACGATTCCTTTATCAGGGAAAACCGCATGTAATGCATACATTTTTTTTCTTGCTGTAAATTGTCTTAAGTAGACTGTCGAGCCAAGGTTCAGTTTTCATGTTCGTTAATAAAACTAACCGAAAGCTAACTTTTGGTTAAATGAAACAGTGTTCCGTAATACACGCACAAATACGAGAACTTCTAGAAGTTTTCCAAACACGACACGTTGAATGGAAATCAAGTAACGAAAACGCCCAGTAATAACAAAATACTGTCGCAATGGATCTTTTCTAAACTGCGCAGTTGCTACACTTTCCATTAACTGCAAGTAGCCAGCCGTTGTGGCGAAGTGGTTCTAGGCGCTTCAGCCTGGAACCCTGCTGCTGCTACGGTCGCAGGTTCGAGTCCTGCCTCGGGCATGGATGTGTGTGATGTCCTTGGGTTGGTCAGGTTTAGTAGTTCTAAGTCTAGGGGACTGATGACCTCAGATATTAAGTTCCATAGTGCTTAGAGCCATTTGAACCATTTTTTGAAAATAAAGCTAAGGTTCACTCGACGCACACACACACACACACACACACACACACACACACACACACACGAACCACCGGAGCCGCAACCGCCGCCGCACCACCACCTCCAACAATAACAATAACAGCAGCAAATTACCGGCAATGGATACAACTGGTGTCAATCATTAAGTGAAAACGACAGATGCAAACTCTACAAAGAAAAATCAATTAAAAACTTTCAATTGTAACCTTAATCCAGTAACCATTATGTTAGAGTCAGATTACGCGTTGTGCAACAACAGATTTTAAGCTGTTTTGTAATACGGGGGTGTTCTAATAATCCTCGTAAAATACAAGAAAAGACTTTGCTTCGTAAACAACTCACCTTATTTTTCGACATTGTGTACTTTGGAGGATACACACCTGCTCCAGCGATCTTTCAGCTTTTTCATCCCACCAGAGAAATAAGTTCTGTCAAACTCTGTGAAACACTCATTGACTGCAACTATCATTTCCCCATTTGATGAGCATTTCTTCCAGCAAGCCAAAGTTTCAAGTTAGGGAATAAGAAGAAGTAGCTTGGGGCTAAGTCTGGTGAATAGGGTGAATGATGAACCACTTCAAGTTCACTCACTGTTGCCACAGTTAGGGCTGATTTGTGGAATGGCACATTATTCTGGTGAAAGAGCACATTTTTGTGTCCAGAATGAGATTTCCACTCTGCAACCGAGTGTGGCCTGTTATGAAACTTCCTTGCCGATTAAAACTGTGTGCCGGACCGAGACTCGAGTCATTTGCCTTTCGCGCGCAAGTCCTCTACCAACTAAGCAACGCTAGCACGACTCACGCCCCGTCTTCACAGCTTTACATCTAGCAGTACCTCGTCTCCTACCTTCCAAATCACAGAAGCTCTCCTGCGAAACTTGCTGAAGTAACACTCCTGTCTGCACTCTTGTGTGCGAACCTAGGTCTTTTTGCAGCCAGCACTAGTTTGAAACAATCCAATAATGAAGCATAGCAGGGTGCTGTTATCCTACCTTTTTCCAAGTAATCTATGAAGATTATTCCTTGAGAATCCCAAAAATAATGTCGTGAAAGGAGGTCATTGCGCTTAAAGGATGACGGAACTACATAACGTGACATCATGAAGAAACAAAGCAAAACAAGAATGTTTCAACTTATTATTATCTGTAACATCGTCATTGGGATCAATTGATCTAATTGCAGCACTCATCGATTCGAATACGTGTTAAATCGTAACAGCGCTCGTCTGAAGACATTCCGTGTTTTCTCTAATGCCTACTTGTTGACCCCAAACACTGAAGAAGCGCTCAAGAATAATTAGTCGGACTAGCATTTCGACTTCGCCATACAGCCATCCACAACAACCACCATTACGCCTTCGTCACTTGGTACATACACTCAGGAGTCAAAACGTTATGACCTCCTGCTTAACAGCTTGTCTACGCACGGGACCTGTGATTCGAGTAAACAACGAGTCGGTGATTTGCGTACGCGAAGATAGCGGCCAATAGCGATCCAGATGGGCTGCACAGGATCTACATCAGGAGAATTTGGTCGCCGAGACATCGTCGTGAGCCGAGTGGAGTGCTCCTCAAACCATCGCGGTTCCGGCTCCCAGACTCGGATTATTTTACTGCTGGAAGTTGACTGGGGAAGACATCAACCATGAAGGGAGGCAAGTGGTTCGCTGCTGTCAGCGTGTCTTCGGTTACTAGCTCATGTACCAAGCAAGCGCAGCAGAATGTTTCCCATAGCACAATGTTATTCCTACTATCCTGACTCCGTGTCGCGCTCCACGTTTCGATCCGCCGTTCACATCGAAGGTGGTGTTCGAGCAGATGAGAGCGACCTAGTGTAGCAAAAATGTGATTCACCTGAAGAACCAACACGTTTCCATTGATCCACGCTCAAATCCCGATGGTTCCGTACCCAGAGCAATCGTAATTGACGATGTCGTTGGGTCAACATGTGAACATGTATGGGTGGTCTGCTGCGGAGCTCCATGTTCGACAAATTACGGTGAACGATGTATTCCGAAACACATGTGCGTGCACCCGAATCCTGCTCATTCCGCAGACATGCTGCAGGTCACCATCTGTTCTACTTTGCAGAGCAGACAAGCCTCCGAACCCTCCGTTCTGTGAAGAGTCGTCGGCGTCCCACCATTTAGTGCCTAGTGGTAGACTCACTGTCCTTCCGCCACTTTCTGTGGATGCTCACGACAACAGCGCGTGAACATTTCAACAGCTTCACCGTTTTCGAGATACTCGTTCACAATCTCTGCGTAGTAATAATCTGCCCTTTACCAAAGTCGCTTGTCTCAAAGGATTTCCCCATTTGCAGCCCATATCTTCGCTAGGTTCATCCACCATACATTTGTTACCGTGTCACGTGCTTGCAACTCCACCTGGTGACATCAAACGTCACGGTGGGCAATTGTCGTAACGTTTTGGCTGATCAATGCATGGTTGTGTGTCCCAAGCGATCTAAAGTGAACTTATCACATGCAGCTAGTTGCGGAAGAGATACATTTTGGTTTGTAATTCACTGGAGGAATCATAATTCAATGGACCCGCCACGAAAACCATAACTTACAAAAAGCTCCACCAGTCCCTGACAAGGGAACCTCCCCAATGCACCCCCCTCAGATTTAGTTATAAGTTGGCAAGGCGGATAGGCTTTGAAAAAATTAACATAGATCAATCGAGAAAACAGGAAGACGTTGTGTGGAACTATGAAAAAAATAAGCAAAATATACCAACTGAGTAGTCCATGCGCGAGATGGACAATATCATGGAGCTTCTGAGCTCAGTAGCGCCGTGGTCCCGTGGTTAGTGTGTGCAACTGCTGAACGGGAGGTCCTTGGTTCAAGTATTCCCTCGAGTGGAAACTTTACTTTTTTTATTTTCGGAAAGTTATGATCTATTAGTTTAATAAGTCACAGCTGCAAAGTACTAAGGCGAATTCTTTACAGACGAATGGAAAAACTGGTAGAAGCCGACCTCGGCAAAGATCAGTTTGGATTCCGCAGAAATAATGGAACACGTGAGGCAATACTGACCTTACGATTTATCTTAGAAAATAGATTAAGGAAAGGCAAACCTACATTTCTAGCATTTGTGGACTTAGAGAAAGCTTTTGACAATGTTGACTGGAATACTCTCTTTCAAATTCTGAAGGTGGCAGGGGTAAAATACAGGGAGCGAAAGGCTATTTACAATTTGTACAGAAAGCAGATGGCAGTTATAGGAGTCGAGGGACATGAAAGGGAAGCAGTGGTTGGGAAGGGAGTGAGACATGGTTGTAACCTCTCCCCGATGTTATTCAATCTGTGTATTGAGCAAGCACATGGTTGTAACCTCTCCCCGATGTTATTCAATCTGTGTATTGAGCAAGCACTAAAGGAAACAAAAGAAAAATTCGGTGTAGATATTAATGTCCATGGAGAAGAAATAAAAACTTTGAGGTTTGCCGATGACATTGTAATTCTGTCAGAGACAGCAAAGGACTTGGAAGAGTAGTTGAACGGAATGGACAGTGTCTTGACATGAATGGAAGTGAAACATGGACGATAAATAACTTGGACAAGAAGAGAATAGAAGTTTTCGAAATGTGGTGCTACAGAAGAATGCTGAAGATTAGATGGGTACATCACATAACTAATGAGGAGGTATTGAATAGAATTGGGGAGAAGAGGAGTTTGTGGCACAACTTGACAAGAAAAAGGGAGCGGTTGGTAGGACATGTTCTGAGGCATCAAGGGATCACAAATTTAGCATTGGAGGGCAGCGTGGAGGGTAAAAATCGTAGAGGGAAACCAAGAAATGAATACACTAAGCAGATTCAGAAAGATGTAGGTTGCAGTTAAGTACTGGGAGATGAAGAAGCATCGAGAGCTGCATCAAACCAGTCTCAGAACTGAAGACAACAACAACAACAACAACATGATCTGTCTGTTCGTTAATTGACATCTCTGTTGACTGTAATAATCTAGTGTCTGTTTTGCGACCGCAACGCAAAATCGTGCGTTTAGTGGACGAAAGGACGTGCCTCTCCAATGGGAACCGCAAACATTTGATCGTAAGGTCATATGTCAACCGATTCCTCCACAGGAAAACACGTCTGATATATTGTGTACGACATTGGTGACAGCATGTGCGTCACATGACATGAAAATGTTTCCAGAATGAGATTTTCACTCTGCAGCGGAGTGTGCGCTGATATGAAACTTTCCTGGCAGATTAAAACTGTGTGCCCGACCGAGACTCGAACTCGGGACCATTGCCTTTCGCGGGCAAGTGCTCTACCAACTGAGCTATCGAAGCACGACTCACGTCCGGTACTCACAGCTTTACTTCTGCCAGTATCCGTCTCCTACCTTCCAAACTTTACAGAAGCTCTTCTGCGAACCTTGCAGAACTAGCACTCCTGAAAGAAAGGATACTGAGGAGACATGGCTTAGCCACGGCCTGGGGGATGTTTCCAGAATGAGATTTTCACTCTGCAGCGGAGTGTGCGCTGATATGAAACTTTCCTGGCAGATTAAAACTGTGTGCCCGACCGAGACTCGAACTCGGGACCTTTGCCTTTCGCGGGCAAGTGCTCTACCAACTGAGCTACCGAAGCACGACTCACGTCCGGTACTCACAGCTTTACTTTACACATAAACTGAAAATAAAAAATTAAACTTTTAATTTGAGGGGAGACTTGATCCAAGGTCTCTCGTTCCGCAGCTGCTCACACTAACCACGCAACCACGGTGTTCCGACCTCACACTCTCCTTGATGTTGCATATCTACATGGACTACTCAGTTTATATATTTTGCTTTTTTTTCATAGTTCCACACGACTTCTTCCCCTTCTCTCGTTTGAACGGTGTTCAGTTTTTCAAGGCCTATCCACTGTGATAACTTATAACTAACTCTGAGGGGGGTGCGATGGGGAGGTTCCCTTGTGAGTTTTGCTTGTGTATCTAGTACAACCCCTACCTTCTTCGATAAATAAAAAGCGTTATAAGTTAAAACGAGTGTCTCTTTTGGCCATCAGTGCATTTAGTAGGCAAGGCGCAGTAGAATTCTGAACCAAACTCATTGTTGTGCATTGCAATATGTATTCAGTACACGATGAAGAAGAGTACTGTAATCCAAGAAGGATCAAGAAACATATTACATTCTCCGCAAAGTATCTCACGAAATGATCTGCATGTCAGAGCTACTGCAGGTTTGAATGCAGAATTCAAGCGTGGGGTGGTCTTCAGGTCACCAAACATAATTATTCTAATGAAGTAACGGATATCGATGTTTACCGGATTCCCAGAAGCCTAACACAACATCTTCGCTGACTGTCACATGCTGAACGGCTGTATTCTGAAGAACACCTTTATACAGTCTCATAAGAAGACAAGAAAAGTATCGCTATTAACGCTTTGAAGTGTACCTGCATATGTGGATGATGAAGCCGTCATCGACTCCCCTGTCCAGCATTCCCTGGACGGCCTCCCTGGTGCAGATGGACAGCCCCAGCACGTTGACGTCCAGTATGCGCTTCCACTCGGCTGTCTGTCCAGCTGGGAACAGAGTGTGCCACCACCATCAGTCAGCAACAAAGCGAAGGACGAGGACTGTATTAAAACCGTGTTAACTGAAACACAGTTCGAAATGCTTGTGCCATTAAAGTTACTGTCCCTGTATATAATGAAGCAACGCAGCACAGTCATAATTTAAATTGTAGTGACTAAGCATCATTTCTGAAGATTATTCCGTAATCCTCGTTGAAAGAAGTCGGATAAACTGTTGTATCTACTTCTTCACCTCAAAATATTATCAAATCGCGGACGCTGGGAACTGTCTTTCATGGGTTATAACGTGTAAAAGTTGCAGGATGTCACATGTGGACTGTGCGATGGGTAACGAATTTTGATCCTTTCCAAGAAGGCGGCAGATTACCTGTCAAAGATTCTTGCAGTTGGGCATTACCACTGTGAAATTGGATCGTTTCTTGTTCTTGTGTAATCTCCTCCTTCTATTATGTCTTTATGATTCTTAAACGTGAATGTAATTCTAGCTATTTATAAACAGTGGCATAGCAGAAAATCAAAACTACATCCTTTTCCTTCCAGAAATAGTTTTTGAGCTGGCTGCCGTTTGGACTTAAGTAGTATTCGTCAGGGGCTAAGTCAGTGGTACCTAGACTTTTATTTCATTCTGCATCATAAATACGGGATACGGAATAGAAACAGTCTGAAAAGCTTTTAAGGGTGTTATGAAAAGGATACAATGCTCTGCGCATCCTCCAAAATAATAAGCTTTGAGGTTAGCCGAGCAGGACGTTGACCGCACGTATTCAACCGGTCCGCCAGATACAATAAGTGTCACTTGTTACAGCATAGATGACAGCTTATAGGACTGCTCTGTCTTCGGCTTTGGTTCGATCTTTACCACCGTCCCTTGTCCAATTATTGCGTCGCTTGTGTGTGTGTGTGTGTGTGTGTGTGTGTGTGTGTGTGTGTGTGTGTGTGTGCCAACTGAGGAATTCCTCATGCTTATTTTTCATTCAAATTCCGCGAGCTCTGAACAATAGCTACGTGTCCTATCGCTTGTCTCAGCAGTGTGTTTCTGTTTCAAAATGGTACTGCCTCATCTGCCAGCCTGTGCACACCTAAGGTTATTGATTTGCTTCGGTTGGTTACGTGATGTACAACTGGTCTCACGAGCTGGCTCATCACTATCTACTGTCTGAGCTACTTCGTCATTGCACTGTCTCATCTGCCGCCTGGTGACATGTTAGACAAGTTTTCTCAAGGCACCTTACGATCCCTTTAACTGTTGTACCTGCTGCCTCTTTTCTTCTTTCGACATTAACTGAGCATTTTATATTCTGTGCACTGCACAATTTTTATCAAAAATTGTCAGTATTTTGTGGGAGCTTTCCTTCTTATGCTATATGCAGTTTGTATTCCACGAGATGAGTAAGACATTCAGCCGTGGCAAGAGAGGAGCAGAAAGCATACAAGAAGTCTTTTCAGCACGATCTCTTCCGTACTTTACTACCTGTCAACATAAACCTCAAGTCTGTGAATACGTAGGCTTTCCCGGAGTAATAAGTCTTGAAAGTCACTTCGGGTTTGCTGCCGGATCCTAAAATCAACTTGACTCGATATTTCGGCGATCCAACTGTTCGCCATCTTCAGGAAAATGCTACTTATGCTGATGAGTCCCGCTGAGAACTGACGCCAGGTTGCAAATCGACGTCCTATATAGGCCACCATTCAGTACCCGGCGCATGCGCCGCCCATCACATTTTTTGCCTTCCAAAACAGGGAGGTGGCGCCGCCCTTAGTGTGACACTGCTGCAATCAAGGCCGCACTGAGGAAGGTTCAGCTTTGATGCGAGATAATACAGGATTCCACGTCTTGCTAAGAGGAAACCCATTGTCTCTGTTGATTAAATTATCAGTCAACCTGATTTCAAACGCCTCTTTATACACACTGTTCCAAAAACCGGAAATGTTGGCAACCACAATAGTTTCCTGAAATTTCATTTTGTGTCCCTCATTTAGGCAGTGTTCTGCTACCGCCGGAAATAGGACGTCGATTTGCAACCTGGCGTCAGTTCTCAGCGGGACTCATCAGCATAAGCAGCATTTTCCTGAAGATGGCGAACAGTTGGATCGCCGGAATATCGAGTCAAGTTGATTTTAGGATCCGGCAGCCAACCCGAAGAGACTTTCAAAACCTCAAACCTCTTTCCATGTTCTTTGTCGTAACACGACGTGTCGTGGTTCTTGCTTGAATGGAGACGAACTGTGGCTCACTTACGTGACGGAAGACTCTCTCTGCAAACGCCGGCTTTGTTGATAAGGACATCGACTCCTCCTAAATTCTCTTTGACCCAATTGAAGGTGCATAGAATACTCTCCTCGCTGCTGACGTCACCCTGCAATGGATACAGCGTACCCGGAGCATCCTTCAGTACCAGAGCCTGCAAGAAATAAATGAAAGTTTAGTAGAATCTGCACAGGGTAGCAGGATGAAGATCAAGTTGGCCATGAGGAGAAAGATCACGATTGTCATCTAACTAACTTCCAGTCTACACAAGTGAGTTTCATCAGTCCAGGAACAAAGAAGCCGTTTCCACGAAGGGTGACAATACACATGTATGTTTAGCGAGAACGGCGAAGTTCATTAACACTTGTCACTTAATTTGATCACGTATATAAGGAAACTGAACATAGCCATTCACTGTTAAGCTTTTACCACTAACTAATCGGATTAAAGCACCAAGCAGGTAAGAATCAAAAACTTACATTTTCAGAATTCTTCAAAAAACTTTGAGCTAATCAAAATGAGATATCGACAATTTTGAGAACTTCACTTAGTGTTCTGATAGCTGTTATACCTTACGTAGTGCACAAGAAACTACATTCACAAAAAAAAAATCGCAACACCAAAAAAATGATAGAAGTAGAGACTGAAACCACGGAAATACGTTTGTCTAGATAACATATTTAACTGAAAATAAAATTAGAAGGAAGGTCAGATTTCGCCGCAATTTTGATGATTTATTAACAGCAAAATCGAATTTCGATCACATAATGATCATCTTCAGTGCTGGAAGTTAAAGATTTCACATAGCGATCAGTGAATAAGAAACAAAAGACCACAAATACACCTGAGTATAAACCAGGTGTTGGTAAGAACATAACTTTCGCGTAGAAATTAAAGCTGGTAGGCACTGGTGCCTAGCTACTAGCAGTAATAGAACCTATCTTTCTTTATTGGAGTCAGAGGTACACTAAAATCAACACATATACAATTCACACAAAGAAAACTACACAGAATTCGCCCACAATAGAGCAACTTTGATGGCATTAGGTGCTGCAGACGCTACGTTCTTCATGCTACCGCTGGTTGGGCATGAGCTACATTTTAAGAGATGCCGGGTTGTCTGCAATTCACCGCATTCGCACAGTGTTGTGTTGGCAGTTGGCAGTTTGAAGTCCCATTTAAGGAGACTATCCCTCGATCTTGCGATTTCGGTCCGTAATCTGTTCAAGGACTTCCAGATGACCCACTTCCCCATGTGTCCAGGCGGCAGGGATTCTTGTGGTGTCATCCAGTTTGACAGGTGGTGGCATCCTTCTTTCCAATTGGTGAGTCGGGTAGCCGCAGCTGATCCTTCTAAGGGCTGTGAAGTTCTTAGGAAACTCTTCCCAGACTTCAGTTTTGGCTTGGCAGGTTGATGTTGATTTGAGGTCACTGTATTTGATTTGTGCGTCTCGATGTTAGCGGCGACCTCTCTTCTGATGTCACATGGAGCACCCAACGAAGCATTTATCTTTGTCTGCCTTAGGCAGCCTCTAACAATCCTACAGATGTCTTTTAAGGCTACATCAACCTGCTTTGCATGTACCACTCTGGGCTAGCATACTCTCCTGCTGAAGCCGCTGTATATCGTGATCGTTTCATAGCTTCTGTTACTGCTAATAACTAGACACCAGTGCCTACGAGCTTTAATTTCTACGCTAAAGGTATGTTCTTACCAACAGCTGGTTTATATTTAGGTGCACTTGTGTTCTTTTCTTTCTTATTCACTGATCGCTATGTGAAATGTTTAACTTCCAGCACTGAAGATGACCATTATGTTATCGAAAATAGATTTTGCTATTACTAAATCATCAAAATTACTGCCAAATCTGACCTTCCTTCTAATGTTATTTATCATATTGTCGTTGTGCACACAGCACTCTATGGAGTCACCAATCAATAATATTTAACTGAGTAACACTGTGAGATCATAGGTTAGTGTAAGCTCGAGATAAGCCATTCTAAATGTGAAATTCTAGTACATTTTTAACCCGTGTAACCGCTATAATGTTGAATGTAAGCATTCAAAACTGAATGAATTGTATAGTGTAGGTGCCGGAGGTCAACATGTAGGCTTTAGATGCATGGCTGTTGCACTTGGTCGGTCATTGGAGGGACGGTTAATGCCGTTTGTGCATGACGCTGGAATTGTCGGCCGATGATGTCCCATATGTACTCAATTGCAGGCAGATCTGCTGATCGAACAGGCGAAGGTAACATGACGACACTCTGTAGAGCAAACAGGATTACAAAAATATGTGGACGAGCGTTATCCTGTTGGAAAAAATGCCTCGTAATGCTATTCATGAATGGGAGCAACGGGTAGATTCCCCAGACTGACGTACAAATTTGTAATCAGGGTGCGTGGGTTAACCACGAGAGGGCTCCTGCTCTAATATGAAGTCGCACGCCGCAGCACAACTCTAGTTGTAAGTCTTTGTGTCCAGTAAACAGACAGGATGGTTGCTGGCCCTCAACTGGCTTCCTTCTAACCAACACCCCGAAGCAGCACCAGCTTTCATCATAAAACACAACAGACCAGCACCCAGCCCTCCAACGAGCTCCTGCTTGACACCACTAAAGTCCCAAACGGCGGTAGTTTGGAGTGCGTGCAAACCACGGTTCAGGGTGTCTGGTTCGGAGCTGTCCTTGATGTAACAGATTTGTAACATCGTTGTGTGACTGTGGTGCCAACTGCTGCCCACATTACTGTTGCATGCAGGACGACGTGCAGGAGCCATACGCTGAAAAAGCCGGTCTTCCTTCTCGGCTGTGCCACGTGGCCATCCGGAGGCCGATCTTCTTGAGACAGTACATTTCTAGGACTACCGCTGCCAGCAATCATATACAGTGGCTACCTTCCTGCTAATCTTCCTGCAGTATTGCAGAAGTAACATCCAGAATCTCGTAGCCCTATTACACGACCTCGTTCAAACTCAGTGAGATATTGATAACGGCGTCTTTGTCGCTTTAAAGGCATCAATACGTCGAGTCGAAAAGTTAACTAACGATTACGACTGTTAAGCGTGTATCTGAAGAAAACCTGTTTGCATCCCCGTTGTGCTGTTGGCGACACTCTTATACGAAATTTGAATCGACATCAACTTTGATGTGTAGACACACGCCTATCAACTTTCGTGTCACAACTTCTTCTCGGCGTTGCGATTTATTTGTATCAATCTGTAACACCACCTTTTCACCTGATCAATAACCGCAATTTGGATACGGCATTAACTATATCAATTGTGGCATTTTATTTCAATGGAAATGGGTGTTCTTAATCTATTAATGGTGTAAATCTTCCGCTTCAGAATAGAACTGTGCGTCAGCAGGGATGATGTGATATGTGCTGCTTGTTTTCTCAATTCCCAATTTCTCTGAGTTGATGTCGCACTCCAGTTGTTACTCCTTTTTGGCAAGCTGATTAGAGGGTAAGAATCATAAATTAACATTTTCAGAATTCTCAAAGAACTTAGAGCTAATCAAAATGAGAAGTCAACAGTTTTGAGCCGGCCGGTGTGGCCGAGTGGTTCTTGACGCTTCAGTCCGGAACCGCTCGACCGCTCGGGCGCAGGTTCGAATCCTGCATCGGGCATGGATGTGTGCGATGTCGTTAGGTTAGTCAGGCTTACGTAGTTCTAAGTTATAGGGGACTGATGACCTCAGATGTTGAGTCCCATAGTGCTCAGAACCATTTGAACCATTTTTGAACAATTTTGAGAACTTCACTTAGTGTTCTGGTAGATGTTATACCTTACGTAGTGCACCAGAAACTACATTCACGGAAAAAATCACAACACTAAAAACAATTGATTGAAGCAGAGTACAGAAACTTCAGAAATACAGATGTCTTGGTAACATATTTAATGTGTAACACTGCGGGATCACAGGTTAATGTGAGCACTTCCTAAATCTGAACTACTGGTACATGTACTTTACTATCTCCCGCTGTTAACAGAAGCATCGATTTATGGAGTTCTTACGATGTAGCAAGATATCTTAGGACGTCCAGCGCTAGATAGTTTGCTGTTTTCCTCGAAGCAGACCTCGCAACAGGCAACTGAGTGATCATGGATTCGGTACACATCAAGCGTCCGTCGACTTGTTTCATACTGTGTGATATGTCAGAAAGTAATTTAGCTATTGGCACGGAGTTTTATATAAACAGCGAACAGAGGCGGCCATCTCGACTAAATCGAATTTACTGATATCTGTCTTATAGCTTCTGCAACAATGCCTGGTGTGTTCGAGCTACCTCTAAATAATTTCTTGCTGTGAGTTCCAAAAGCTGTATCATTTACACTCCTGGAAATGGAAAAAAGAACACATTGACACCGGTGTGTCAGACCCACCATACTCGCTCCGGACACTGCGAGAGGGCTGTACAAGCAATGTTCACACGCACGGCACAGCGGACACACGAGGAACCGCGGTGTTGGCCGTCGAATGGCGCTAGCTGCGCAGCATTTGTGCACCTCCGCCGTCAGTGTCAGCCAGTTTGCCGTGGCATACGGAGCTCCATCGCAGTCTTTAACACTGGTAGCATGCCGCGACAGCGTGGACGTGAACCGTATGTGCAGTTGACGGACTTTGAGCGAGGGCGTATACTGGGCATGCGGGAGGCCGGGTGGACGTACCGCAGAATTGCTCAACACGTGGGGCGTGAGGTCTCCACAGTACATCGATGTTGTCGCCAGTGGTCGGCGGAAGGTGCACGTGCCCGTCGACCTGGGACCGGACCGCAGCGACGCACGGATGCACGCCAAGACCGTAGGATCCTACGCAGTGCCGTAGGGGACCGCACCGCCACTTCCCAGCAAATTAGGGACACTGTTGCTCCTGGAGTATCGGCGAGGACCATTCGCAACAGTCACCATGAAGCTGGGCTACGGTCCCGCACACCGTTAGCCCGTCTTCCACTCACGCCCCAACATCGTGCAGCCCGCCTCCAGTGGTGTCGCGACAGGCATGAATGGAGGGACGAATGGAGACGTGTCGTCTTCAGCGATGAGAGTCGCTTCTGCCTTGGTGCCAATGATGGTCGTATGCGTGTTTGGCGCCGTGCAGGTGAGCGCCACAATCAGGACTGCATACGACCGAGGCACACAGGGCCAACACCCGGCATCATGGTGTGGGGAGCGATCTCCTACACTGGCCGTACACCTCTGGTGATCGTCGAGGGGACACTGAATAGTGCACGGTACATCCAAACCGTCATCGAACCCATCGTTCTACCATTCCTAGACCGGCAATGGAACTTGCTGTTCCAACAAGACAATGCACGTCCGCATGTATCCCGTGCCACCCAACGTGCTCTAGAAGGTGTAAGTCAACTACCCTGGCCAAAAAGATCTACGGATCTGTCCCCCATTGAGCATGTTTGGGACTGGATGAAGCGTCGTCTTACGCGGTCTGCACGTCCAGCACGAACGCTGATCCAACTGAGGCGCCAGGTGGAAATGGCATGGCAAGCCGTTCCACAGGACTACATCCAGCATCTCTACGATCGTCTCCATGGGAGAATAGCAGCCTGCATTGCTGCGAAAGGTGGATATACACTGTACTATTGCCGACATTGTGCATGCTCTGTTGCCTGTGTGTATGTGCCTGTGGTTCTGTCAGTGTGATCATGTGATGTATCTCACCCCAGGAATGTGTCAATAAAGTTTCCCCTTCCTGGGACAATGAATTCACGGTGTTCTTATTTCTATTTCCAGGAGTGTATTTTATGTTGCGTCTCCCAGTCACTTAATGATATTGCCGCTTTGTAATTTCATTACCTGGCGCGGAATAATGAATTCGAATTGCTTGATAGTACCTTTCCACACTTTAGAGAATACTGACATTGGGCCAAAATTCGCAGATAGAAAAAAAATCGTATCACGAAGGAGACGTAGTGCGACATAAACGACAAATGGTTGAAATGGTTCTGAGCACTATGCGACTTAACTTCTGATGTCATGAGTCGCCTAGAACTTAGAACTAATGAAACCTAACTAACCTAAGGACATCACACACATCCATGCCCGAGGTAGGATTCGAACCTGCGACCGTAGCGGTCACGTGGTTCCAGACGGAATCGCCTAGAACCGCACGGCCACACCGGCCGGCCATAAACGACAGTTGCTAAGCGTGTTTCTACCTGTGAAAGATGACGTCTATTAAAACTTCGCTCCAATCGCGTAAGACTGGTGCTGCTATCGTCACTCTGACGATACAAAACAGGTTTGGTTGAAATACACGCTGTAATAGTCGCAAGCGTTAGTTACATTTGAGACTGGACGTGCTGATTTCATATTAGTCAAGAACGCATTTAAGACAACAAAGACGCCATTGCCAACACTGAGGGCCACGGAAATCTGGGTGTACATTCCGCGATAATGCAGAAAGACTTATCAGGAACGCAGCAACTGCACATAATTGCTGGCTGCGGTGGTAACGTGAATGTACAGTCGCGAGAAGGCCAGGCCCCAGACAGCCAAGTAGAGAATACCTTCGGCTTATGGCTCTGACGCATCGTACTGCATCTGCGGCAACTATATGACCAGCAGTTGACACCACGGTGACACAACGAACTGTTACAAATCGGTTCCTTCAAGGACAGCTCTGAGCCACACGTAAAGTAGCGTGCACTTCATTGGTCCCAAACCACTGTCATTTGCAATTTCAGCGGTGTCAAACAAAAGGTCATTGGATGGCAGGTTGAAGGTCTGTTGTGTTTTCTGTTGAAAACTGGTTCTGAATCGATGTCACTGATGGCCGTGTGTTGGTTAGAAGGAAGATAGACGTTGGAACTACACCTGGAGTTTTAGTCTGATGTGCGATTTCGTGTGACAGCATGAGCTCTCTCTTGATTACCCCACACACCCTGACTGCAAATTTGTACGTCCATCTGCTGATTCGACCTGTGGCACTGTTGTTGTAACGGAACATGCTCTACATCTACATCTACATCTACATGGAAACTTTGTAAATCACATTTAACTGCCTGGCAGACGGTTCATTGCACCACCTACACAGTTCTCTATTATTATTATAGGACGGGGAAAGAATCAACACCTATATCTTTCCGTGCAAGCTCTGATTTCCATTATTTTATCGTGGTGATCGTTCCTCCCTATGTAGGTCAGTGTCAACAAAATAGTTTTGCATTCGGATGAGAAAGTTGGTGACTGGTATTTCGTGAGAAGATTCCGTCGCAACGAAAAACGCCTTTATTTTAATGATATCCAGTTTAAATCTTGCATCGTTTCTGTGACACTCTCTCCCATATCTCGTGATAATGCAAAACGTGCTGCCTTTCTTTGAACTTTTTCGATGTACTTCGTGAGTCGTATCTCTGGTAAGGATCACGCACCTCGCAGCAGTATTCTAAAAGAGGTCGGACAAGCGTAGTGTAGGCAGTCTGCTTATAGGTCTGTTACATTTCTAAGTGTCCTGCCAATAAAACGCAGTCTTCTATGTGTTCCTTCTAATTTAAGTTGTTCGTAACTGTAATACCTAGGTATGTAGATGATTACGGCTTTTAGATTACACTGATTTATCGTGCAACCGAAGTTTAACGAGTTCCTTTTAGCACTCATATGGATGACCTCACACTTTTCGTAATTTAGGATCAACTGCCACATTTCACACCATTTAGATATTTTTTCTGAATCTTTTTGCAGTTTGTTTTGATCTTCTGATGACTTTATTAGTCGATAAACGACAGCGTCATCTTATAACAACCTAAGACGGCTGGTCAGATTGTCTAACAAATCGTTTATATAGATAAGGAACAGCAAAGGGCCTATAACACTACCTTGGGGAACGCCACAAATCACTTCTGTTTTACTCGATGACTTTCCGTCAATTATTACCAACTATGTCGACATGTTGCCTTAGAATGCTCGATCACCAGATTTGTCTCCATTCTATCACATATGAGACATCAACGGACAACAACTCTAGCGTCATTCACAAACAGCATTAACCGTCCCTGTATTGACCGACCAAGTACAACAGGCTTGGAATTCCATCCCACAAGCTAATGTCCGGCACTCGCACAACACATTGCATGCACATTTGCATGCTTGTATTCAGCATTCTGGCGGTCAGACCAGTTAGTAATGTACCAGCATTTCACATTTGTAATGGCTAATTGCAAGCTTATACTAACCTGTGATATTGCACTGAAAGATGTTACCCAGAGAAATATATTCCTAAAATTTCATCACTGTAAATTAACTATATGTTGCTGTCGCAGTTTTTGTCCTTCAGTGTATATTCCACGAACGTGCACTGGAATACTATATTAGTAACTCGTGCATAGCCACAGTAGCCGATTTCCAACACTTCCTTTGGAATGGAGCAAAGTGGGCTGTCTAGAGCAGAGGCCTCGCCTGTACGGCGCAGAGCGCACCTGACGTCTGCACCATCTGTGAAGACGAGTAAGACTGCCAAAGTCTTCACTACAGGCCAGAAGCGGCTACAGGAATACAGAGTACATGTGGAACACACTTTCGTGAGTGTTAAGATAAATTCCCCAAAATCTCCCGACAAAAATTCGTAATCTGAAAACTCAATTATTGAAAGCGATGTAATATCAATTTCGGGACGTGAGACTCTTCAGCTGTTTGTTGTTAACTTCCGTAGTGCGAGTTTCAAATAACTCTCACATAATACTAAAAACACAGTTCACCACTAAGGGGAATCTCTATCGCAAATTTGGGATAGAAACTATCCTCGCGATTGGCCAAGCAAAATTACTAGGTCACGCGAAGTGCAAATTAAAAGCCATTACCAGTACATACAAACGAAAGTAACTAACGATGGTGGGGTTAGTTTGATAACTGCACGCTTGCACAAGATGCCAGAACTAGGCTCGCCGGACGTACAGTCATTCATCATAGCCTATATTGAATTACATGGATGTAGCTCAACCATACGTTAGGAAAAAGGGCCTACTTTCATACGGCTACTACAAACTGGGAAATGTTCGCTTACATTATCGACAGTAAGCCGAGACAATCTTGTAAAGTAATATTAAATAAATCATAAGATAACTGCGCCGAAAAATTAATTTGACAGCCAATACATTACAGACACACTTTAAGGCTGCTGACTACAACAAAGGAATATGATCTTGAGACCGTCAACTGACGGTGACTGGTGACCACGGTCAGCAATAATGGTCACCAAGGAGAAAATATTTGTAAACAACGCAAGTGGATTATTCGCAAATGATGGAACCAATAGACAGTCCTACGTAAAACACTCAACATAACACTTAGCCTACTCCAAATTCGAGAACGATAGACGAGTTGCGACTAGCGTTTCGACCCCCATTAAATCGCTGTGCAGGTGATAAAAAGACTGTGATGGCCTATCTTGGTTAAACAGTAATCCACCACTCCGTCTACAGGCCACAAGTGGCTCACCGGGACCATCCGACCGCCGTGTCATCCACCGATACGCCATATGCTGGAATCCGAAGAACGTGTCGGAGCGAGTATGCTGACTGAGAACATCCAACTATATGCTCAAATTATATCTACGCATACACTCCATAAGCCACCATACGATGCATAGTGGAAGGTGCTCTATACCACTGACAGTCATTCCCTTTCAGGCTCCACTCGCATACGTAACGAGGGAAATACGACTGTCTGTATACTGTGAATTACTTCGATGTCTTCCATTAATCCGACTCGGTGGGGATCCCAAACACAGAGACAGTATTCAATAACGACTCACACAAGTGTTCTGTACGTGCCCACCTTTATAAACGTACTAAGCTAGAAGATTTCCCCAATAACCCGAAGTCGATCAGTAGCCTTCTCTACAACAGCCATTATGAGCTAATTCCACATCATATCACTATTCATTTGTCGTCAAGAAAATGCCGACAGTTGTGATTACGGTCATTCCCTTATGTTATTACATTTGTCTAGAACTGAGAACTCACAAACCAATTTGACAATACTTACTCAAGGCTGCCCAGGAAGGTACACAGAAAACGGATAGTTTGCCATTTCATGCACACTGATGATGCCCAGCGAATATATGCTATGTACCTTTAACTGGCTCATGTAGACAAGACTCATCGTGGTGAAAGGACTGTAAACGAAATGGAATGGGAAAACGATCGGACAGAAATAATGACTTACAGCTGCACAGCACATTGCGGCGATACAAGTGCGAGAGCTGAGTATTTTTGGCAGTAGGAACTCGTACCCAGATTTTCAGCTTCTCTAGGTCGTTACCTTAAACTCCTTGACCATCCGGAGACACTTTCCACCACACCCAAATTCGCATCATAGCGACCATCCCGTCCCTCATTAACCCCCTAATCGCAGATTTGTGATTCCCGTAAGAGTTCGGACGTTCTTTGTGCATGCAAACTGAAAAATTTCATCAACCAGAAGTCATCCCCATAAAATTGTAGGTATGAGTGGTGCCGGTACTGTCAGGCATGTCCGACAGATAAGATGTCCGTGGGACAAATTTCCGTGTCCGCCAGCATGAGGTCATATCTATAAATCATGTGACAAGAATATAAAAATTATCTGCTACCAAAACACACCTCAAATTTCAGTGTATACCGATGACTATTCACGAAACGCGGAAGGGCCACATTCATATATCACCAAACGAAACTTTTTAAATCTTTGATCATACACATCTATTATGGCCATCAGACATAAAGAATGCATAACCAACACAACAGTACAGTGAATTTGATGTAACGGGTAAAGGAAACACGGAAATGAAGGAATATTTGTATGAAGTGCTGTGAGTGTAGCAACTGAATGCTACTGTTAAATTAGCCCAAAAACCTGTGGTGGCAGAAAAATGTAAGGAAACATTTTTCTGCTACCACAGTCTTTTGGGCTAATTCAACAGTAGCATTCAGTTGCAACACTGCAACACTCACAGCACTTCATACAAATATTTCCGTGTTTCCTTTACGCGTTACATTTCCTTAATGTTTCTCATTGCAAACTTGCTAATTATCACTTGTTTGATGGAATGGCACCATGACAGAAATCTCACAACTGAATAAGTACTAAAAAATAATATTTATTAAGAGCCTATTACAAACGGTACTCAATTTTGGTACAGTTTGGTGTATGATACTTGATCTTCTAAACCTGACATAATGATGCTTCACTGATTTTATTGGTTCTTATGCTTATGACTGAATAATACTGTTACTGGTCCTAGTTCTCCGTAAGTGGCGACTGCTGAGTCGTAAGGTAGCTTTCAGTGTGTTGTACTGAGCTGACTTCAGGTCCTGCACTGAGCTGTCTATCTGCTGGTGCGGAGCTATATGGGTGTCTGTTGGGTAAATTGGCGAAGAATTTCCATGTCCGCCAGCATGAGGTAGAGACAATATAGTCTGCGGTTGACAGAGCCTCGTATGACGGTTAGCCACGCTATCGTAGGATGTATATGGCAAATTGCACGAGATGACGCAGAAGCATGAAGAGGTTCATGTTGTGGGCACCGGGTGGAGGCTGCAGAAGGTAACTGAGTGGCATCAGGTGAGCCAATGAAGGACTTCTCACGATTTGTTTTGTATCTATTACTTGGTACACAATATCCTTATTCCCTACACTGCAGGCAATGCTCTTATTACTAACTGAGGAACCCAGTCACAGATGGTGGCCTAATCTCCCAGCTCTGTTTCTTCCAGAAGTACTAGTCCCAGAAGGTGTGTAGGATGACTTCTGTGAAGTTTGTAACACGGGAAGGAGGTAATGGCCGAAGTAAAGCTGTGAGAGAGGGTCTTCAGCCGTTCCCGGATAGCTCAATACACTGTCTGCAAAAAATAAGGTTCTCGGACCGAGTCATCTTCCAACACAATCTGCTAGAAAGTTTCAATACTTGTCCTGCTCAAAAAAATGGTTCCGATGGCTCTGAGCACTATAAGACTTAACTTCTGAGGTCATCAGTCACCTAGAACTTAGAACTACTTAAACGTATCTAACCTAAGGATATCACGCACATCCATGCCCGAGGCAGGATTCGAACCTGCGACCGTAGCGATCGCGTGGTTCCAGACTGTAGCACCTAGAACCGCTCGGCCACACCTGTCCTGCTCAAATACGTCATACATTTTCTCTTAATACACAGGAAACAGAATTGGTAGCGTATGTTTTACGCAAGATAATACTTATGTTATACTCATAATTAAACTTTAAGGATGTACCTAGAAGAACTTGTAATATTAATTGTGTATTTATTTGACAATATAAACTGAAGGTGGCTATATGGTTTTTAAATTCCCTCATAATTTTTGTCAGCAGACGTGACAGTAATAGTTTTGTTCTATTTTCAGTTTGGTAACAGGGGTGACAGGGTGCGGCATATGTGGCTCTGTCATTTGCAGAATTAACCGGTGTGTGGTCATTGTGAATAAATGTCTACTATTGACAGCGTCCTATGATGCTTAGCCATGGCGAGGAGATCTCAGTAGTCTCCTTCTATGACTGTTTGCCTCCTAAGAGTGTAAAATCTGTCAGCACATTTCACGACAGTCCGGTATAAGAAACACACAGCACCCCTTTGCCTTATTATCGATGAATCTCCGCCTTTTTCGGTGGTTACGAACCTAAGTGATCCCATAGCGTGCTTTGTTGTGTCTAAGCCAATAATCTGCAATAGCCCTTGTAGCTACACGATGCTACAGTTACGATGGAATATTCTCATATTTTCGACTCCCTCTACGCCTGCAGAGCCAACAGTAGATGGTGGTACTCCTCAGTATATCATTACTACAGTGATTCAGGAAAACGAATTAGTGACTTCAACACTCCACGAATCTTCTACAACAAAACACCTAGCTGCCACAGACTCACGTGGCAAAGAGAAGAAGAGTGGCAGGGAATGACGCACAGCAAGCTGCAAAATATGATGTGAACTGTTCACCCACACTATACTTGCCTCTTGTGCCTCATGCGGGAGGAATCTCTTCAAACAAGACTCCAAATATTATGCAGGATGTTGTCAAATTTGTTTGTTCCTTGGTTAGAGGTCCATTCCAATGTGCGCTACACATTTTAATATGGCGTAATCTTTCAAATAGGCACACACTCTACTGGAGTGTTATATTCATTCCGAGACCAGTTACTAAGTCTGTGGCTAACCCATTTCTCCACAGTATTCTTTCTGAAAGGTGTGCTGGTTATACAGGGTGGTACATTGATAGTGACCGGGCCAAATATCTCACGGAATAAGCATCAAACGATAAAACTACAAAGAACGAAACTCGTCTAGCTTGAAGGGGGAAACTAGATGGCGCTATGGTTGGCCCGCTAGATGGCGCTACCACGGGTCAAACAGATATCAGCTGCGTTTTTTTTAAACATGAACCCTCATTTCTTATTTTATATCCGTGTAGTACGTAAAGAAATATGAATGTTTTTGTTGGAACACTTTTTCGCTTTGAGATAGATGGCACTGTAATAGTCACAAACGTATAAGTACGTGATATCACGTAACATTCCGCCAGTGCGGACGGTATTTGCTTCGTGATACATTACCCGTGTTAGAATGGACCGTTTACAAATTGCGGAAAGGTCGATATCGTGTTGATGTATAGCTATTGTGATCAAAATGCCCAACGGGCGTGTGCTATGTATGCTGTTCGGTATCCTGGATGACATCATCCAGTTTCGTTCTTTGTAGTTTTTTCGCTTGACGTTTATTTTGTGAGATATTTGGCGCGGTCACCATAAATGGACCACCCTGTATAAGGTATGCAGGAGATCTATGAGGTGTGGAAAGCAGGAAAGATGTGTTAGCTGAAGTATAGATTTGAGGGTGGGTCGTGAGTCGCGACTTGTGCCTCTAAGCTCAGTCAGTAGAGCACTTACCAGCAAAGGGAAAGATTCTGGGTTCGAGTCCTAGTCTGGCACACAGTATTAATAGGGAGGGAGTTTCAAACCAGTGCATATTCGTCTGCAGACTAAATTCAGTCAGGACATCGGGAGACATTGCGAAATAGGTCCCCAGTCCTTAAATTGAAAATTGTAGCTGCTTGGGAAGGCAGAATGAGCGGCTGTCGTTCCCTAATCACGAGCTTCGGTATCTCTCTCGTGTGAGGAATCATATGCCGACTGTGAAGCAACAGACACGTCGTCCCTCCCACACAACTAAGGAAACATGTTGAGTGAGGAGAACGATGCGATCTTCCTTCAGACACGCTTGCGGCCGCTCGCTTTAAACTTGAAATCCGGGTTCGAGTCCCAGTCCAGCACAAATTTTCCCGATCATCATTCCCTTAAACATCTGATGGTTGTTCATATTCGCATCTGCGAGTACATTTCATGTATTCCAGAACGGTTACAGTCGCCACAGTGCCTTCTTCTTTGGACACGTATGCACGTCCGAAGGAACAGTCTATCATTCTTCTTAAGAACACCGGTACTAGGTTATCGTAACATTGGAAAAGATATTATTCATCTGGAGTGAGACACACGTTTATTGCCACAACCAATAGCTACCATCCTGTCCTGATTGACCACGTCTTTCACAGGAAACAAACATCGAAAGTTATACCCATCCACTACGCTCCCTCCGCTGCTCTTTCCATCGACTGTAGGAAAGGTGTACAGCACCACACCTAGGCAGGTATCACAGAGTGTAGCGAATCTACTGAAATCCCTCCACTATTCCATGTGAAGAACAGCACAGTGCAGTGTAAAAGAGAAGTAGGACGCTATTACTAGCTGAATGCCCGATACATAGAATTTTTTGTCGTGAATGTGCTAAGTTTCATACTGGTCAATGAGGCAGAGGCGTAGCACCTTGCTGGCAGAATATTAAATCAGCAGAAGGACACAGAATGATGATGAGACACTCACTGAGCATTTACTGAGAAGACCAGGGTTACAAGTCATAGCCCCATGTCACTTAGCAGAAAAAGGCCAAACACTCAATCTCTTGGAAGCTCTGGAAATAAACAAACATCTGGCCAACAGTCCTCATTTCATGTTGAATGACCAAACAGAGCTCAGTACTGCCCCGTCCGTAAACTTCACTTAATCCTCTCAGTTTTCCATTCCATCTCATATCTGTCCTTTCTATTCTTTCCGTTTCCTGTTTTTATTTTCAATTTATTCTCATTGCTTACGTACTTCATACTTCTCTTGTTACGGTTGTTAAATCTATCTTTACTCTGCTTCTGCATCACTTCCACCACGTAATACCTCATCAACTGTTTCTTCTTACTCTTCTCAAGTACTAATTTTATTGGGATTGTTAAGTTAATGTAAATTGTTACAGATGGCCGGCCATGCTGGCCGAGCGGTTCTAGGTGCTTCAGTCTGGAACCGCGCGACTGCTACGGTCGCAGGTTCGAGTCCTGCCTCGGGCATGGATGTGTGTGATGTCCTTAGGTTTGTTAGATTTAAGTAGTTGTATGTTCTAGGGGACTGATGACCTCAAATGTTAAGTCCCATAGTGCTCTGAGCCACGTGAACCATTTTTTGTTACAGATGTACTGTTTACAATTTAAGTGTTAATGTTTTTCCTGGTTTGCTCCCCTTACGTTTATATACTATTCAACCATTTATCTTTTTAATTATATTACCTCTCCGTTGTTAGTGATAACATTTGCTTGGTTTCTTTCTTTTTTTTGCCTCAGTCTAGATGAGTAATATCTATAATTATGTTATTTACAAATATTCTAACTTCTTTGACGATGATAATCATTTAAAGTCTGATGATGGACTTGTACCCGAAAACTAGTTAAATAAATGTATCAGTCCTGTAGAATGGGGTTGGGTTACTGTTTTAGCTTAGGAAGCACACTATGGAAGCGGAGGTTAGGAGGCGCTACTCGAAGCGCCAAAGAAACTGGCGTAGGAATTCGTATTCAAACAGAGACGTATGTAAATATGCAGAATACGCCGCTACAGTCGGCAGCACCTACATCAAATCATCGACATCGCTGCAGCCGGAAAAAGATCCTGCAAGAATGGTACCAACGACGACTGAAGAGAATCGTTCAACGTCACAGATGTGCAACTCTTCGGCAAACTGGTGCTGATTTCAATGTTCGGCCATCAAAAAGTTTAGCGTGAGAACCATTCAACGAAACATAATCTATATGGGCTTTGGGACCCACTCGTGGACCTTTGATGACTGCACGACACAAAGCTTTACGCCTTGCTTGGAACCGTCAGAACTGACAATGGACTGTTGATGAGTGGAAACATGTTGCCTGGTCGGATGAGTCTCGTTTGACATTGTATCAAGCGAATGGACGTGTCTAGGTGTGGTGACAACCTCATGAATCTATGGACCCTGGATGTCAGCAGGGGACCGTTCAAGCTGTTAGAGGCTCTTTCATGTTGTGGGAATGTGCAGTTAGAGTGATGTGGGACACTTGAAATGTCTAGATACCACTGTGACAGGTGACACGTACGTAAGCCTCCTCTCTGATCACCTTCATACATTCACGTCCATTGTGCATTCCGACCGACTTGGGCAATTCCAGAACGACAATGAGACACCCCATACATCCAAAATTGCTACAGAGTGGCTCCAGGAACGGTCCTCAGAGTTTTGACACTTCTGGTGGTCACCAAACTCGCCAGACATGGACATTATTGTGCATATCTGAGATGCCGTCCGAAGTGATGTTCAAAAGAGATCTCCGCCCCCTTGTACTCCTACTGATTTGTGGACAGTTCTATAGGATTCATGGTGTAATCTCTCTCCAGCATTACTTCAGACATTAGTCGAACCCGCGTACGTCGTGTTGCGGCACTTCTACGTTCACGCGGCGGGGCACTACATGATATTATGAACGTATATCAGTTTCTTTGGCTCTTCAGTGCGTATATATATATATATATATATATATGCCGCAGTCAGGTTATTTATTGTGCTGATTTGACATCATTTAAAGCTGCAAGGAAATTTAATTTTAGGGTTAGTTTGATGAGACAAATGTACCATGTTACCATTTTCTACTTAAAAAAAATCATCAGTGAAATTGCTTGTTGAGATCCTCATCGTAGCCTTCAAGTTGATGTCTGTCAAAGAGCATCTAGGGACCAACGTTTACTAGTGTTCTTCAAGACAGCGAAACTTTGCTCACATACATTTATAGACCCAATTAAAGAGAATATCTTAGCAGTAAATTTCTTCACACATTAGTATCTACACTGCGCCGCGCATGCGCATTGATGTGGCCAAAGCCCTGGAAATCCTGTGTCGCGTCCAGGAAAGAAGTCTCGGTTCAAGGCTGACTTTTATGACTGTCTTGGTGGGACACACAAAAACTCGTAGCCGGCCGCATGTGGTACGGGTGTCACTATTTCCCTACTCTCCTGCAGAACATACACAATACTGTACAAAAAATGGTTCAAATGGTTCTGAGCGCTATGGGACTCAACATCTGAGGTCATCAGTCCCCTATAACTTAGAAATACTGAAACCTAACTAACCTAAGGACATCACACACATCCATGCCCGAGGCAGGATTCGAACCTGCGACCGTAGCGGTCGCGCGGTTCCAGACTGTAGCGCCTAGAACCGCACTGCCACTCCGTCCGGCCACAATACTGTATTCATGTTTATGTTGCTCTACGAAGGAGCAATAAGGATTAGATGGCTGTTTATTAGTGTGATGGTTCATTTTCTCAGTTTTTTTAAAAGTGTTTTTCGTATTAACTACGACGTTCCGACGTTCATTGGCTATGTTGTGAGACTCCAAACAATGCCATGTGAATGGCATCGTCGGTGAAGCAATACAATCGAAGCCTCATTCGCAAGAACGAAGGGAAGCATTATCAACTAACCACATGATCGACAACTACAGTTGAGTCCTACAAATAAAAACGTCGAAGAGACCAATTTACGCAACGCGTAGCGTCACACGTCAAAGTTCACTAGGCAGTAAACGTGTCACCTTAAAATTCTAACGAAGGCCTCGGGGGGGAACGCTACAGATCAGTCTGTCAGCGCTACCCGCCGAGTAAGTGGATTAGGAACCGAAAAGACCCAACGAGGTTTAATAACGAAATTCTGAAAATGCTGAGGAAGCAGAGATTTCTGTGCTAGGTTCTAAAACGGAAGCACAACAGTCGTCAGGCAAAAATTAGTAGAAATTCGCCAGTGTACAAAAAGACACGAGAAGCGTAGAACTTCGACCGCCATTCTTAAGATGAGGACGAGATATGAAGAAGATTCGGGTCGCACGTATAATCAGTAATTGAGTCGATGTCTTCGATCCAGACACTCATCGCCGAACGTTGTAGCCGCGCGATCTTAGGCGTCTTGTCACGGTTCGCGTGGCTTCCCCGTCGGAGGTTCGAGTCCTCCCTCGGGCATGGTGTGAATGTTGTCCTTAGCGTGAATTACTTTAAGTTCGATTACGTAATGTGTGAGCTTCGGACCGATGATCTAAGCAGTTGGGTCCCATAAGACCTTATCACAGATTTCCAACCACTCATCAGGCAGTTTGATGTAGCAACAAAAGACAGTATTACGAGCAGTAGTTTCAAATTTCGCGTTTAAGAAATTATCCATGAACTAAGATGGTACAGATATCGTCGTTTGACAGTCGCACAGACTTATGGAAGACGTAGTAATAGGTATATCTGTAATGAGAAGGAACTGAAAAAGTTGGAAACAAATAAGTCGTCATGACCGGATTAAATTCCTATTCGATTTTACAGGAAGCTCTCTTTGGCACTGGCTCCTTAATTAACCTGCATAATCTATCGCCCACAGTGAAGTCCCAAGTGACTTGAGAAAAATGGCAGGGGATTCCTGGGTATATGAAGGGTAAAAGAACGGATTCGCAGCATTACGCCTCAGTAATATTAACATTGGTTCACTGCAGAAATGTTGAACATATTCTGAGTTCTAAGTAAAAAACTTCCTTTGGACAAAAGCTGCTGTCCGCAAATCAGTGCAGATTTAAAAACCATCGCTCGTGCGAAGATCAACTTGTTCTTTTCTCACACGATATCCTGCGAACCATGGATGAAACCCCACAAGCAGGGTCTCTTTTCCTAGATTTCCAGTGTGGACTCCACACTGTGTACTAATGTAGACTTAATGACGGTCCGATAATGCCGAATAGGTTCTCAGATACGTATGTGGCTATAACACATTTTAAGTAATAGAGCCCAGTAAGTTTTCCCGGACGAGTGATAGGAGCAATCTCATTCTCTTGATATGACTAAATCATGTGACGGATAGGCGACTATTCGCTGACGACAGTTTAGTGTACGGGAAAGTGTTCTCGTTGAGTGTGTTTCAGGAATGAGGATGAACTGGAGATAATTTCAATCTTGTGTGATGAATGAGAGCTTGCTCTAAATTTATAGAAATGTCGGTTAATGCCGGTGAGTAGAAAAAATAATCCCGTGATGTTCGAATAGAGTTTTAGTGCTGTGTTACTTGACACAGTCATTTCGATTAAATATTTTCGTGTAAATGAAATGAAATGAGTATGTAATGTCGACAATAGGGAAGGTGATTGGCCGACATCAATTTATTTGGACAATTCTAATGAAAATGTAGCTCATCTACGGAGACCACGTATAGAATACTGGTGCTGCCCATTTTTGAGTGCTGCTCCAGCAAGTCGGATCAAAGGGAGAAAAGAAAGCAATTGAGAGACATGCTGCCCAGTTTCTAACTATAGATTCGAACAACAGGCAAGTGAAGCAGAGATAATTCTTCAATGTCAATGGGAATACCTGGCGGGAACACGTTGTTCCTTTCGTTCAAGACAGCTGAGAACGATTCCATTACTGCGAACCTAGGGGCCACTAAGATAAGGTAAGAGGTATTACGGCTCATTTGGAGGTGTATAGCCGATCGTTCTTGACTCGTTCCATCTGCGAGTGGAATATGAAAGGAGACGATTGGTGATAGTGTAAGATGCCATCTGCAGTGCACCGTATGGTGACGTGAGGAATATGTGTCCAGTTATAGAACTTCACATTAGAAAAGAGCTTTGGTCCGAGGCGGATTGGCGATTTCGCAAACTCAGAACCCAGCTACCTCATACCAATCAAAACTAAACCTCGAGCTACACTACAGTCAGTAATACAGCCTGTTCACACATCCTAATGTTTCTTCTCGAATACTATGGCAGTGCTTCAAAGAGTAGCTGTGTAAGCCACATGCAACATTAAGGAATCTGCTCGTTTCTTTGCTTGTCGACGTGAGATCGCGTGTTTTGAATCTCTGCGCGTATGTGCATAAGTTCAGACAATACTTTTTCTAGTGTTTAGTCTTACAGCTGGACTCAGTTGTTGGCAGCAAGAAGTGTTAAAATATTTTGGAAGAAAAAACGACATTTCATTTGCAGAGATTTTGATGAACACTTCTTTACCCAATGCCGCCCATACATATGCGCCACACGAATTGTAATAGCAATTTGTTTTGTGTTGGCAGAAGAGCCAACACCGAGTTACTAGTAGAGGCCGAAATGCACGCGTTTTAGCTCACGCAGGCTGGCATGGAGAGGAAAGGATTATACTGACATGAGGTCTGGAACATGACAAGGAATGAGAATTCAGAAAGCGGAAATAATTAGTTTGATACTTAACTTTAATCCATTAATGATGAACGTCACTCTTGACGGTACATGATTCACAATATTATCTGTTCAGAATACGTTCTTGAAGTAAGTATAGTAACCGAATATGGCGCCTTGCTAGGTCGTACCAAATGACGTAGCGAAAGGCTATGCTTAACTGTCATCTCTGCAAATGAGAGCGTATGTAGATAGCGAACCATCGCTAGCAAAGTCGGCTGTATAATTGTGGCGAGTGCTAGGGAGTGTCTCTAGGCTAGACCTGCCGTGTGGCGGCGCTCGGTCTGCGATCACTGATAGTGGCGACACGCCGGTCGGACGTATACTAACGGTTCAAAAAATGTTCAACTGTGTGTGAAATATGGGACTTAACTGCTAAAGTCATCAGTCCCTAAGCTTACACACTACTTAACCTAAATTATCCGAAGGACAAACGAATACACCCATGCCCGAGGGAGGACTCGAACCTCTGCTGAGACCAGACACACACAGTCCATCACTGCAGCGGCTTAAGCCAGCCGGTGTGGCCGAGCGGTTCTAGGCGCTTCAGTCTGGAACCGCGCGACTGCTACGATAGCAGGTTCGAATCCTGCCTCGGGCATGGATGTGTGTGATGTCCTTAGGTTAGTTAGGTTTAAGTAGTTCTAAGTTCTAGGGGACATTACCTCAGAAGTTAAGCCCCATACTGTTCAGAGCCATTTTTTGCAGCGCCTAAGACGGTTCGGCTAATCCCGAGCGACTAATAGCAATTTACTAAATTCACAGGTAGATCTAAAAGTAACTGCACAGGTCATAATTTAAAGCTTCTCTGTTTTCTGGTTTAGCATTAGAATATGGCCTTTGAAGGCCGAAACCGGTTATCATTGTATCATAAAAACTGATTGATTCAAAAATGAAAGAATAATAGCTTACTCTTAATATAGTATATACATTTCTCTATGGCACTGAAAACCGTGTTACTTCTGTTACAGTCAGATAAACAACACTACAAACAGAAGCAACGCCACAGTCATTGTGACTGTGTCCCAGACGATGTGCCGAGGCTGCTGGTTAATTAATTACCTTGACCATGTCGACCCTCCTGGCAAGGCCGACGACCTTGAGCCCGCGCCTCAGCAGCGCCTGTGTGATGGCGGCTCCGATCCCGGAGCTGGCCCCCGTCACCAGGGCGACGCGACCTGCGTACCGCTCCATCCCGACAGCAAGTGGCGCGGCGCAGCCACTGACGCGACGGATGTTTGCCTGCAGAGGGCAGGCTGACCGCCTAGGGCCGCCTGGGCAGCTCGTTATCACCCAGCCGCAGCCCACACTCCTCTCTGTCGGCGCATAAATCGGACCCATTATCCGATGGGCGTCTTCAGTGAAACGCTGCGTAGAGACACATTAGTGTTCTGTAGGTATCATCTTTGACGAGGAGCTACTAGAACCTGGACCAAGTAGAGGAGAAGTTTTTGCTTTATTCATAAGGACCTTACACTTGACTGCAACTGTATGTAAATAAATAAATACGTGTCATCATTTATTACAAAGAATTTGAGAAGCTTTTTGTACTAACTACTGTAGTAAAGCCACATAACGTTGACGGAGTAAACTCCATCCGAAGTCAAGGTGAAACGTCCCATTGGAAAAATTATAAATGACTATGCTTAAACTGACACACAATATTTTTAGCGTAATGCAATCTGACTTTCAATAATCCCTACAAAAGAATGGCTCTCACTAACAATAACCTATACACTTCATGAATCACTTACCTCACAAAAATCTTCATTACTCGAACTACTGCAATACAGCGAGCGCCACTACTGCCAGCTAAATAAAAGAGTCTAACTACTGAAGGCAGTAACTACTCATAGGCATAGTCAGCAAATGAAAGATTTTGATAGAGAACAAACAATGTATTTACCTGAATAGTGTTCAAGAGTCGTAATATATATCATTTCATGACATCCAGTCTTACAAATTTACTGTCTCTGATGGACACACGTCCAGATCATCCGCTCTAAAAACTCCGCCATCTCTCTCCCCACATCTACCACTGCTGGCGGCTTACCTCCAACTGCGAAACGCTACGTGCCGTTAACAGCCAACTTTCCAACACTACAACAGCAAACAACAATGAAAACCAGCCACAAACTGCACAGAGCACAGTCAGTGATTTTCGTACAGAGCGCTAAGTGGCGTAGCCAACACAGAAACCTGAACAGCCTACTTACAAAGACATCGCTGTACTCAGGACGTTCAAGAAGTAACGCGACACATTTTTTCCCACGTTCAGTATTGATTGAAGAAATGAGAAATTTATTACTACTTGGAATATTCCCGCTTCAGCTCATAAAGTTTCATGAAGTTCCGATATGTGGCTGCGTTAAACTTATCCTTCAAACGTCAGCTGCAACGGAAGTGTCTTCAAAGCAGAGAGTAGGCACTGAGTTTCCTTTGGCGGAAAACCAGAGCATCGCAGATATTCATAGACGCTTGCAGAATATCTACGGAGACCTGGCAGTGAAAAAATGGACTGTGAGTTGTTGGGCGAGGCGTGTGTCATCGTCACAACAAGAAGGAGGATACCGTCCTGATCCCCGGCGTGCCGATCGCCCGCACTCGGAAACTGAAGGAACGACTTTAGCGTGTTCCTCACCAAAGAAATGGAAACTAAATTCTCGTTCTCCAGGAGAAAGCAAGGCCTTACACAAGTCTGCACACCCAAGAGAAACTCACGAAACTTCATGGGGCTGCTCTTCCTCCTCTATACTACAGTTCCAGTTCGGATCTCGCACTCGCTGTACGTGGATGATGGGGGAGGCGGGGGTGGGGGAGTGAGGAGGAAGATTACTGATGCAGAAAGATATTGGCTCCGACGTCGACCAGTATGCGGTACGATGTCAGCGTATAGGCTCTTTCAGTAACCCGCCGTAAGGCCCTAGCATTTTACGGAGATTATGATAAAAAAATAGAGTTTGGTAGCCAAAAGAGAGGGGAATGTTATGATGTACTGGAATCCTGCATAAATACAACCTGCTTTCCGAAAAAAATATGTTGCATTTACATATTGGACACTCTCGTATTATGGTTTCATTTGAAACAGGTTCAAAAAAAATGGTTCAAATGGCTCTGAGCACTATGGGGATTAACATCTGAGATCATCAGTCACCTAGAACTTAGAACTACGTAAACCTAACTAACCTAAGGACATCACACACTTCCATGCCCCAGGCAGGGTTCGAACCTGCGCCCGTAACAGTCGCGCGGTTCCGGACTGATGCGCCTAGAACCGCTCGGCCACCACGGGCGGCCATGAAACAGGTTTAGGCATTGGTCCACACTACCAAGTACCAAATGTATAAACATGAAACAAATTAAACTGCAGTCCCTTTATATACAGGATACCCCAGGAGGAATGGTCACTTTTCATGGATACGGCAGCAACTATCATTTGAGTCCAAAAAATTCACATGGACGTAAGCGCTATTCCGAGATAAAAAAATTCATGTAAAGTGTTATTCAGCTTCTGTATTATTCAATGCATTGTCGGGTCTACACACATATACAACAGTTAGTAAACATTACAACACGAGTTTTACTGACTATCAATTGAAAAATACGTATTTTTAATAGATTCACATTAAGGCGTTGTGTAGTTGACAGTAAATTTTTTTATATCCCACCGTCAGCTACATTGCATATGAGCACTCTCTGGACGACATGTTGTGATGGTTGTCCGTGTCCTCTGCACGTTCCCTGATAAGAACAACAGCGTCCATGGTGCGACCAAGCACTTCATCTCACGTATTCACTTTTCGTTTGTGCACCTCATCTAACCTCATAAACAAAGGTAATGCCCAATATCCATGAATCTTAACAATTCCTCGCGGGACACTACAAGCAGATGCTTTAAAAATTAATTTCTGTGTAGTCTTCTTCTTCTTCATCATCATCTTCTTCTTCTTTCTTGTCGTTTCCGTTTTTGCATACGTAGGCATTATAATGTAGGTTTAGGCAACGTTGTTTTCTGTTCGTAATTTCTGTCTCGTACTTGTGCGAGTTGTTTTAAATAATAAATACTATAATACCTATGCTGCGAACATCGTGTCAGGGAGCTATTTTCAAACGTTTTTCTGGGCTTAAATGCATACTTTATTTTCCGTCGTAGCTATAATTTTCTCTTTGTTTCTACATTTGTGACAGCAAAGAAGAGAAGCCCATGACATGAGAAGACTGCTTTCGTAATGCATTCATATCGTCTTTGATCGTATTGGCGACGATCGCTGATGAAGTTAGAACAGCGAAAACAATACTTGTTATCTTACCGGTACTCGTTCTTACGTTTTATATTTTCAACTTTCAAATGACGTGCACACCGTTTTTAATGTTCACATTTGCAAGAAACTTACCAACGTGTCTTTTGCTGCTGCGTATGGGCCTCCGCAGCAGGCGCCTGGTTCATGCAGCCATGCTGAGTGCTGTTCATCGAGGACGGGGGCTGGAATTTGCACGACGGCGAAACCGCAACTCCGGCCGGGGTGTCAAAGCGGTTCTAGGCGCTACGGTCGCTACGGTCGCAGGTTGGAATCCTGCCTCGGGCATGGATTTGTGTGATGTCCTTAGATTAGTTAGGTTTAAGTAGTTCTAGTTCTAGGGTACTGATGACCTCAGTAGTGCCGGCCGCGGTGGTCTCGCGGTTCTAGGCGCTCAGTCCGGAACCGCGCGACTGCTACGGTCGAAGGTTAGAATCCTGCCTCGGGCCTCGATGTGTGTGATGTCCTTAGGTTAGTTAGGATTAAATTAGTTCTAAGTTCTACTTGACTGATGACCACAGATGTTAAGTCCCATAGTGCTCAGAGTCATTTGAACCATTTGAAACCTCAACTGAGCGTCCACTCAGTGCCGGCAGGTAGCCTTTTCAGATGAATCACGTTTTGTGCTTCATCGTACAGATGGTCGTTGGTAGAGTCGAAAGTGTTGAGCTTGGAGGAGCCAGCATTAGGGTCTGGGAATATTTTTGTGACATTCCCTGGGTGACACTAGTTTCTAATGCATAATGGACCAACATAGGTACGCATCTACCCTTGGGGCTAAGCCCACTTCTGTTTGCAGTTTCCTTTTTCATCGGAGCGATTGCGTCTACAGGGGGAAAACGGAATGTGCCGCACAGTTCGCAGTGTACGCGTAAGGTTCGAAGAGCACCAGGATGAGTTTACCGTACTCCAACCCCCCCTCCCCCTACTCACTAAACTCACCGTATTTAAACCCAATCACAGTCCGTGGGACC
This sequence comes from Schistocerca gregaria, assembly GCF_023897955.1. Taxonomy (NCBI): domain Eukaryota; kingdom Metazoa; phylum Arthropoda; class Insecta; order Orthoptera; family Acrididae; genus Schistocerca; species Schistocerca gregaria. The sequence continues at coordinate 182,239,798 of NC_064921.1, read as the reverse complement.
ATCTCGAACGGACTGTTCACGCATTGGATTCTTAATCGAGGAACATAGCGCAGCTAGCCGCAGCACCGCAGTCAGCGTGATTCCACAACCTTGTCAGTACCTTGCAGAGCTTCATTGACTCTCCGCATGTATGTCCCCGCTACAAAAAGTGGATGTTCAGACTTTTGGCAGGTGGCGACGTAAATGGGAGTGGATCGCCTATAGTCACGAATATAAAAAAAAAAACACTTCGTCTTCAGGCCACGACTGGCCTACCGGGACCATCGGACCGCCGTGTCATCCTCAGTGGAGGATGTGGGTAGGAAGGGCGTGGGTCAGCACATCGCTCTCCCGGTCGTTATGATTGTATTCTTGACCGAAGCCGCTACTATTCGGTCGAGTAGCTCCTCAATTGGCATCACGAGGCTGAGTGCAAACCGAAAAATGGCAACAGCGCATGGCGACCACGCCCAACAGCGCTTAACTTCGGTGATCTCACGGGAACCGGTGAATCCACTGCGGCAAGGCCGTTGCCCGTAGTCACGAATATAAAGTCTATGAAAACTGTGGAATTGAGGGTTACGTTTTAGCATAAAATAATAAATTGAAAGAACATTTGCAATAAGTACGAGGTCTATCCACAAAGTACATTACGTTTTGGAATTAAAAATAAATAAAGTATTGTAAAATATTTTCATTATATACTGATGAAAACCACACTAAATACTACTTTTCTACATAGTTGCCATTTAAATTAAGGCACGTATCGTAGCGATGGACGAGCTTGGAAATTCCTTCGTCGTAAAATTCGGCTGCCTGCGCCTTCAACCACGTGGTTACCTCTTGTTGATGCTGTGCGTCGTCATCAAAACGCTGCATAGCCAACCACGTCTTCACTGCTGGAAATAAGTGGAAGTCGCTCGGTGCCAGGTCGGGACTGTACGACGGATGAGGAAGCAACTCCCACTTAAAAGATTCGAGAACTTCAAGAGTGGCATTTCCCGTGTGGGTCCGGGCGTTGTCGTGAATCGGCAAGATTTTTGAGCGCAACTTTCCCCTGCGCTTGTTTTGTATTGCTCTTCTGAGATTGTGCAGAGGTTGGCAATACCTTTGAGAGTTTATTGTAGTGCCTCTTTCCAGGAAATCCACAAAAATCACACCTTTTCTGTCCCAAAAGAAGAGGTAACCACGTGGTTGAAGGCGCAGCGGCCGAATTTTACGACGAAGGAATTTCCAAGCTCATCCATCGCTACGATAAGTACCTTAATTTAAATGGCAACTATGTAGAAAAGTTGTATTCAAGTGTGGCTTTCATCTGTATATAATAAAAAAAATTCCAATACTTTATTAATTTTTAATTCCAAAACGTAATGTACTTTGTGGATAGCCCTCGTATAAACATAAATTGTGGTGAAAGATAACTTATACAATAACTAGCTTACAGATTGTATAGTTCAAAGAAATTAGAACTTAAAGGAGTGAGAAGTACAAAAATTTTTCTTCATACAACATTTGCGCCTTTTTTTACCGAGTGAGGTGGCGCAGAGGTTAGCACACTGGACTAATACTCGGGAGGACGCCGGCGGTTCAAACCCATATCCGGCCATCCAGATTTAGGTTCCAGTGATTTCCCTAAATCCCACCAGGCTAATGTCGGCATGGTTCCTTTGAAAGTTTAACAGAATTCGGGCATGTGATCCGTCTCTAATAACCTTGATGTCGACAGGATGTGAAGCACAACCTTCCTTCTGGTTTCCTTTTTTATATTGAAACACTCCAGTAAAAATGCAGAATTTTATCTTTAACTGTAATTTTAGTTGGCCTTAACTGCAAGCCTTTCAGTCTTATCTCAATGCGGAAGGGATATAAGAGCGAGTGCTTGTTGTTGTGCAGGAAACACTTCGGAAAATGAATGCTTGTGCATAAATTCAGATTCCAGCCACGGCTGCAGGTTGCGCCGTTCTGTTTGATCACTAAGGTCACCTCTGCAACGTCCACAGTACGCTACACAAGTGTCAGTCATGGTCAGCGCAGTGTTCTGTGTAGTTGGGAGGGCATTACGTCGGAGTGAAATATATTCCGCGGCATTTACTCAAGGTAGTGTACCTAGTGTATGCCAACTGCATTTGTTTTACTTATATTCGTCGTCTAGTCGTTGGAGATTCGTAGCAGTTACTTGTACCGATTAATCCCTCAACACTATATACATTTGGTCCAGATAACTTTCAAGATATTCTGTATTAATTAACTCTTCGATATGTATTTCAAAGAAATCGATTTGCGTTATAGTATGCAAGCTGAAATCCTTGCGCACAACAGGTGTGTTTGCTCGAGAGGTTTTAACACTGCAGGTCCTATACAAAGTGGATCGAAGAAACAAACCCATCTAATACCATTAACAAGAATATTCTTTTAGTAATTCATATGAATTTCACGTGTTATAACTTCAGTGTAATCGGTTGCTGGGCTGTCCATAGACTCTAGAGAAAATGTCAGAATCTGTATAGATCACAACTGCTTTTGTGAACTCTCAGGTTATTTCATATCCTTAGAATATTTTTAAACAAGTTTGATCCAAACAAGGGGAGCGTTTGCATCTAATATTTTCCACTAAGTCGTTTAAAGATTATGTAGCAAATTTCTTCACTTCACAAGCAGCATAACATGGCACATAATTTTTCAGGACACGTACCTATTATTTTTCGAAGATAAGACTTATTTCGTTGTGGTATGCTTCAGTTGAAGTATGATTCATGCGTCTCTTTCTGTAGATGTGTTTGCCTAAAACGATTCAGCACTTTCATTAACATAGTTATTAATAAAATAGTTCCCAACACAGTTCTATACATTTTTAGTCACAACACTCCGGTATACGTTATTGCATATCAGTCGTTATGCTACATAACGTCTTAACACCGACACACATAATGTGTGTATTCAAGTGAAGGTATAGTGATGAACTATCTTGAATAAAACATTCATGAGATTTCCTTGTTAAAAAAAATAATATCAATTTGTATTTGAATAATAGTCGGTGGGAACGGACACTATTCACATTGTAGTAAACTGTATCTCAATGCTAACATCACTTAGCATGTATTGTAGTGTACGTGGGTCCTAGCTTGCTTATCACCTGAGTAAACATGTAAGATGTCAGGTAAATCCAACACCTTCCATGAAAACCCTGACATAATAAGCAAATCTACTAGTATGTCACATAGCTCCGAATAAATCGTGACATTAAATTAACCAAAGTAATACGAGTAACGAGTGAGCAAATGGAATACTACAGACTAACACAAGAATGCCTAAATGCATGTCGTACCTTCCCACCATGAGGCACACGCAGTTCCGAGGGGAGAAACGAGGACAGAAGCCGAGAGCAGAACCGTTTTAAGCTAGAAGGCCCTACGATAAGGGACGGACACCCACGTCTCCAGCTAACCACTAGGGCTCACCACCCGTACGTTTTAGCGTGAGGCTTTTTCGCGTCCCTGTTACGTCAAGGACCACCCCCAGCCCATGTTAAAAGCCTAAAAGCTAGAGCCCTCCAGAAAAACAGTATAGATCTTACGATGACACAAAAAGGGCCACTACCACCCGCACGTTTTGGCGTGAGACTTTTTCGCGTCTCAGGTACGTCAAGGACCACCCCCAGCCCATGTTCAAAGCTAGATCCCTCCAGAAAAGCAGTATAGATCTTACGATATCACAAAAAGGGCCACTGCCACCCGCAAGTTTTAGCGTGAGACTTTTTCGCGTGTCTATTACATTAGGACAATACTCCAGCCCATGTTAAAAGAGAGAGCCCTCCAGAAGAACAGTATAGATCTCACGATAACGCTAAAAGGACCACACCAGCTCCAGGTTTTAGCGTGAGACTTTTTAGCGTCTCTGTTACGTTGCAAACTTTAAAAAACATTGCCCCACCACGAAAAGTATGACGTTTTTCATTGGATAGACAGAATTTTTGTAGGTGGAGCTTAAGATTAACATTGAGACCCTGATAGGTCAGATGAAAACATAGCCAGATAGTTTTTTTCAACTAACTTCGGTAAATTGTAGTAAGGAGAAGTTAGAAAAGAGTTAGTTCCGAGACGGCGAGCTGGATGGCTGGTGCGCCGGCCGCTGTAGCCCTGACGCTGACTAAACACCGACAAGGTAATGAACGCACGCGATGCAGCATTTTTGAGCGCATAAGGCTTCACTCAGAACTGCAGAAGACTCATCTGTTACACCCCCTTTTTGCCTAATACTAGCGAAGATCGTTAATTAAAACTCATGGTGTTGACATTTGCCACTTGAAGTAAAGATCTGAAATGCGATGATTTTTCTGATTTATAGTTATTGAGAAGCCACATCAACCACTGTAATTTACGACAAGTTACATAAGTAATTAAAGATAATTGAGGGTCACTGTAGACCATTTTGATAGTTTTCTCTTTTGTGAAACTTAAATTAAACCCAGATTATAGATGTGATATGGCATAGGTCATCCTTCGATCTATTGTAGAACTTGGAAACCCATTCAGGGAATATTCGTTCACATTTTTGTTGAACGCAGTTGGTTTTTACGATCCTGTATTAAAACATTTCCTTTTATCAATAGTGCAATTTATAATTGATGTTTTGTGAGTAGAATAAAATTTCCAATGGTAAACTTAACTGCTTTTTCGACGTTATTTTACCAGCTAACTAAAAATAGGAAAGCCTTGAACCCTTTCCACTATATTTAGTTGGTATTAAGATTCTTTTACAGGGAGTGCAGTGGAGCTGACGCTGAGATCATTAAGTATTTGGTTATATCATCGCTAGTCTCACTGAACTCTTCTGAATTCTACATGTCATGTGTGGTCTGGCGTTTCCTTACCAGCAACAGGTCCCAGGTTCAAACTAGTTAATTCCATAGAAAACACGCTCAGAGCGTCGTTGCGCGAAAGTGGTAGGGAGACACGATATAGAACAATCAGACACCACCATGAATGTTTACAAACATCAGCTCAATTCGAAAGTTTGCAAATTGTTGGTTCTTCTGTGACCGCTGTAGCCGAAACCTTTGAGGATTCAAGCGGTACAGTAACGTCATCTGTTAGTGACAACGCGGAGGAAATTGTATTTTGAATTATCATTACGGGCAGTCACTGAAGAATATTCTGAGGAACAAATAACAGGTCGAAAACTACAAACTGACTGCAAGACTCATTGTTGTACTCTCAAACATGTGTCAGAATGTAAACAACGTGAAGGGAGCTCCGTAATCAGGGTATTGGAGGGCGAGTTAGAATTCCAGAACCAGTGACGCCAATGACCGTAACAGCAATAATACTTAGGCTACGAAGCAATCGAGGACAGTAATTTGGTCAGATGAGGATTGTTTCATATTAGTTCTAAATTTTGGCCAGGTTTACGTCCCAAGGGCGATTGGTTTTATTAGCACGAACATGAACTGCTTCATCTCCACTTGGCACCGCAGACACCACATCCCAATATTGTTGAGCCTTTTCCGTGTAATTTTGGAGAAAATGTTGTATGATCACTATTCACTTCGATCGTTGTTACCTGAACTTGCCACTACCTTAAGGAGTCCGCATCTCGTGGGCGTGCGGTAGCGTTCTCGCTTCCCACACCCGGGATCCCGGGTTCGATTTCCGGCGGGGTCAGGGATTTTCTCTGCCTCGTGATGGCTGGGTGTTGTGTGATGTACTTAGGTGAGTTAGCTTTAAGTAGTTCTAAGTTATAGGGGACTGACGACAATAGATGTTAAGTTCTATAGTGCTCAGAGCCATTTTTGAACCTCTGTTTTAGGGAAAATGCCACAAAGTCCATTTTCAAATTATACACGTCCTGTATTATACACTCCTCGACGAGAAGAGCTGTTCTGAATGCCAACGGATTTCGTACACCGGTTTAGGCATAGATTTTCCATTTATTTGTATGCATTCGATAAACTGGTAAGATATACGATGTATGTTGTCCCTTCCAACGAATCTCGAATTCTCATGGCTAGTTAATAAGAGCCGCTCCCTTGCTTTGTGGTGTTCCCCTGAATGCTTTTGATATTTGAACTATTTTCTTTGTTTTAGTTACTTTACTTCGTCTGATGCCAACTTATTGTCCCATATTAACGTGCTATGTGCTGGAGTGAGCTAATTTCTCTATATCTTTAATTTTAATTCAGTGCACATCTTTTCCCGTGTGTAGAAAAACCATTTAAACCGACAGACTGGTACAGTGGGTTAGTGACTCCTGCACTGGACAGTTTGCCTCGAATTTTATTGGTATTTAAGTACAGAACTAAATGACGTTAAAATTCTCCTAAATCCTTCTTATTTTTAACCATCCAACATGAACCAGTATGCTTTGGCGGAAACATCTACAGTACGACGAAAAGCCGGACGTTGCAAAGGTCGTGGTGCCCGCAGAACCTCTCTAGAGTAAACTAGGAAAGAAGGTGACAGTTCGGAAAAGACTAGCCCCAGGAGTTAATGACTCGGCGACTTGTACCGAGACACTGTGTAAGTAGGCTGTTTAGGTTTTCTTATTGGTAACGCCGCTGCCACGTAACGCTCTGTATGAGAATCACTGGCTGTGCCGTGTGCAGTCTGTTTCTTTGATAGCTACACGATTATATCACGACGCTACTAATGTGTGACACAATTTTACAACAATATGTTACAGTACAGTACTTACTTCATCACGGCAATAAGCGTAGTAACTACGATATCTATACGCAAAGCATTTCACTTTTGTTTATCATGAGGTAAGTACATGGACTTCTGCAGAACTTAGCTTTCGGAGGACGATAACTACGACACTTCCACAGAGATTATCTTACAACAAGACGCACAGTTTAGCGCTACAGTACACGTATTTGAGTTATTAATTTTGTACTTAAAACATTTATTTTTAAAGATATTTGAAGTACAATGATACAAAGGTTTTCCACGATACATTTCATTCCATTGCTGTAATCTGTAACACCTGAGGATATAATTACATTAATCCTCAGGGGGGTACACGCTTACTTTGTGTACCATGTGTTTGGCAAGCACAAGGAGCCCTAGCTAATGCGGTATTTGCTCATACAACTTTACACATCGGTACCATATTCCTCTACACAGCTATCTGATTATTTAACAGAGAAACAAACATTTATTTTACTGCGTCAGTGACACATGGTTACGCAATTACACAGTTGGATACCTTCAGACTTATGAAACTGTATTTTGTCTGTAATTTGTGAACTGTTCATGTTTTTTTTTTTTTTTTTTTTTTTTTTTTTTTTTTTTTTTTTTTTGTAACCATTGTGATACTACGAGAGCGTTGAATGATGTATTTGGTACGGGATCATGATTTTTAAAGTACGTTTGATGTAGATGACACGATTGAAATGAGCAGAGAATTTTTTTTAAGTTTTGAAATTATTGGAGGAAGCTACGACGATTTTGAGATTTGACTGAGGTGTTATGATGTTATTATTACGATGACTATGTGTATTACGCTGTTGTGGTATGTTAATGATCAATAAGCTGATGCTATATGAGTTATTTAGTTATGCTACATATCTGTTATGATGAAATATTGAAGAAGTGTCGACGAATATGCATATGACTAATAAGGTAAGGAATAATGAGTAGTGGTTAGGGACTCTGATTTGTGGAAAAGGATGTTGGAAACCAAGAATCGTACTTTAAGAATTATGAAATGTGTGTACATGCGTGATTGTATTGCAATGCTGTCAAAAAGTTTTTGGACACTGTTATATTTATAGGATTTTATTTTCTACACCTTTGTAACGCAAATTGTCAACCTGTGAAAATATTTTTACATAAGATTGTCACTGTAGCGGAAACTGCTGTCGTAAATATTTCGGTAAGAAAGGTAAGTGACCGTGAAATAATGCATTGTGAGCGTCCAGGTGTGCCAGCCGCCTTGAGAAAAAGTCATTAGTGTGTGCTTTTCAGAGACACAGGTGGAGAAAAAAGGAGGGCGTTAATCTCGCTATTGACATTCCTTTGTAGAAAGCATCGCAAATACGACACGCCCAAACTTGAAAACATTTGATTACATTGTGAAGCTCTTAATTTATGATATTTACTGAAATGAAATGACGAGAAACATTTTATATCTATTGTCTTTCTAGCTGAGAGATTGCTCATTTTGTTTAATAGACAGTTTCTATCTGCACTGCAGCATTAGTTAAAATAAAATTTAATAGATGTACTAATATCACTATTTTCTGTCTACAGACCCAGTAAAGAATCATTTTATGATGTACTTTCTTAGAAAAGAGAGCACAGATAGACATTTCCCTTCACAGAAATTGCAAAAATAATTTTTTTACGATTTGGTAACTTATCTACTAGCGCATGTTTTCGTGATGCATCACTCTAGTGTTAAGATGTTACATAGGTGTTAAACATTTTTAATGTAATATTTTTTCTGCTTCAGCTTTGTCATGTTTAGATATAAGTTATTGCATTTGCTGCTGCTGTTTGCCAGGCATAGTTCTATTAAATTTCACTTTGTAATACTCTGTTAAGCTAGTTCTACTACTGATTTATTTTTCTTGTTGCTGCACATTGGCTCATATTAGTTGTAATGTTGCATTGCTTGGTAATTTAGATTTACTGTAGCTTGCTTTGCCAATTTCTATTTCTTTTCTCATTGCTGTGTGTGTTAATTGTTTTGTGCTGCTGCATTGCCTCGTTCCTTAGTTTATGCATCTGAGAAGATGAAGAACGAAGGGAGATCTCCGAGAAGTAAAGAAAGTTTTGTTTGCAAAATACTGCAGTAAAGCAAACCTTGTCCTTTCCTTGTGTTATCCCACTATGTGTTTGTGTACCCTTGTGTATTTATTTCCTTCCTGTCTTTATATGTTTATCTGATAAGACGTATGTTGTAGAATTTTTCTAATACTCAGCTATGTGAACTATGATGAGGAATACTGTTATCCTCAAATATAATTTGCATTAATAATATGTTATTTACTTTGTAAAGATGTTAGACATTATTAATTCTGTTCTGTTTTAATGCTCATGTGTGAAGTTTATGTTTCAAAAGTTATTCTGATCTTTATGTATGTACTTATGTCATAATTTTTGTAACACTGATGTGCATGTTTATTTCTATTCTTTTGTAAAGCTTGTTTCACTACAAAAGTTATCTGTACTATTATGTTCTTTAGTGATATATTTTGTAACTTTGTTATTGTATTCTTATGTTATAAAATTGTAATTGACACCAGTTCATCAAATTAAGTAACTTGTAAGTTACATTTCACTGCACACGTTTCTGTTTGTCATAGTATATGGACAATATGTGAGAAGTAGGGACTGATAGTGGTTGCACGTGTGTTAATAACTCAGCAAGGGACTGGTTAACAGCATTGCTCATTCTAAGGACATTTCCAAAACAAAATTGTGAGTGCACAAGTCGTGGTTTATGGACTTTCTATATTGTCCACCTAAGGTCACAGTCGTGTTCCGGCACTCGGCCATTGCACATCGCGCGGTGACGGGCGGTAGCGCGGGCCAGTGTATACGTCGCGAGCAGTGCTGAGGTGGGGAGCTGAGCAGCGTGTGCGAGCGCTGTTAACGTTTGTTTCTGTATAACTGTTGTAAGTAAGATGTCGACAATTAACAGAGCGAACAGCGTTCAGTGTGTTTTCGATCGTGCTGCCTTGCGACCGACGGCGTTTGAAATTCATGAGTGGATCTTTGAGGATTTGAAATTGCCTGAAGATATAGTCGACACGTTCCAGTTGGACTTTGTGTAGTACTCGTTATTTATCAAATTTATTTCGAGTGACACTTATGAGAAATTCGTTGAGGAGCATGTTGGTGTGAGACCATTCCGTCATAATGATAGCAGTATTAGTAATGTCCAAATCGTGCCTTCGGGATACGGAGTAAGAACCGTCAGGGTATTTAATGTGCCACCTGAGTGCCCTAATGACCTATTTGCAAGTTCTCTGTCACTGTACGGGGCGGTTTTGTCAGTTACAAATGAAAAATGGTCGAGTGCCTATCGCTACCAAGTTAACAGCGGGGTGCAAAGTGTACGAGTAGACTTGAAAAAACATATACCTTCGTATGTTGCCTTTGGCGGCTGTCGTGCACAGGTAACTTACATTGGCCAACCCCCTGCCTGTTCGATTTGCCATTCAACTGAACATCTGCGGATGAACTGTACACGTCGACGTCCATTTCAACTTCCACGGGACGTCCTGCAGACGGTAGTGAAAAGCTTGTTCCACTATTGAGTGAGGTGGTCGCGGGGACTGTACCACCACCCCGGCAGCCGGAACATGTTAGCGAGGTGTAGATGCCAGTTCAGGTGGAATGCAGTGCCAAAGACATTCGCGGTAGGACGGACGTCGATTCGGCACCGTCATTCTCACCGGGCAGTTACCGCTGGATACCAACGATACGCCAGTCACCTCTGAAACTCAGCCGTGTGAGATACAGGAGCAGGTGCAAATCAGTTTGCCTGAACCACCCCTATCGGTAGAGACTGTAGCAGACACGAAGAAAGGCCGCCGAAGGAGAAGCAAAGGGAATAGTAGCAAAGAGGAAAAGTCGAATGATTTGAGACCCGTACACATGTCAGAAAGTGGCAGCGAGACTGAACCTCAATCTTCTTGCTCCTTGCGCTGCGAGGACACCGCGAGGCAAGAACGCATTCGTGAACAAACCAAACACCTGAAGGCACTACTGAGCGCTGAGGGGGATCAGAGCACCGTAACGGCTAAGAGGAAGAGGGAGCAGAGCAGCGAGCAGCTGCAGCAGCGCTCCCGCAGGAACTCGCTGACGTCAGTCGCAGCCCCGCGTGGTGGCCAGGCGGATGCGACCACGTTGACAGACTCACCGCGTACCACCCCGACAGCAATGAGCCGTGGTGGCAGCAGAACGAGGAGATGCAGCAGTAGCTGCTCTCGCGCATGACCATCGCGCTGCGACCTTCCCTTCACTGACCCGTTATTGGTTTTGACATTTCGTTTCGTACTCCAAACGTTACCAACGTGTTTGGTTCAAAGCCAGAGAGTAGGACGATCCGAAACTCAAAGCTCATTGTCCTCTGAACCATCATGGGTGACAGCCAAACCTACAACATTACCACACTTAACGTCAATAGAATTCAAAGTGCGGTGAAACTCCGTTCGCTAACTGATTTCTTGTATGGTACCAGCGTTGACATTGCCCTCCTACAGGAGGTAGTCACAGCCTTAGAAGTGCCCGGTTACGTCCTTATTGATGTTATCAATGCTGTAGGCACTGCCATCCTTCTGCGCGACGGTATATCCTTTACGGATGTGCAACGGCTGCCCAGTGGTCGTGGCATTTCTCTTCAAGTGAACGGTGTGCAGATTGTTAACGTGTACGCCCCCTCAGGTAGCACTCATAAGAGAGATCGTTCAAAATTTTATAAAACCGAGGTTCCCATTCTTCTTAGCGCTTACCGGGAACATCTCATCCTTGGTGGTGACTTCAATTGTGTGCTCAACGACAGAGACCAAACTCCTAACACGAACAGATGTATCGAACTTGAACATTTAATTCATGGCATGCGTCTTCACGATACATGGGTACAACTACACGGTGAACGGGTAGCGTACACCTTCGTAACCAGTCATTTTGCCAGTCGGCTGGATAGGATCTATGTGTCCGATGCCCTCCAGCGACACACTGTGAACTGTGACATAGCTCCTGTCAACATCTCCGACCATTGTGCATATCAGTGTTACCTCAACCTACAACGCCAGCCAATTTACCGCGGGAAGGGCTACTGGAAATTGAATGTCAGCCTTCTGCAGGATGCCCAACTTAAAGAGGAGGTGAACATAACGTGGCAACAGCTCCAGCGGCACCGGCGTTGTTACGCTAGCGCCTACAGTGGTGGATTCAGTGTGCTAAGCCTAAATTACGCCTCACCCTCATGAACTACGCCAGACAAAAAAGCTTTTGGCAGAAACAGACTATTGAATTTTATTATCGCTGTTTGAGAGAACTGTACAGTCGCACTAACAATCCTTCTCGCGACATCGACGTAAAGATCAAACGATATAAAGCGAAAATCACGGCGATACAACGCCAACGAATGCATGGCATCATCGTGCGAGCCCACCCCAAGGACATTGCCGCCGAAGAACGGGCCTCTCTGTACCACATCCTGAGAACGACGAAACGGCGTAAAGCCATGTTCATTGAAGCCGTCGTTGATGACGCTGAGAATGCCATCACGAAGCAACGTGACATCAACTCGCACGTCTACGACTATTATAGTCAACTTTACAAGAAGCAACTCGTTAATGAACACTCGTGCGAGGATTTTCTTAGCACCTTGAGCTGTCGCTTATCACAACAGGATAATGCAAAGCTGGAATCTGTTTTCACAGAGGACGAAATCCGACTGGCGGTCCACAGTGCAAAGAAAGGGAAATCACCAGGACCTGATGGTCTCAGCGCTGAGTTTTACCAGCGATGCTGGAACCTCCTCGGCCCGACACTCCTCGAGATAGCGAATGAACTCTGGCACCTGGAAGTCATACCCAAGGCATTTACGGAAGGTATCATCCTGCCCTTACCGAAAAAAGGGAACAGCAGGAAGGTCGAAAACATGCGACCCATCACACTCCTGAATGCCGACTTCAAAATCGTCACCAGATCGATTAAGCTAAGGATGCAAACCGTTATGTACAAGGTTTTAGGCAGTTACCAGTACAGTGCAGTGCAAGGTCGAAGTGCAATCTCAGCTGCCTGCGATTTGAGGGACATCATCTGTTCATATGCTGAAACTAAAAGACAGGGCGCTCTGATCTTTCTAGATTTTGAGAAGGCTTATGACCGTGTACGTCATGATTTCCTCTTTCAAAGCATGAAGAAACTAGGATTTGGACCTCATCTCACAGAATTAATTCGCAAAGTTACTACAAACGCCTCTTCATGGATTCTCATTAATGGCCATTTTACAAAAGAAGTTTCCATTGAGCAATCCATCCGCCAAGGACGTCCTCTGTCAATGATTTTGTATGCCATTGCAGTAGAGCCGCTACTGAACAACTTAGCGCATAGCGGGATCGGGCTTAGCGTCGAGTCTGTCACTATCCCATGCATTGCGTATGCTGACGATATATGCGTAACTGTGTCATCATCGCAACAACTTCTGTCAGCAACAACTATTCTACAAACAGTCACGTTTCTTTCAGGAGCAATACTCAATAGCACTAAAACCACAGTTTTGCAGATCGGTGGCGGTATCGGAGACATATCCCATGTTACCTGGTGCAAGGTAAAGGATTCTCACACAACCCTCGGTGTTACTTTTGAGGCCAAACCAGACAAATTCCTGACGAAGAGCTGGTCACACATGCTTAATAAATTACGTGCTGCTTTGATGCTTCACTCCGACCGTGACTTGGAGTTTCGTACCCGTAGGACCAGTCTCATCAGAAACCTCATTCAGCGGTGGAAGCCTCATAGCTTGGATCCACCCGTTAATATCGCCGGCATTCCACTTTCTTACCGACATGTGCGACTGTACTACATGGAAATGAGCTACATTCGACACAACATCGTCGATACCGGAAGCCTGACGAACAGGAAGCTTTATGACCTTCTCATGACAACAAACCACAGGAATCGTCTCGAAGAAAAACATCCACATACACATTGGAGTATAATATGGCGGAATGTGCACAACGACATATTACCATCACGCGTCATAGCCGACTGGTATCTCACAGTCAACGATAAAGTAGCAACGAATGAAAAGCTACATAAAATAGGCCTTCATCCAACGCCCAACTGTGACGCATGCGGAAGAGTCGATACGCTCCTTCATAGGTTCACGTGCGGACATGCAGAAGAAATTACATTTCTTCGTCAACGATTGTCAGTGATAGACCGTATGACGCCCAGTGGTGTAGACCTTTCAGAGATCATTCAGCCACAAAATCTGAGGTATCCACGAGCAAAAAACAACGCTAACAGGTGGATCATGGGCCACACAGCATCGTTTATTATGCAGAATAGGCATCCTACTTTCCTAGACTATTATTCTCACATAGAAATTGAACACTTTAAAATAATCCAACATTGTGACTACAGGAGGATATTTGGAAATATGCTGAAAATCATAATTAACGGTTAAATGCTTCAAATACAATATTTGGATAGTAGAGGTTGGCAGTTGCCTGTATGTATGAATCCTATTTGCTTCCTGGGACTTTAGTTCTTTCCGGAATTTTAAGATACTATTCAGATGCTCACTAATGCAGAAGGCATTTTTTTTTCTTTCCCATTTTCCTCTCAACATTTTCCTTCTCTCGCAGAGCAGCGGAGAGAGGCAATTCTGACGTTACGGCTAATAATGGAAGCAAGGCTGAAGAAAAATCAAGACACGTTCATAGGATTTGTCGATCTGGAAAAAGCGTTCGACAATATAAAATGGTGCAAGCTGTTCAAGATTCTGAAAAAAATAGGGGTAAGCTATAGGGAGAGACGCGTCATATACAATATGTACAACAACCAAGAGGGAATAATAAGAGTGGACGATCAAGAACGAAGTGCTCGTTTTAAGAAGGGAGTAAGACAAGGCTGTAGCCTTTCGCCCCTACTCTTCAATCTGTACATCGAGGAAGCAATTATGGAAATAAAAGAAAGGTTCAGGAGTGGAATTAAAATACAAGGTGAAAGGATATCAATGATACGATTCGCTGATGACATTGGTATCCTGAGTGAAAGTGAAGAAGAATTAAATGATCTGCTGAACGGAATGAACAGTCTAATGAGTACACAGTATGGTTTGAGAGTAAATCGGAGAAAGACGAAGGTAATGAGAAGTAGTAGAAATGAGAACAGCGAGAAACTTAACATCAGGATTGATAGTCACGAAGTCGATGAAGTTAAGGAATTCTGCTACCTACGCAGTAAAATAACCAATGACGGTCGGAGCAAGGAGGACATCGAAAGCAGACTCGCTATGGCAAAAAAGGCATTTCTGGTCAAGAGAAGTCTACTAATATCAAATACCGGCCTTAATTTGAGGAAGAAATTTCTGAAGATGTAAGTCTGGAGTACAGCATTGTATGGTAGTGAAACATGGACTGTGGAAAAACCGGAACAGAAGAGAATCGAAGCATTTGAGATGTGGTGCTATGGACGAATGTTAAAAATTATGTGGACTGATAAGTTAAGGAATGAGGAGGTTCTACGCAGAATCGGAGAGGAAAGGAATATGTGGAAAACACTGATAAGGAGAAGGGACAGGATGATAGGACATCAGCTAAGAAATGAGGGAATGACTTCCATGGTACTAGAGGGAGCTGTAGAGGGCAAAAACTGTAGAGGAAGACAGAGATTGGAATGTTGTTGTTGTTGTCTTCAGTCCTGAGACTGGTTTGATGCAGCTCTCCATGCTACTCTATCCTGTGCAAGCTGCTTCATCTCCCAGTACCTATTGCAACCTACATCCTTCTGAATCTGCTTAGTGTACTCATCTCTCGGTCTCCCTCTACGATTTTTACCCTCCACGCTGCCCTCCAATGCTAAATTTGTGATCCCTTGATGCCTCAAAACATGTCCTACCAACCGATCCCTTCTTCTAGTCAAGTTGTGCCACAAACTTCTCTTCTCCCCAATCCTATTCAATACCTCCTCATTAGTTACGTGGTCTATCCACCTTATCTTCAGTGTTCTTCTGTAGCACCACATTTCGAAAGCTTCTATTCTCTTCTTGTCCAAACTAGTTATCGTCCATGTTTCACTTCCATACATGGCTACACTCCATACAAATACTTTCAGAAACGACTTCCTGATACATAAATCTATATTCGATGTTAACAAATTTCTCTTCTTCAGAAATGCTTTCCTTGCCATTGCCAGTCTACATTTTATATCCTCTCTACTTCGACCATCATCAGTTATTTTACTTCCTAAATAGCAAAACTCCTTTACTACTTTAAGTGTCTCATTTCCTAATCTAATTCCCTCAGCATCACCCGATTTAATTTGACTACATTCCATTATCCTCGTTTTGCTTTTGTTAATGTTCATCTTATATCCTCCTTTCAAGACACTGTCCATTCCGTTCAACTGCTCTTCCAAGTCCTTTGCCGTCTCTGACAGAATTACAATGTCATCGGCGAACCTCAAAGTTTTTACTTCGTCTCCATGAATTTTAATACCTACTCCAAATTTTTCTTTTGTTTCCTTTACTGCTTGCTCAATATACAGATTGAATAACATCGGGGAGAGGCTACAACCCTGTCTCACTCCTTTCCCAACCACTGCTTCCCTTTCATGCCCCTCGACTCTTATTACTGCCATCTGGTTTCTGTACAAATTGTAAATAGCCTTTCGCTCCCTGTATTTTACCCCTGCCACCTTTAGAATTTGAAAAAGAGTATTCCAGTCAACATTGTCAAAAGCTTTCTCTAAGTCTACAAATGCTAGAAACGTAGGTTTGCCTTTTCTTAATCTTTCTTCTAAGATAAGTCGTAAGGTCAGTATTGCCTCACGTGTTCCAACATTTCGACGGAATCCAAACTGATCCTCCCCGAGGTCTGCATCTACCAGTTTTTCCATTCGTCTGTAAAGAATTCGCGTTAGTATTTTGCAGCCGTGGCTTATTAAACTGATAGTTCGGTAATTTTCACATCTGTCAGCACCTGCTTTCTTTGGGATTGGAATTATTATATTCTTCTTGAAGTCTGAGGGTATTTCGCCTGTCTCATACATCTTGCTCACCAGCTGGTAGAGTTTTGTCATGACTGGCTCTCCCAAGGCCGTCAGTAGTTCTAATGGAATGTTGTCTACTCCGGGGGCCTTGTTTCGACTCAGGTCTTTCAGTGCTCTGTCAAACTCTTCACGCAGTATCGTATCTCCCATTTCGTCTTCATCTACATCCTCTTCTATTTCCATAATATTGTCCTCAAGTACATCGCCCTTGTATAAACCTTCTATATACTCCTTCCACCTTTCTGCCTTCCCTTCTTTGCTTAGAACTGGGCTGCCATCTGAGCTCTTGATATTCATACACGTGGTTCTCTTCTCTCCAAAGGTCTCTTTAATTTTCCTGTAGGCAGTATCTATCTTACCCCTAGTGAGATAAGCTTCTACATCCTTACATTTGTCCTCTAGCCATCCCTGTTTAGCCATTTTGCACTTCCTTTCGATCTCATTTTTGAGACGTTTGTATTCCTTTTTGCCTGCTTCTTTTACTGCATTTTTATATTTTCTCCTTTCATCAATTAAATTCAATATTTCTTCTGTTACCCAAGGATTTCTAGCAGCCCTCGTCTTTGTACCTACTTTATCTTCTGCTGCCTTCACTACTACATCCCTCAGAGCTACCCATTCTTCTTCTACTGTATTTCTTTCCCCTATTCCTGTCAATTGTTCCCTTATGCTCTCTCTGAAACTCTGTACAACCTCTGGTTCTTTCAGTTTATCCAGGTCCCATCTCCTTAATTTCCCACATTTCTGCAGTTTCTTCAGTTTTAATCTACAGGTCATAACCAATAGATTGTGGTCAGAGTCCACATCTGCCCCTGGAAATGTCTTACAACTTAAAACCTGGTTTCTTAAATCTCTGTCTTACCATTATATAATATATCTGATACCTTTTAGTATCTCCAGGGTTCTTCCACGTATACAACCTTCTTTCATGATTCTTAAACCAAGTGTTAGCTATGATTAAGTTGTGCTCTGTGCAAAATTCTACTAGGCGGCTTCCTCTTTCATTTCTTAGACCCAATCCATATTCACCTACTATGTTTCCTTCTCTCCCTTTTCCTACACTCGAATTCCAGTCACCCATTACTATTAAATTTTCGTCTCCCTTCACTATCTGAATAATTTCTTTTATTTCATCGTACATTTCTTCAATTTCTTCATCATCTGCAGAGCTAGTTGGCATATAAACTTGTACTACTGTAGTAGGTGTGGGCTTCGTATCTATCTTGGCCACAATAATGCGTTCACTATGCTGTTTGTAGTAGCTTACCCGCATTCCTATTTTCCTATTCATTATTAAACCTACTCCTGCATTACCCCTATTTGATTTTGTGTTTATAACCCTGTAGTCACCTGACCAGAAGTCTTGTTCCTCCTGCCACCGAACTTCACTAATTCCCACTATATCTAACTTTAACCTATCCATTTCCCTTTTTAAATTCTCTAACCTACCTGCCCGATTAAGGGATCTGACATTCCACGCTCCGATCCGTAGAACGCCAGTTTTCTTTCTCCTGATAACGACATCCTCCTGAGTAGTCCCCGCCCGGAGATCCGAATGGGGGACTATTTTACCTCCGGAATATTTTACCCAAGAGGATGCCATCATCATTTAATCATACAGTAAAGCTGCATGTCCTCGGGAAAAATTACGGCTGTAGTTTCCCCTTGCTTTCAGCCGTTCGCAGTACCAGCACAGCAAGGCCGTTTTGGTTAATGTTGCAAGGCCAGATCAGTCAATCATCCAGACTGTTGCCCCTGCAACTACTGAAAAGGCTGCTGCCCCTCTTCAGGAACCACACGTTTGTCTGGCCTCTCAACAGATACCCCTCCGTTGTGGTTGCACCTACGGTACGGCCATCTGTATCGCTGAGGCACGCAAGCCTCCCCACCAACGGCAAGGTCCATGGTTCATGGGGGGGGGGGGGGGGGGGGTATACGTCAAGCAAATAATTGAGGACGTAGGTGGCAAGTGCTACTCTGAGATGAAGAGGTTATCACAGGAAAGGAATTCGTGGCGGGCCGCATCAAACCAGTCAGTAGACTGATGACCAAAAAAAAAATATTGTCCACAAGACTCTTCGATGGTGATTGTGCACCTGCACAGTCGCAACAGATGGCTGCTGGCCGTCTCTACAAGGACTACAGTGGGTCTGCATCTTTGATGATCCACCAATATCACTATTTCTACAAGGACTACACTGGGTCTGCACCTCTGGCGGCCTACCAATACCGCAATCTCTACCAGGACTGCAGTGGGTCTACTCTGTGATGACCTACGTACCAATATTCTTCAAAACTTCGACTGACTCTGCTGTGGATTTTCTCTGTTGTGGCCCATTACCTGTCTGCATGTCAAGAGTCAGCACTGTCTTTCCGTTGGAAGGACAACACTACTTCTTCAAGACTGCATGGAACTCCACTACTTTCGTGTGCATTTTATTTTACAACTCAGACTTTGAGAAAAACACTGCAATTTTACTTTGATGAATGATCAGGACTGTCTTTATGGACTGTGAGAAAATTTTAGCTTTTGACCAACATTGTATCGATAAGTGTGTGCATTTCATTTCTTTGCTATTGTAATTATGAAAAAAGTTTTCAAATCTGTATTGGCCACTGCCCAAAACAATTTGTAAATTTTTTGTGGGGAGCATGGGGGCTATGTAAGTAGGCTGTTTAGGTTTTTTTTATTGGCTATGCCGTGTGCAGTCTGTGGCTGGTTTGCATTGTTGTCTGCCATTGTAGAGTTGGGCAGCGGCAGGTAGATGCTAACAGCGCGTAGCGTTGAGCAGTTGGAGGTAAGCTGCCGGCAGTGGTGGACGTGGGGAGAGATGGTGGAGTTTTGTAATTTTGTAAGACTGGATGTCATGAACTGATATATATATATATATATATTATGACTATTAAGGTAAATACATTGTTTGTTTTCTATCAAAATCTTTCATTTGCTAACTATGCCTGTCAGTAGTTAGTGCCTTCAGTAGTTTGAATCTTTTATTTAGCTGGCAGTAGTGGCGCTCGCTGTATTGCAGTAGTTCGAGTAACCAAGATTTTTGTGGGGTAAGCGATTTGTGAAACGTATAGGTTAATGTTAGTCAGGGCCATTTTTTTTGTAGAGGTTTTGGAAAGTCAGATTGCGTTGCGCTAAAAATATTGTGTGTCAGTTTAATCACAGTCTTGTATAATTTTTCTAAGGGGACGTTTCATATTTCCACTTGATAAATACAAGTAAACCTTCGAAAAGATTCCACTGCTAGCAACACAGTTACTTCTCACTGTCGTCTTGATTAACACATTCTTAAGTAACCAGTTGGTCCTCCTTGTAGCTCGAGACACTTCTGAATGTGGTTAGGAGTTCTCCTTGCCAAATTGTCAAGATGTTGCTCCATTCCTCCAAAGAGGCCTCTTCGTAGTATCTGGTGGGACAGGACGACGGCAAGGTGTTCGTTTCAGCATTTACCATTTTCAATGCTGATGAGATCTAGAAAACGCGGGGATTATTCCATTCGTGATCCACACGGAAGGTGTTCACAAGATTGTGAGGGAGAAACTCTTACGTTATTTGATTTTCAAACAGCTGAGCAAAATTGAGCGTACTCAGACAGTTCTCTCTTTACTTATTCTGATCAACACTAAAATAACACACAATATTTTTAGCGCAACGCAATCTCACTTTCAATAGTCTCTGCAAAGGAATGGCAATTACTAACAATAATCTATACCTTTCATGAATGACTTACCTCACAAAAATCTTCGTTACTCCAACTACTGCAATACAGCGAGCGCCAATTCTCCCCTGTAAATCAAAGATTCTAACTACTGAAGGCACTAACTACTGATAGGCATAGATAGAAAGATTTTGATAGAGAACAAACAATGTATTTACCTTAATAGTGTTCAAAAGTCATCAGTTCATGACATCCAGTCTTACAAATTTCCTTTCTCTGACGGAGAGACGTCAAATGGTTCAAATGGCTTCTAAGGTCATCAGTCCCCAAGAACTTAGAACTAATTAAACCTAACTAACCTAAGGACATCACACACATCTATGCCCGAGTCAGGATTCGAACTTGCGACCGTGGCGGTCGCGTGGTTCCAGCCTGTAGCGCCTAGAAACGTCCAGATCGTCCGCTCATAGTAACCTCTCAAAACTCTGGCATCTCTCTCCCCACATCCACCACTGCTGGCGGCTCCCCTCCAAGTGTCCAACGCTACACGCTGTTCAGATCCAACTGCCCAACACTAAACTAGCGAATAATGCAACAATGAGTCCAATCAGCCACACACTGCACACAGCGCAGTAAGTGACTTTCATACAGAGCGCTACGTGGCGTTACCAACATAAAAACCTATACAGCCTACTTACACTACGTGGGCGTACACTGTCGTCCATCAGCGCGAATCCCGCTCTAGTATATTCACCCAATGGGGCACAATGCGTCCAAGGATGTCGTCCCGATACTTCACACTAGTCGTCCTCCCGTGTACTGACACAAGGGATGTCCTGCGGGCACACGTGATTCCACCCCAAAACATGACGCAACTGGTGTTAGTCTATGATACAGCTGGGGCGTAATCGCTGCGTGTAAACGTCGTCCTCGTTGCCTCCACACGCGAATATCAGTATCGTCAGGTAGATACTGATACGGGTCTCATCAGAAAACATGGTCGTGTCCCACTGCTGCCCAGTCCACCAAAAGTGGATTCGTGCCCAGGCGACACGAGCCACTCTTCGGACCCTACAGCAGGAGCCTTGAGAGTTCCTCTGGCACGTAAACCCTGCACGTTGAGTCTATTACGTGTCATTTATCTAAACATCTGCACTCCTGTAGCCGTTTGGAACTTTATATGGTCTAAACCATTATAAAGCGACACAACTCTCGTGGTGATATACAACACAAATACTGCAATGTTTACAGGTGACACGGTTGCCATTAAGTGCACGTACAGCCCCCTCTTGGTGGAGACATGGACTGTTTCCGCAAGAATTACACTCCTGGAAATTGAAATAAGAACACCGTGAATTCATTGTCCCAGGAAGGGGAAACTTTATTGACACATTCCTGGGGTCAGATACATCACATGATCACACTGATAGAACCACAGGCACATAGACACAGCCAACAGAGCATGCACAATGTCGGCACTAGTACAGTGTATATCCACCTTTCGCAGCAATGCAGGCTGCTATTCTCCCATGGAGACAATCGTAGAGATGCTCGATGTAGTCCTGTGGAACGGCTTGCCATGCCATTTCCACCTGGCGCCTCAGTTGGACCAGCGTTCGTGCTGGACGTGCAGACCGCGTGAGACGACGCTTCATCCAGTCCCAAACATGCTCAATGGGGGACAGATCCGGAGATCTTGCTGGCCAGGGTAGTTGACTTACACCTTCTAGAGCACGTTGGGTGGCACGGGATACATGCGGACGTGCATTGTCCTGTTGGAACAGCAAGTTCCCTTACCGGTCTAGGAATGGTAGAACGACGGGTTCGATGACGGTTTGGATGTACCATGCACTATTCAGTGTCCCCTCGACGATCACCAGAGGTGTACGGCCAGTGTAGGAGATCGCTCCCCACACCATGATGCGGGGTGTTGGCCCTGTGTGCCTGGGTCGTATGCAATCCTGATTGTGGCGCTCACCTGCACGGCGCCAAACACGCATACGACCATCATTGGCACCAAGGCAGAAGCGACTCTCATCGCTGAAGACGACACGTCTCCATTCGTCCCTCCATTCACGCCTGTCGGGACACCACTGGAGGCGGGCTGCACGATGTTGGGGCGTGAGCGGAAGACGGCCTAACGATGTGCGGGACCGTAGCCCAGCTTCATGGAGACGGTTGCGAATGGTCCTCGCCGATACCCCAGGAGCAACAGTGTCCCTAATTTGCTGGGAAGTGGCGGTGCGGACCCCTACGGCACTGCGTAGGATTCTACGGTCTTGGCGTGCATCCGTGCGTCGCTGCGGTCCGGTCCCAGGTCGACGGGCACGTGCACCTTCCGCCGACCACTGGCGACAACATCGATGTACTGTGGAGACCTCACGCCCCACGTGTTGAGCAATTCGGCGGTACGTCCACCCGGCTTCCCGCATGCCCACTATGCGCCCTCGCTCAAAGTCCGTCAACTGCACATACGATTCACGTCCACGCTGTCGCGGCGTGCTACCAGTGTTAAAGACTGCGATGGAGCTCCATATGCCATGGCAAACTGGCTGACACTGACAGCGGCGGTGCACAAATGCTGCGCAGCTAGCGCCATTCGACGGCCAACACCGCGGTTCCTGGTGTGTCCGCTGTGCCGTGCGTGTGATCATTGCTTGTACAGCCCTCTCGCAGTGTCCGGAGCAAGTATGGTGGGTCTGACACATCGGTGTCAATGTGTTCCTTTTTCCATTTCCAGGAGTGTATATTACAAACAAAGCTGTGCACTGATATCATAACGTGTTATTGCATCACAGCTTTAAATTTTACAGTTTCAGCAATATGCATCATTCATTTTGACCACTGTAAATGAGCTGTTTTTTTTTTCATATCAGGTAATCTGGGAAAATACTGTCGTTACCAGTCCATGCATACGGTCGACAGATTTGTAACGATAGGATATGAGAAGGTGGAAGGTGGAGGGGAAGTACCTTTGTGCTAACGAGGCAAGAACGCGCCAATGGAAAATGTGAAAGACGAATGGAGATCGCGCCAGCTGATTATGAAGCATCGGGCAGTAGGCAGCCATCATAGCTGACATATCTCGGATCAAATACGAGATAGAAATATACACAACTCCACGGAAACATGACCTCGGGTATTCGTTGGCTCCACTAGTAAAGAAGTGGAAGGTGTGAACAGTGTTAAGTGATAACGGTGAGAAGAGAAGACATCCATAACGCCTTTTAAGCGCTGAGGCTGGAACTACAAAATATTCAACGACGCAGAAGTAGCGTTTTGCATCTTCGCCTCCAACCAGCGTAGTCTTTTCTTACGTACTGTATATCACATAGCCTAGTATTTACAATGTGTTGTTTGTCAGTTTAGTTTAATTTATGTGTGCATACAAACTACTTTTGACACACGTCAT
This sequence comes from Schistocerca gregaria, assembly GCF_023897955.1. NCBI lineage: Eukaryota > Metazoa > Arthropoda > Insecta > Orthoptera > Acrididae > Schistocerca > Schistocerca gregaria. The sequence continues at coordinate 182,216,000 of NC_064921.1, read as the reverse complement.
CCTGCCATTGCAAGCTCCTGGTCCACATACTAAAAGTTACTTTATAATCATAATTTTAAAGAGAAAAAGAAGCCAAGAGGTACTCAGAAAAGACATCCTGTTCCTTTGAACAGCTCTCTCCCCAAATAATTCCAGAAAATAGCATATAAAAAAATTTAACTTACATTGAGGAAGAAACACAGTAGAACCACTATGAAATGAAATTAATTCTGAAACCTGAAGGTGAATATAAGTCATCAGTTTCAGTTCACACATCAATAGAATTGTATTTTGTTGAACCTGTGGTGATGAGTATCATGGCAGGAATTGAAAGATTCAGACATTTACGTGGCAATTAATTCCCAACCTGCCCAGTAAAGTGTTTCACTATGTAAAATGCAGATTTCAATTGGTAGTCAAGTCAAATCGCTAAAGCTGCAAGAGACCTGCATGTAGTATTCGTTATTGCGAATGATTATACTTGTAATTTTATCTATATCACCTTACCTTGCCGTATGGTGAGGGAGTCTTGTTAATTCGCTCGCAAAATGGAAGTTTACTGAGAGAACTATATAGTCGTTATTTTCGGCTGGAAACTGTTTCCCGCTCAGGTAGAGAATCGAGAAAAACAGTCTGCCATCCCAGCCCAGAAAGAGTGTCGAGAAAGCTGGGCAGCATGCCATACAACTGCAGTGTACAAGATGTGCAAGGAATCCTTTCTGGCTAAGCTAAGATTCTGAAAGGCAGGAGAAAACCCGAGTCATGATGTGTGAAAGCACCCGTTAAGTCCAAACGCGGATTGCTAGAATGTTTGTTTAGGTTTTAATAACCAGGCTCATACTGTCTTGGTAGTGGGGACGTGGTCCAATATGTGCGTTGTGCACGTCTTTACGTTGGCCATAACCAGTCATCTACTGAGAAAGATTTTCTGTTCTTTTCTGTATGCCGTGAGAGAAACATACATTATTAGGTAACCATGACAAGATTTGCAAGAGTAGGACACTTTTAAACTTGTTTATTAAATTATTATTGGTCATAAGTTACAGGGTCTGCTGCAGTTTGACGGCGAAATTTCGATGCTGGCAAAACCAGCTAAGTTAGCAGAATAAAGTTAGAATAATCAGGGGCGCCACCTAGAACATGCTTCTCCTTAGGCAGCCGCAGAAGATATTCCATTCAGATCGTTGCAGGGAGATATGTCTCCAGCTCAGAGCAGAGGCTGCTGAACTTAGAATTTTCAGCAAGTACTGCAGCCGTCTTGCATCCTTCCACAGCCTAAGAATGGTAAGCATGCCCCGCTGCTAGAACCACCAAGAAGAGACGAGTGTGAAGGAAGTTCACTTGCATCAGGGTTTAATTTTATGGATCTAGTTTTTGCAGCCAGCTAGTGGCACGCGTAATGCACTTGGGCGAGAGTATTGCTATTCGTTTACGGTTTTCGGGAACGTTTCTTTAAACCAATATCGTTTTTCGCAAATATTGCCTGTATTCGGGACACAGTTTTACATCATTCTTTTATGTATCCACCCACCTGCACCAAGGCTAAAATTCGTATTTGAAATCCCTTGTCCACTTGTTAAATGTTTGTATTCTCTATCGAGTGGGTAAAACGTCTTTGATGACTCTTGGCAAGAAACCAGGCAATTATAGTGACCATTAGTTTCCTTTCCTAGTTTGATAGAACCCTTCATTAATATGTATGTGTGAAATGTGTATCCCACACTTTATTTCTTCATTCGGACACCCCCAGTAATTTTCGTTTAATAAGCCATTATCCGTTTGCGACATTGTTTCTTTTAAATTTTCATGATCTTACGGTAACCTTCCAATCTCTGTAGGACACTACGGACAGCGTCTGTAGCATCATTGAGACGGTTGAGCTGTTGGGAGTTTAACAAACAATTCAACCGCCACCACATCAAAATTAAATTTCTCCTTTGAAGAAGTAAATGGTTCAAATGGCTCTGATCACTATGGGACTTAACATCTGAGGTCTTCAGTAGCCTAGAACTTAGAACTAGTTAAACCTAACTACCCTGCCTAAGGCAGGATTCGAACCTGAAACCGCAGCGGCCGCGAGGTTCCAGACTGAAGCGCCTAGAACCGCTCGGCCACACCGTCCGACTTGAAAAAGTAACTAATTCTTTCGAGTATCTACTTAACTTACGGTTACTAAAACCGTTTCTGTACTTCAAACGCTAACTCGAACGACATTGTGATATGTAATATGACATTTAGTAAACATAATTAACGTAACAAAGATTTTGGACGCCATTCTGGTGTAGCTCCAAAATTTCGAAAGGTGTAACCTTGACCTGCTAAATTGACCTTCCAAATATCTTACATATTTTAGTCTATGTACTGAATATTTTGCCAGCTGCTTTTTCTGCTTCAGGGCTGTAAGTAGGCCGGCCGCGGTGGTCTAGCGGTTCTAGGCGCGCAGTCCGGAACCGCGCGACTGATAAGGTCGCATGTTCGAATCCTGCCTCGGGCATTGATGTGTGTGATGTCCTTAGGTTAGTTAGGTTTAAGTAGTTCTAAGTTCTAGGGGACTGATGACCACAGATGTTAAGTCCCATAGTGCTCAGAGCCATTTGAACCAATTTTTTTGCTGTAAGTAGAGCACAAACACTTGCTACATTTCCAAATGTGCACAAACACGCCTTCTCACCTTGTGATACGCAAAGTGTCACTGCATGTTGATCTGCCGAGTACTGCTGGCCGATAGAAAAGTCGCTTCCGCAGTCATTGCCTTGCATATGGCATCCGCCCGCAGTCGACAGCCAGCTTAAGTGCGATCTAATACTCGACGTAAGCACAGGAAAGGCCGAAAAGTGAAGATCATTTTGGTGCCTGACTGTAATGTTAATTCAATATAACGAAGTGTCCAGAATGAGCACACTCTGCTGTAGAGTGAAAATCTCATTCTGGAAACAACCCCTAGGCTGTGGCTAAGCCATGTCTCCGCAATATCCTTTCTTTCAGGAGTGCTAGTTCTGCAAGGTTCGCAGGAGAGCTTCTGTGAAGTTTGGAAGGTAGGAGACGAGGTACTGGTGAAAGTAATGCTGTGAGGAAGGGGCGTGAGTCGTGCTTGGGTAGCTCAGTTGGTAGAGCACTCGCCCGCGGAAGGCAAAGTTTTAATATGCCAGGAAGTTTCATGACGAAGTGTCATTGCCCGCATAGTATTTTCATTATTGATCATGTGATTCCCTCCGCATAGAAGGGAGCGTGAGGATGAGTGGTGACAGGTATGAATATTGTTACTCTCCTGCCAAATGGTATTAAAAAACACATACTTATATTCTTGGTAGATTTCCGGAGGTATGTGGCACAAGATTTCTACGCACGGGTAGAATATCTCAACAATGTACGATGAAGAGTGTGCTCCAAAACACTTCTATCATTGTGCTCTTTCTACAGAGATACCGCAGATAACCCACTCATCCTACTTTAAAGAGCAGACAAGTCTTAAAGCCTCTTGTTCTGCAAAAAGTCGTGGGCGTCTAACCATTTAGCACCTAATGGTAGTTTCACTATCTTAACTCTTTCCATTGATGCTCACGACAGCAGCATGTGAACATTCGGCCACCTTCTCCGTTTTCGAGATACTTGTTCAAACGTCGTGCGTAGGAATAATCTGCCCTACGTCAAAGTCGCTTATCTCACTGGATTTCCTCATCCCGTGCCCATATCTTCGAAAGGTGATCCCCCATCCGTGTCTACTACGCTTACATACTTTTGTTACCGTGTCACTTGCTCGCAACATCACCAGGCGGCATCCAACGTCGTGGTGGGCTGTGGTCGTAAAAGTGTGTCACTCTTTTCAGTGAAATTAATCTAAATGGGTGAATATTAACTTGAATGTGATATGCATGACATACGTTCGTAACCAGCTACATAAATAATTACCTCGTGTATCTCAATACAACGCAGCCCACGAATCACGTAATTGATACCCATTTTATTGAGAGAATCTAATTATCCAGAAGTTCTATATTTGCTGAAATATTCTGCCACATTTATTAAAATGTATACTAATGTATACATTTCTGGTCGAGATAATATCAACAGCACCAAAAAATGGTATACCGGGAGTAGGACTCCTTATGAATAGGAAAGTAGGTCAGAGAAAAGATTACCGTGAAGAGTTCGGTGCTAGGGTTGTTCTCATCACAACTGAGAGCAAACCGGCACCAACAACAATAATTTAGGTATATGTCCCGACGTCGCAAGCTGGACACGAAGAGACGGAGAAAGTATATGAGGATACTGAACGTATAATGCTGTACACAAAGCGAGATGAGAATATTGTAGTCATGGTGGACTGGAATACGGTTGTAGGAGAAGGAGTAGACCAAAGCGTTTCAAAATAATGTGGGATTGGTACTAGGAATGAGAGAGGAGAAATAGGAGAAATACTAATTGAGCTCACTAACAAATTTCAGGAAGTAATAGCGAATACACCGCTCAAGAATCATAAGAGCAGAAGATAAATGATAAATGAAAATTTCAGTTACATTACATCATGGTCAAACAGAGATTCCGAAATCAGGTACTGGATAGTAAGGCGTACCCAGGAGCAGATACAGACTCGGATCACAACGGACTAGTGATTAAGTGTAGGATGCAGTTTAAGAGATTACTCAGGAAGAATCAAAACTTAAAGAAGTGGATACGGAAATACAAAAGAATAACTAGATACACTTGAAGTCTTTAAGGGTATAGTTACTGCTTGAAGCAATAGCTCAGTAGGCAGTAGAGTTGAAGAGGAATGGACGTCTCTGAAAAGGCAATCACAGAAGCTGGAAAGAAAAACATAGGTACAAAGAAGTTAACTACGAAGAAACCATGGGTATCAGCACAAATACTTCAGTTGATCGATGAAAGACGGAAGTACAAAAATGTTCACAGAAATCCAGGAATATAGAAATACAATTCGCCGAGGAATAAAATAAATAATAAGTGCAAGGAAGCTAAGACAAAATCGCTGGGTAAAAAATCTAAGAATCCGAAAAAGTAATGACTATCGGATGGACTTACTCAGCATATAGATAAGTCAAAGCAACCCTCGGTGAAATTAAAAGATTTGGATGCTAACATTAAAAGTGCAATTGTAAATTCACCGTTGACTGCAGAGGAGAGTGCGGAGAGGTGCAAGCAGTATATTGAAGGCCTCTGTGAGGGGAAAGAGTTGTCTATTGTGGTATGACAAGAGACATGAGTAGATGTAAAACCTATAGGGAATCCAGTACTAGAATCAGAATTTAAAAGGGCTGTGGAAGACTTAAGATCAAACAGGGAGGAAGTGATAGATAGCATACCATCACAATTTTTAAAATCATTGGGGAAGAGACAACAAAACAACTATTCCAGTTTTTGTGTAGAATGTATACGTGTGGCGATAAACCGTCTGGATTCCTCCACAGAATTCGAAGACTGCAAGAGCTGATAAGTGCGAGAATTATCTCACAATCAGATAAACAGCCCAATGCATCCAAGTTGCTAACAATATACGGAAGAATGGAAAAGAAAATTGAGGATGAGTTAGATGACCATCATTTTGGCATCAAGAAAGATAAAGGTACCACAGAGGCAATTCTGACGCTGTAGTTGATAATGGAAGAAAGACTAGAGAAAAATCGAGACAAGATCATAGGATTTATATATGAAGATGGTATCTGTTCTTTCGGACATGTCCGAAAAGTTTCACCGGCCATTTGACCTTCTTCTTCTGTGTAGATGCACAAACAGTGCCCGAACTCTTACGGGAATCGGCAGTTCAAATGGTTCAAATGGCTCTGAGCACTATGGGACTTAACATTTGAGGTCATCAGTCCTCTAGAACTTAGAACTACTTAAACCTAACTAACCTAAGGATACCACACACATCCATGCCCGAGGCAGGATTCGAACCTGCGACCGCAGCGGTCGCGCGGTTCCAGACTGAGGCGCCTAGAACCGCTCGGCCATTCTGGCCGGCTAATCGGCAGTAAAGCCGGGAGTAATGATTATAACGGGCAGAGGCACTATGAATATAGTGAGGGACAATAAGTTGCGAATGTAGGTATCAAGGGATGTGTGCCAGAGATGAATCCGTGCAGCCGCACTATCCTCTGTCCACGGTGGCTCAGATGAAAAGAGCGCCTTCCCTGTAGGCAGGAGATCCCGGGTTCGAGTCCTCGTCGGGACACACATTTTCAACTGCCCCCGTTGACTTATATCAATGCCTGTATGCAGCCAGGTGTGTTCATTTCATTCGTAATTTTATAGAATTTGTCGACCTGGGGAAAAACATTCGACAATGTGAAATGGTGCAAGGTGTTCGAAATTCTGAAAAAATTGGGGTACGTTGTAGGCAGAGATGGGTAATACACAATATGTGCAAGTGCCAATAGGGGGTAATAAGAGTAGACTGCCAAGAACGAAGAGCTCGGATTAAAAAGATGTTGTCTTTCGCCCCTACTGTTCAATCTGCACATAGAAGAAGCAACGATAGAAAAACGAAGGGTTGAGAAATGGAATTAAAATTCAAGGTGAAAGGACATCACTGATACGATTCGATGCTGACATTGCTGTCCTCAGTGAAAGTGAAGAATAATTACATGATCTACTGAATGGAACGGACAGTCTACTGAGTGCAGAATTTTGACGGGGAGTGAACCGTAGAAAGATGAAAGTAATGAGAGGTAGCAGCAATGAGGATAGCGAGAAACTCAACATCATGACTGGTGTTCATGAAGTAAATGAAGTTAAGGAATTCTACTACCTAGGCAGGAAAATAACCCATGACGGACGGAGGAAGGAGCAAATAACATTCAGACTCTCACTTGGTAAAAAGATCATTGCTGGCCAAGAGAAGTCGACTAGTATCAAACATAAGCCTTAAACTGAGGAAGAAATTTGTGAGAATGTACATTTGGAGAACAGCACTGCATCGTAGTGAAACATGGACTGTTGCTAAACCGGAGAAAAGAATCGCTCCATTTCCGCATTACAGCGGTTGCACTTTGTAGCGCATTTCCCCACCACACTTTAAATACCGCCCACTGCTAGTGCTGCCACCTGTCATCTCTTGGTACTTCCGTTTGGACCAGTATCACGGTTTCCTCCCTTTCCAGGTGCGTATGGAATCCGAGAAGAGTGTCCGTTGAAATGCCTTTGAGCGGCGTATTTAATCAGTCTTATTCTCGAGATCCCGAGAGGAGCGATACGGAATTGAATCGGTACTCATTTGCATATTGTTAATATACCCTATTATTTCTATTTGGTGTATGACCCACTTGCAAAATGATCGTGACAGTTCGCAACAATGTTTCGTAAGCAGTCTCCTTCGTAAAATGACTGCATCTCCCTCGTGTTCTACCACCGAACCGAAGTGTGCCATCTAATATACCAGTGAGCGAACCTTTGTGATTGTAGCATTACATGTTCCTAGAAATTGTTATGCTCAAGTAGTCGACTGAGTTGGTCGTCTGCAGTCGCGATTCTCTAATATTGTATCCTGAGACTGCTACGTTATTTCGTATTTTGATGATGATGAGGTCCCATACTACGAGGAGCGTAGGGGACGATGCGGCAGACCGGCACCACTGTACTAGGCAAGGTCCTAGCGGAGGTGGTTTGCCATTGCCTTCCTCCGACCTTAATGGAGATGAATGATGATGATGATGATGAAGACGACACAACAACACCCAGTCATCTCGAGGCAGGAAAAATCCCTGACCCCGCCGGGAATCGAACCAGGGACCCCATAAGCGAGAAGCGAGAACGCTACCGCAAGACCATGATCTGCAGTTTTGGATATATGAACATTTAAAACAAGTTGCCAAAGTTTGCACAGATATGAAATTATATCATGTAAGATTGGTTGGTTGTTTTCGGGAAGGAGACCAGACAGCGAGGTCATCGGTCTCATCGGCTTTGGGAAGGACGGGGAAGGAAGTCGGCCGTGCCCTTTGAAAGGAACCATCCCGGCATTTGCCTCGAGCGGTTTATATCAAGTAAGAGCTGACTGAAAATCTATGCAGAATTCTTCAGATTGTACTTCATTATAGGCAACTGCACCATCTTTTAAAAGTCTGAGGTTGCTGCTAATATTGTATGCACGGCTGTTGATAAACAAGACGGGCAGCGAGGATCCCCACAAACTTTCTTGGGTCGCACCTAAATTAACCTCTACATCTGTCGACGTCTCTCCATCTAAGACACATACTGCGTCGTCCCTACCACAAAATTCTCAACCCAGTGATAAATTTAGTTTGACACCCTGTACGATTGTACTTTCGGCTCTAAACTTACTCGCGGTACTGAGTCAAATGTTTTTCTGAAGTGGAGAAATACTATGGCTATTTGATTACCTTCATTAATGCCTTGGCATTAATGCCACGTGAGAAAAGTGCGATTTGACTTGTTGTCCTCGAAACGATGACAGTAAATTAGTCATTCTCGCTGTAGGTTTTCTACCAAAGGATTGTCTCTATATTTTAAAACTAAATATATTGATTACACAAACTTCACCTCATGTAACATGTTCTTTAGATATCACGATCAATTGCTGAACAAAAGTGATGACTGTTGGTTGACCCTATGTTGTTCTTGAGGACAGTGTCGTGAATGGAACCTTAAACTTTAGGAAATGCAGAATTTGGAATAACGAAATGAAACTAATTAAATGTCAAAAGAAACTAAATGTGTGCTCAACGAAAACTAGTAAACTATAATTAAGTACCGAAGCACATTACGAACGTAGCGTGATATCAAGGTCAATGTTGGACTTGGAACATTCACGAAAGCTAATTACTGCTGTACACGGAAGAATATAGCTGTTGGCAGTACCAACACTGTTCACTGAAGATTAATTTGCTTGCTAGCACGACTCCTGATAGTCCCAACTACACATTGTTTCCTCAAGACTGTGAGGAGAGATCTGCTCCGAAATGAAAGTGACTTATCTCTTGCTCAGCGTGGTGTTTTTGTGGCTGGAGTACTGACGGTCTGGACAGCAAATACAAAGCAGCAGATGCAGCGGCTAAAGAAAGATAATCTACTCTGAAATGTTTTGTTTGTCAGAAACAGTCTGTTGCTTTGTGTGACGTAAGGTGCAATTCACAGACGACACAATATTTAAAATTTTACTATGAATCATGAAGTTGGGTTTTACTTTAAAGAAAATAATTTTTGAGAAATCAAACCCTGATTATTAAGAAAAAGATTTTACAGCAGAAGAAGACTCTAACATTTACAAAATTATATCATTACAAAGGAACTAAAAACGTACCCTTAAAATCGTTTCCAGCAGTATAAAAAAAACAATAAATTATTATAAATCCAGCTCCATAATAAAGCATTCCAGATAGCTTCTCCCAGTTACACAGATGACAGATCTCTTTCTCCGAAAGACTCAGCTGCTCGCTGCTATTCCTTCAGTAAGAATGTCCCAGTGCTGCACAACTTACTGACTAGCAAGTCAAACACGGATAAAATTGAACACTGCGTTAGGGATCTCATACACTGTTCATGTAGTGCGCCCATTCATCTTCGTCCCTCTACAGTAAAGGTGAATTCTGTATAAGAGCAGAAAACATATGAGAACTTAACAGCTGTAGATGCCCTACCTAGCCTGATCATGGCCCTACACTACACATAATATCGGCCATCGTTGTCTCTCTACGAAGAAAGCAACATGACGCCACATAATGGTCATGCTAGCAGCAGACTTATTGCAGGCTGTTAACGGCAAACAGTGAAGAACTCTAGTGACCCGCCAGGTTAGCCGAGAGCGCTAATGCTCTGCTTCCTCGACTTGGGTAGGCACGCTGGCCCCAGATCGAATCCACCCGGTGGATTAACGACGTGGGCTGATGTGTCGGCCAGCCTGGATGTGGATTTTAGGCGGTTTTCCACATCCCGCTAGGTGAATACCGGACTGGTCCCCACATCCCGCCTCAGTTACACGACACGCAGGCATTTGTAACATTTCCGCACTGCTTCATGGTTTACACTAGATCCAGACAGCTGGGGTGCACTGATTTCGTCCTGGGAGGTATGGGGTGGCGGCAGGAAGGGCATCCAGCCACCCCTTTACATTAACCTTGCCAAATCCGCTGTAACCACGCCGATCCTGTGCACATTGCGGGACACAGGAGCGCGTTAAAGAAAGAAAAAGAACTCTAGTAAAATTGCTGCCGATTTTCTGTTTGTCTCAGTGAAATAAGCACAATCTAGTTAAGCGAACGTGAGATAATCACTAACTCAATGGGCAACTATTGATTTCTATAGTCTGTATTTATAAATGATTTGTGTCAGGATAATTTTTGTGCTTAGCAACTGCAGTCAATTTAGTGTGGTACAAATGAGAAATACTTTTTTTACAAATAGAGTGATTTTGATGTCCTGTTTATATATTTGTACAGCTAATCCTTTCATTTGTTATTAATTCCAAAGGGTATTCGCTTCGTTATTATTAACTGAGATTAATATGAAATAGGTTTCCAGGGCGGGCTATCTAATTGGAAACTACAAGTAACGGCAAAAGCTAGGAAATAGTACTTCTGGCTCTTTACTGAAGAAGCATTCTGAAATCTTTCTGGACAGAGTAGGATGTACTGCTCTTTTGTGCTAAGTAGTAGTAGTAGTAGTAGAGGGGTTTTGGGAGCACTACAGCAAGGTCTTCAGTGCCCGTTCAGTAACATAGTGAGACGGGTGTCAAGAAAAATCCCAGAACAGGAATATAAAACGTAACAGAAAACATGGGTTACAATGGTTGAAAAACATGTGCTCCCCCACACCAATGTGTGGGATGAAGCAGAGCGTCAGCAGTAAAACATGGACAACACAGGAAGGAAATGAAAGAGGGAGCTAAAACAATGTAGCAGATGGAAGTGGCTGGCTGACCGCAAGGATAAAAGTGGAGGAATACGTGATCCTTGTGGTGTGCACATCTCTGCCCGGCACATTTTAACAGACTGCATTTTATACCGTGATGCACGGGCAGAAGCACAACTTGATGGGATTCTGCCTTCTGTTTTAGCTAATGATGAGACGTGTGTGTCTAGGGTTTTTACGTTTTGTGATGTGTCTGGACTCTGGCCTAAACTTTTAGGCTGGAGGTTTTAGTGTATTGCAGAGTGGCTGACTGAGAAACGCATTACTTCGCATTTCTGCTGAGAATGGGTAGCCGCTCAACAGGTCAGTACATCTGTCAAGAAGATAATGAGTCATGTGTGTGCCAAAAGCTACTCACTCTTCTACTGGTATGAAAGTAATTGATATGAATGTCTGGTTTTACATAAAGTCCAAAAGGATTAGCAGTTAGGTCACAAAGTTACTGAGGCTACTCTCTAGTATTAGTGCACAGTATAAGTTCCTCAGCGACTGTTTTCATGTGATTTGCTTGATCAAATGTAGACTGACAGGAGATTCTTAGCGATGAGGAATGGAATATGATAAAATAGGCACGTCACTGTTCTTATATGTCGTCGTATATTTCCGGAGAATAGAACTTGTGTAGTGGGCAAAAGAATCATCACTAGAGCCATAGCTATGTCCACATAGCACATTTCACTCAAGAGTGCAACCAGATTCGCAGTGCCATCACTCGGTTGCAAGACGTTCGTAAGACATTCTGTATCAAGTGTGACTGGCCCTCTGGGCCATTAACAGGAAGGGCTGGTCCCTCAAGAACTTTTACTACATCTTGCTTTGCAAGTTTTTGAGATCTGTAGCTGAATTCCAACTGGGAAGTATTGTTGTTCAATCTGAATCTTTAGACGAGACTGGAGCAAAGTGTTATAAAATGGAGCAAGACCAAAAGTGACTCGAAATTACTGGCTAATGACGCTATGTAGCAAGGAATGTAATTTACGTGTAGTAATAAGAGCAGGTAACGACAAAAATCAACAAAACGGAAAGATTAATAACCAAGAGATGCCTGAAGTTATTAGTAGACTACTGAGAACAGCATTTCAACGTTGTGTCTAGACGTCGAACATCCACAACTATCCCCGAGAGTCTCTTCCCGCGACTGCCCAGCAGAATGAAAGTAGCGTTCATAGCAGTGGTATCTATACAGAAGATTCCTGACATGCACCAACAGGAAAACCAACCGTCAGCAATAAACAGCTGTATGTCCCACACTACGCTGTAACTGAGATACAGAGATACAAACAACACAGGCAGGTTGTAACCGAAGTAGCAGATGCGGCAAACACAACCTCAGTGGGTTGCGGACGGACTCTGAACGCCAAGGAAAGCATCAGCAGCAGTGGTTGCATACTCTTGACCAGGTCTGTACGCAGTCCAGGTGCGGCCATTTCTGTGCCTGTCGACAGACAGAAGTAGGGCGAAGATTCTGTAGCTGCTCTGTTATACAAACAACTGAAGGTCACGTAGTTCCTGTCCTATTGGCTGATAGCAGCAATATTAGCCATGCGTGATGAACATCAAAGTCATCCGGTAGTGGGACAGATGTCAAGTAGATCTTAAAAAAATCCTTAATGGTACAGGTGTGACATCCTCCTTATTTCGATCGATGCTTTCACACTTTCTATATTGGATGATAATCAAAATACTCCTCGAAGGTCGTCTCATTAATGAATACTCTTCAGTGTTCACGCTGCTGATAAAAAAATTCATTCTACGCTCCAACGATGTTTTTCCGCTGCTGTAATATCTTTAATGGACACAATAACAATCCCTTCATTTAAGCGACAGCAAAATTTTATCCTTCTAGATTTATCTACTTCGTAACTAAGATGACGAATGCAATTTGGGGGTAAATAAGTAAATTAATATGAAATTATTCCATCACGGAGACAGGAGACAAACAGTGTGGTACGTCCTTGCCATCTGCTATTCTACACGGCTTGAAATTTATATTTAAGGTCCAGTTGTCGCGGTCATCTTCAGTCCAAAGACTGGTTTGATGCAGCTCTCCATGTATTTAGCAGATCTGGATGCCGTCGATAAATATTACGGCTGTAGTTCCCTTTTCTTTGAGCCATTCATAGAATGACCACAAAAGGTAGTTTTCTTTGTTGTTACAAGTACAGATCAGTCACTCATCCAGCCTATTGCCATTGTAACTATTGACAAAGCTGCTGCCCCTTTTCAGGAACCACATTTTTTTCTGGCTTCTCAGCAGGTACCACTCAGCTGTGGTTGCACGTGTAGTACAGCTACTGCATCACTGAGGCACACAAGCCACCCGGTCAGTGCCAAGGTCCATGTTTCATGTAACTGTGGTAAGGATAGCAAATAACGAATTTATTATGGGTACTTAGTATTTTAAGAACAATTCTTGATTACATCTGTAAGTTGTTTGGTGTCACATAGGGAACGATATTTGATACAGAGACTTGGTATACCTGGCATCAACAATAAATAGCTCTAACCCATCTGGGCATCGAATCGACATCTACATCCATACTATGAAAATCACTATGAAGTGCGTGGCAGCGGACACAGCTCATTAAAATCACTGTGAAGTGCATGGCAGGGCACACAACTCATTATACTAGATATGATTCCCATTCCATTCACCTAGGAACACTGGAGGAGTGCTTGTTTAAATGCTTATGTGGGTACTGTAATTAATGTAATCTTTTCCTCACGATCCCTATTTGATCGTTACCTAGACTGCTATAGTACACTCATAGAGTCACCATTTAATATTCGCTCTTAAAACTTTATAAGTATGCTTGCTCGGAATAGTTTACGTCTATCTTCAAGAGCCTGCAGGTTCAGTTTCTTTGGCTCTCTGTAACACTGTACCACTGGTCAAACAAACCAGTGACCAGTCGTGTTGCAATTCTGTGTATACGTTCAATATCCCCTATTAGTACTGTTTGCTATGGCTCCCTCACACTTGAGCAATGTCGTAAAATGGCTCATATGAGTGACTTGTAGGCAATCTCCGCTGTAGAGTCAATGCATTTCCCCAATATTGTACCAATAAAACGAAGTCTACCACCAACTTCAAGCACGATTGAATCTGTGTGTGAGGTAAGGGGCGAGTTGTGGAGCCCTCGAAATATTATATGTTCAGAATTGAGACGGCCGCACAGGACGCTCGTCAAAGCTGGCGCCCGGCAGCAAACATGTGGTGGCGAACGTTACCCAGACAAGAGGGGTAGCCCCAGCACATGGTCCAGCCGCGTGGCTGGGAATTCCGCTGTGACGAGGACGGTGCTTTGTGCCGGTGAAGGAGATGTCTATGCCAGGAATGCCAAAAGTGGCGGACTTTGTGAAACCTTAATGCCAGACATTTCACAGTTCGTACAGAAATTAATAGTAGCCAGATAAATCATGATACCTCAAAAAGAAACATGTAGATTACCATTATTTGCACCAAGATTCTGATGGATTAATCAGATTTTCAATATCTTTATTAGTTTAAAGTTTACTATCTGTTGGTAAATTATACACGTAACACCAAGCAACGCGCTTCCAAAATATAAACGCTTCATCCGATTTTGTCGATCACCGTGTCGTTAGAAAGCCATTGGTGTAAACCTAAATTGGAATGAATTACAGGCATGTAACGTAAATAGTACATGAGTTATTGGAGGTCAAAGTGGCCGATTACTGTCGATCGCATCAGACCATGAATACTCCACAGCTACATGATAAAAAGGTAGCAGCGTGCTTATAAATACTGATTCGTCTTTGACTTTATTAATATCCGATATATGCTATTCATGAAGAAATTGGTCAATTATTTACTGTGTTTTAGAAAGCACAGAGACATTAGGATACTGGCCTAAATTTTGCTTCTTTCCTTTTGATATATGTTTATTTAATTGTTTATGTATAAAAATGTGTGTTAGAGCATGTTTATGGTCCAGCCTTTGGAATATTTACTTAACTTCAGTTATTTAAATGTAACTCCAGTATTTCATATGTGTTTAAATATGTTTGTGAGTGTACGTTGGATTGAAGACATGGCGCGACCGCTCTAGCCAATCACAGCGCTCGTGAATGGGGAGACTGGATGGAAGCCAGTTCGGGAGAGAATGGCAGGGGAGGTGGGAGTGGTTGTCTAACATTCTGCGTGGTGTCTGTTTGTTCTATAACGTGTCTCTCTACCTCTTTCGCGCTACGATGCTCTGAGCGTGTTTTTCAGAGAATTGACTAGTTAGAAACTGGGGCCTGTTGCTGGTAAGGAGACGCCAACCCACACATGACATGTAGAATTAAGAAGAGTTCAGTGAGACTAGCGAAGATATAACCAAATACTTAATTATTTCAGCGTCAGCTCCAATGCACTCCCTATAAAAGAATCTTAGTACTAACTAAATTTACTGAAGGGGTTCAAGGCTTTCCTATTTTTTAGTTAGCTGGTAAAATAACGTCGAAAAAGCTGTTACGTTTACCATTGGAAATTTTATTCTACTCACAAAACATTGTTTATAAATTGCACTATTGATAATAGGAAATGTTTCAATACAGGATGGTAAAAACCAACTGAGTTCAACAAAAATGTGAATGAATATTCCCTGATTGGGTTTCCAAGTTCCACAAAGGATCGAAGGATTACCTATGCCATATCACATCTATAATCTAGGTTTAAATTTTCACAAGAGAGAAAACTATCAAAATGGTCTACAGTGACCCTCAATTATCTTTAATTACAGTGGCTGATCCGGCTTCTCAATAATTATATAACAGAGGAATCATCGCGTTTCAGATTTTTACTTCAAGTGGCAAATGTGAACACCTTGAGCTTCAATTTACGATCGACACTAGTATTACGCAAAAAATGGGGTGTAACAGATGAGACTTCTGCAGTTATGAGTGAAGCTTTATGCGCTGTTATGGGGCATTGCATGCGTTCATTACCTTGTCGTTGGTTAGGCAGCTTCAGGGGGCAGCGGCCGGCGCAGCAGCCATCCAGTTCGCCGTCTCGGAGCTAACTAACCTCGCCTAACTTCTACTTACTACCCTTTACCGAAGTTGGTTTAAAAAAAACTATCTAGCTGTGTTTTCATCTGACCAATCAGGCTCTCAATGTTAACCTTAAGCTCCGCCTACAAAAATTCTATCTATCCAATGAGAAGCGTTATACTTTTCGTGATGGGGCAATGTTTTTAAAGTTAGCAACATAACACAGACGCGAAAAAGTCTCACGCTAAAACTTATGGGTGGTGTGGTCGTTTTAGCGTTATCATAAGATCTATACTGTTCTTCTGGAGGGCTCCATCTTTTAACATGGGCTTGGGGGGTGGTCCTAGCGTAACAGAGACGTGAAAAAGTCTCACGCTAAAACTTGCGGGTGGTGTGGCCCTTTTTGTGTTATCGTTAGATCTATATTGTTTTTCTGGAGGGCTCTAGCTTTTAAGATGGGCTGGGGGTGGTCCTTGATGTAACAGAGACGCGAAAAAGTCTCATGCTAAAACTTGCAGCTGGCGTTGACCTAGTGGTTAGCTGGCGATGTGGGTGTCTAGTCTGTCCCTTATCATAGGGCCTTCTAGCTTAACACGGTTCTGCTATCGTCTTCTGTTCTCGTTTCTCCCCTCAGAACTGCGTCTGTGTCACAGTGGTAAGGTACAACATGCAATTAGGCATTCTTGTGTTAGTCTGTGGTATTCCATTTGTTCACTCGTCACTCATATTACTTTGGTTAATTTAATGTCACGATTTATTCACACCTATGTGACATACTACTGGATTTGCTGATCATGTCAGGGTTTTCATGGAAGGTGTTGGATTTGCCTGACACCTTACATATCACCACCTTTCGAACTTAATTTTTGCACTGAATTTAGGCAATGACTGAGTCGTTGCCTAAGGCAGTCAAAAATTTTCTAATTTATCTAAATTTTGTTGCGTACCATTCAGTCACATTATTCTGTTCTATGCTAGTTTGTATTACTAATATTTATTTTTATATTCTTTCACATTATAATTAAAAATGACAAGAGAGAAATATTTTTATGCTATTATTAATTTTTAATTATTTTCTTTCTTTATTTAAATATGTAGTTTGTTTTTTAAGAAGTTTATTATCGAAAGTGAGGAGTCTTTCACATCGATTTTCTTAGAAATATTGTTTTATAAATGTAGTAATTAAGTAAAATCTATTCCTAACAATTTTTTTAAATATGATGTACAAGTAAAATGTTTTTGTTTCTAGACACTCTATTCAATATAGTTACACTAACAAATAAGTATTATTTCCAAGAACTACTTTGACAAAGAAATATACATACACAAGTATTGAGATATTATCCTAATAAATGGTAGAAATGTTAAAAAAACGGGAAAACATCCAACAAGATAATTTTTTTATTCTTTGTTTTATAAGGAGAAAATAAGTAAAATATAGTTATTCTTTTATTTTTATGAGGAGTAAATAAGTGGCATATTGTTTTAGTGTCTATTATGCCTTACTTTTGTTCTTTATATACTGTCCATTTCAGAACTAATGACTTATTTTTATCGGTAGTCTATTTTTTACTTAAGTCCATAGTCAGTGACTGTTATTTTGTAGTTTATTAGCTTTCTCATGTGCCTAACTTATTTAGTTTTTCACACGTTTCTTTTGCACAATTCCTACATGACATAATTTGATTTCACACATTCACACAATACTATAAACGTTTAAGCATGAGGTTGGTGAATGTTTGTGCACGAAGGTGATGGACTTGAGCGAGATGGATGTGGGCAAGTGTTTGACGTACAGCTTCGTTCGTTGTTCCTTGTTGGCTTTCCAAGTATGTGTTGCTGTTGTGGAGGTTCCATAATGGAATGGAGCTGTGAGTGCAGAATCTCGCGGTTTACTGGCTTTGTATGCATGAAAGTCATCGTTGTGTGTCGCTGAATGCGGTCGTTTTTCGTTGTATTACTTTGCAGACGACTAGTTTACAATAGGATAGGGGTTTGGGAAGGTATGTCGTCTATTCTTCACCCATCTTCTTTCTTGGTCTCAATCTTGCGAATCTTGAACTTCTGTTCTTCCTACATTTTCTCTGCTTCTTATTTGCTTCTTGGTTCTTCTCTGGGCAGGATATGGAAATATTTATTGATAACTAGTTGCTTTGAAGTTCTCCTCCTAGTAACAGTTTGATAAATTGTTTGGGCATGTCATTTTTACTTTGTGGAAGTTTTCTTCAGTTTCGTGCATCAGTGTGCTGTTTAATAGCAGCAGTGTGACATTTACACATATTTTTTGCCAGTAGTGGCTTGCCCAAGGGGTCTTCTTGTCGGGCCGTTTTTTGCTCGCTCCGCTGAGTGGGGGCGCCCGGGGTTTACGAGTGGCGAAAGTCGGGTGTTTGCTTGTGTGTCCGTGCACTGGTCCCTTCAGTAGTAGATTTACAAGCGCTCTTTGTTGGTCTCACTGTCCTTTCCCTTCTCTCGACGCTTCTGCCTTGTAGGAATCGTGTCTTGCTAATTATGTCCTTTTCTTTCTTCATACTTCTCATGTTGCAACTTGCGGGTCATTGCATCTGATCTTTGGTGGAGTTTTTACAATGGCTCTTACAGAAAGTTTTACTTATAATCATCTAACATATGTCTAGTACCTACTTGTCTTATGCCTTCTTAAAAAGCTTTACAAATTTCGGAGCCCTTTCCATGTTACATTTCTAAGATATTTGGGGTCTTAACGTCTACTCAAGAATCGTCAAATTCGTTTTTTATTTTTGTGTAGTGTTCTGGTGTATAGCATTTAAGTATTTCGTGCTGTTAGACTATCTACGAGTTATCTCTTCACCTTAATCTATGGTACTATTGGTGTTGTTATTGAAACTACTTTCCTTTTCCCACCTTCCGCTCTCTTCATTCTTCTTTCTCCTGACGATCTTATCTGTAACATAATCTTGGATTATTATTCTGATTATTTACCAGTAATAAAATTAATCTTCAAACTTGTACTGAAAGTGTTTCACAATGCCAGCCTTAGGTAAAAATACCTCTGCTTTATCTCGTAAAATACCCTCCAATTCTTTTTTACTGTGTTCCAAAATACCTTGAACTTCTTGCAATTTTTCATTGATTTCTTTATGGACTTCTTTTGAGGCGATTCCCCCTTTTCTGCATACCATTCTAATTCTTCATCCTGTTTATCTTGCATAATTCTTAATTGTTTGTTCATAACTGGTATTTCTTCTAATTTTAGGTTTTGCTCAAAGAGAAGTGTGACATTCCCGAATGTTACGCTACCTTTCCCCACATATATTATCGCTTGTCTCTCATTTAGAAAAAATCTGCACCTATAATCAAATCTACAGTTAGTTTAGGCATAATCACGAAGTTGGCTTCGATCTTTTGACCTTGGCACGAAAGAGTTAACCTTGTTTGTCTCGTAACTTCCACAGCATTGTTTCTAATAGGACCTCTTACTTTAATCTTAACTGTTTTCAGAACTGGTAATTCCTCATTGGCATTACACTGCTTGAATAAATTTTCTGAGATCGCAGTCAGTTCACTTCCGCTATCAATCTGGGATATGCTTTACCATAGCCTTCACAATTGGTTGAATTTGAAAGGGTTGATTTTGTTCTTCTTCTTCTTGCATCAACGAATTCTCCACTGAATCATACATGAATCTTTTTAGGAATTTCCCTTGTGAATTCGAACTTTCT
Source organism: Schistocerca gregaria (assembly GCF_023897955.1). Lineage (NCBI taxonomy): Eukaryota > Metazoa > Arthropoda > Insecta > Orthoptera > Acrididae > Schistocerca > Schistocerca gregaria. The sequence goes on along the minus strand of NC_064921.1, from coordinate 182,196,441 downwards.
GTAGGATAAGCTTCGACTGCTACTTCTCTCTCTTTTATTTCCTCTTCTCTATTTCTTCCTTCATTTATGCTTTCTTCTAAATCCTCTACTTTTTCGTCATCCTCGTCTATCATCTCCGTCTTCGTCGCTACCTCCACATAATTGCATCTAACTGCTCTAACTATTGCTTCGTAACTTCCTTCATTATATACGTTGGGTTGTGTGCCCACCAGTAACTTATTTTCAACTTCTGTCGACTGAGTATTATCCTCATTGAACTTGCTTTCCCTGGTTTCCATCTCAAATAGCTCTTCAGTACTCATTACTTCGTCCTTTCCTCCTACATTCATTGTGCATGCCTCTCGTAATTCATCTTCCTCGTCAGTATTCTTCCAATTAATTTGGTCCCAACATGATATTGTTATTTTCTTGTCTTCGTTTTCATCTGGTCCCTGCGGATTTGTTTCTTCCTTCTTCTCTTCTCGTGATAAGATTTTTACTTCTCTGTTCAAGGTGCTGCAATTGTCCTGGGTCGGTGCGTCATTACCTTTGGCATGAGCACTTAGCTGTCAATTCGAACGTTTATCGGGGTTTGGTGGTCTTACCTCCACCTCTTCTATCTGTATTCGCTTTTCTTATTCAGCTTGTTGATAGTGGTTTCCTTGTTGATAATTTGTCGGTCTAATGGTTCTCCAGTACCCGTTTCAGTTGTCGTTATTCCCTCTGTAATAATTGTTACCGTTCCTGGGTGGCTTATAGTTATTCCCATATTCTATTCTAAATCCATAACCGGTTCTTTGTTGAAATCTATTGTCGTTTCTTGGTGCGAAGTTATCACTGTACAAGCCGCTTGTGTGGTACAGTACTCAGAGTGTGTGTAAATTCCTAACGGACCGTCAACCGAGATCATCGGTCCATAGACTTACACAACACTTAAACTAACTTATGATGAGAACAACACACACGTCGACGCCGCAGAGAGGACTCGATTCTCCAGCAGGAGGGGCCGTGCAATCCGTGACATGGCGTCTTAGACATCGAGGCCACTTGCAGGGCGGTCCAGTGTCAAAAGTCTTTCGGAAATCTAGAAATACGAAATCAGTTTACACACTTCCTGTGTCTAACGAGCTAGCTGTGTTTCGAAGTATGAAGTTTTCTAAATCTGTGTTCACTTTGTGTCAAGAGACCATTCCCTCCGACCCAATTCATAGTGTTCGAACTCGAAATGTGTTCCAAAATCCTGATGCATATCACTGTTAATTATGTGGGCCTGCAATTTACTGGATTACTCCTACTACATTTCTTGAATATCGGCGTGACCTGTGCTACTTTCCAGTCTTTGGATACGCATCGTTAGTCGAGCGAGCCGTTGTATATGATTGTCAAGTATGCAGCTATTGCATCCGCATACTGTGAAAGGAACGCAACTGATGTCCACTCTGGGCCAGAAGAGTTTCTTTTATTAGGTGATTTAAGTTGTTTCACTGCTACGAGGATATGAACTTCTAAGTTATACATTTTGGCAGCCGTTCGTGATTACACGTGATGACAAAGTGTCTGAGCAGTACTGCGTCGATAGGTTATGGTACATCTTTCGCTTTCCATGTCTGAGTCTAGTGGGGGGCGTGCCATTTTTATGAGAGGAAGTAGCAGAGTAAGGAATCCGCTGGACAGTGGCAGGCAGTGGAGCAGGAAGGGCTCTTCAAGCATGACGTGTTGTGATTTGAGTCAGACGATTTTTCTGTCATACGACTGTACTTCGGTATTTCACTTGACGTCATGTGTCTGAGAATAAGTTTTCACTCCGAGGGCCCTGGAGGACACAAGGCAGACATATCTATTTTTAACTGGCAGTCTATGGTTACAGTTCCATGGTTAACATGGAAACGAGCCATCTTACAACTGTCGTGAGGTAGCTTACTTCTGTTATGTGAATTTGGGGACAGTGTAAGGTTCGCAAAAGGTTCATTTCTATTGTTTTTTCGAAGGCATCACCGTCTGCCTAAGCGCCTTTTTCACCTTAATCGCTATTAGTACTATAGAAGTATCAGTACAATCTTACCGCGTATACACCCTGGATGTTGTTTCGCTGATTCTGGGTTCAAGAGGCCCGCATGTGGTTGTTCCAAATGCTTATTAAACCAGTATAAATTTGTGATGAGACACACTGTTGCTTTGCCTTCTTATATAGATAGCTTTGTGGACTTTCGTTTAATTTAACCTCCTTTATTCCTGTGAGTGGCATTGATGCTTGTCTGCTTATGTAATAGAAGTTGGTTTGCCAACTGTGTGCACCCTCACTACTGTTATACCATAGGACATGGATTTTTACACTGAATTCATGCTGGCGGACGAATACTCTTCTCTTCTTGTTGAGACTGTGGTATGTGTTCAGTAATAATGTCACAACTCCTTTTGTGCTATTCGTACTTGATGGGCTTGGTTCCTGCCCCTTTATTTGTAAGTTGGTGAGTAATTACACTAATAGACATGTTCTGTACAGTTCCATGACTGAGCTGTTAAAGATCATTAAAGATTTGGTCATTATTAAAGATTTGGTTGTTTGTTCAACTTAAAGGTCTTCTATCCTGCTAGGTAATACTAGCAGTTACTTGAGCCATGTGCAGAATTGTCTCGATTATCCAGGAGATGTCTGTATCTGATTTGGCTGAGTAACTACATAGGTGCAATCGACTGGATTTTGAGGTCATAGGTGGTGCTGCTTCTAGATCAACAGTACTCATGTTGTCTAAAAAACATGTCTTGATCCAACATCGTACCTGTCTTGGTTTTTAAAAAATAATGTGTTTTATCAAATATGTGTGTGTGGGAATTTTTGGGGAACTAAATATAAATATTAAGATCATTCTCTTACTAAGTTTCGCTTCTTTGGACAGGAGTGTTGTGGAACATTCGTTGATACCAACCACTTGTAAACTTGGTGTGGCCGAGCGGTTTTAGGTGCTTCAGTCTGGAACCACGCGACCGTTACGGTCGCAGGTTCGAATCCTGCCTCAGGCGTGGATGTGTGTGATATCCTTAGGTTAGTTAGGTTTAAGTAGTTCTAAGTTCTAGGGGACTGATGGCCTCAGATGCTAAGTCCCATAGTTCTCAGAGCCATTTGAACCATTTGAACTTGTAAAATAGTAAACACCGATGAGCTGAACCGCTAAAGTATTTGTGATACAAATTCGTCTTTGAGACGTAGGTTCTGTATTAAATTTTTTCATCATCCTTCTGTAGCATAAGCTTGTAGTAATAATTTATTTTGTCCTAATAGGGTATCTAGTTATAGGAACTGAAACAGTAATAGGTGATTAATTCTCAAGGAAGTTCAACAAATTTATTTGCCTCTGTGATGTGTATTGTGCTGTTGTGACTTAGATGATCTAGCCATGCTTGTGAAAGGAGTTATGCAAGAAGATCACATGAGAGGAGGGGTCAGGGCAGTGGTTTCGATGCACATGGACACCAATCTGGAGGGTGCCTCTTTCAGTAAAAAGCCACTATTAAAGAAAATTGCTAACATTGCGGCCAGCCTGGTTACCTTGCCGGACAGTGCCAGGCTGATGTTAAACATGTTCTGAGCAGTAGACGCCAGAGGAGCAGATGACGGTGAACTTTCTCTATCATATCTACTCACTGCAAAGCACTGAAAGCTGAAACTACGAATCCTTTTCCTTTTTTGTGTGTAAGATTAAAAATGAGACCTTGTAAGCCTGTTTACATTGAGGTACTAGTGTGTTCTTGATGAGGCAGCGGTGGTACGTTAGGTATCGCCACATTTGTAAGTTTCCCTATTTGCGTTCTAAGGGGGTTACTTATATATAGTCGTGCCGAGAGTCCGATGGAAGGCTTCTTTATCAATTATTTTCATTCCCTGCCTTGTACCCAGGGTGGGCATATATTTCAGTCGTCGTTGATGGATTTACTAGGTTTATCTAGTTGTTGCGTAATAGGAATCATATGTCTGCTCAGAGTATTAGAGGTATGAGTAGAATTTATGCTTGGTTTCGCCACTCAAGTGTTCTGGTTAATGATAATGCTCCTCTTATTACTTCTTTTCGTAAATCCTTACTTCTTTCCGTTAATTTGTTTCCACTTCGATATTAATCATGTTACCATTGGGCCCTATTATCCCCAGCTATCAGTCGTTGAATGGGTCAATCGTAATTAGAAATTCTCACATAATGCCTTCCACTCTGAGACTCAAACTAGCTGGCACCATACATTGCCTTTAATACAGCTAGGCAAGAAACCCTTCAGACTACTTCCCCCTCGCTTACTTTATCTTATCGCTTAACACTCCGTTGGCCAACATCTGCTGCATGTAAGATCTGATGCCCAACAAGCCCACTGTCGACTATATCACAGATGCATGGTGAAAGTCAAAGCTAATATTCAGTGTTCCCACAGCAGGAAAGCTACAGGGTACAATAAAGGGCATCGTCTGGGAAACATTCGAGTCGGGGATAAAGTCTTTTGTCAAAAATGTTGAGGTAGCGTTTCATGCAGTAGTGTTCCGAGTAAGTTATCTCCCCATTTTCTGGGAACATATAGGGTGTTGGAAGTTCCCACTCACTCACATTCAAGGTCAAACAGGAAAAGAGTGGAACCGAACTCTTGGTCCATCTAAGTCAAACGAGGTCAGTAATAGTCGAAATTCGTAGACCTTCGCTCGTGGTTACAGTTTCGGCGGGGGCGGGGAGCGGGGAAGATTGAGCCTTACCTGGTCGATAGATCGCTGTACATGTCACCTTTCACTCCAACAGAGGGCTTGCCATTTTGACGTAACTGATAGTGTGATGATTGAGCTGGATGGTGAAAGACAGCGCAGCAGGAAGGGTTCTTCAGGCATGGCGTGTTGTGATTTGAGATGTGCAATTTCTCTGTCTGACTGGAATTTGCCACTCCGCTTTCAATAGTTCATCTCAATATAGGTTTTCATCCTGGCACCTCTGGAGGACTCGAGGCGGCCATAGTTATTCTTACCATGGACGTGCAGGGTTGCGATGCCATAGTTAAGTGAGGTATTTTGCTTCTACAGAGTGAATTCGGGGACAGCTTAACGTTCGCAAAGTTTTCTTTTCTATTGACTTTCCTGAAGCATCTCTGCCTGCTTATGCTCCTCACTGGCTGTCATGGCTGTTAGCACTACAGATACACCTGCTCAGCCATCCTGCTTTCTTACACTCTGGTCGTGGGTACGCTGTTTTGCGAGTTCAAGAGACCTGCTTGTATTTTTACCAAGTGCTTGTCATACCAGCATAAATCTGTGATTATTTTTGTAATTAAGACATACTGTGGTTTTACCTTCTCGTATCCAACAGCTTTGTGGACTTCAGTTTAACTTACATCATTTACTTCTGTGAGTGGCTCTAATGCTTACTTTTTAACTTCTTAATTTTGGGAGAAAAGAGTTGGTAGCAGTTTTTGGGTATTTAAGGTAGTGTCTGCTAATGTAATCGAAATTCGTCTGCCACCTGTATGCATCCATTTCAGTATTGTTGGCTTCCCAACCCACTTGGTGGCTCTTGCTATTATTACAGCATTGGACATTATTTTGAAACTGAACTGTGGCTGGGAGGTAATTCCTCTTATCTGATTGTTGAGGTTTTTCTGTGTGTTCAATAATAATAATAATTATGCCCAAATTGCCTTTTTGCTGTGTATTAATACTGGAGGCCTTAGTTTCTGCCCCATTATTGGCATATCAATGTGTAATTGCACTCACAGACGTATTATGTTCAGTTCCATGACTGAGGGGATAAAGATCATACATGGTTTTATTATTGGTTGAACTTAAAGGTCTTTTCCTCACCACGTAATCCTAGCAGTTACTTGTACCGTGCACAGGTTTATATCTATTATATAGGAGATGTCTGTATCTGATTTTGAGGTCGCAGGGCAAGTTGTGCTGCCTCTTGATCAACAGTACTCATGGGACGCAAAGGACATTGTACCTCTCTTGGGTTTTTAATGACATTCTTCTGTTTTCTTTCTTTTGAAATGTGTGTGTGTGTCTTCTGCGGAAATTAATGTAAATATTAAGATCATTGTCTTAGTAAGTCTCACTGCTCTGGTCAGTAGTGTTCCAAAACATTCACTGATACCAAGCAATTGTAAATTACTAAACATGCAGTTGGAAAATCAGTGAGGTGATTTGCTAAAGTATTTGCGACACAAATTCTTCTTTGAACCATAGATATTGTAAACAATTTTTTCATCATTCTTCTGTCACATACTCTTTACTAAAATTATTGTTGTGCTGTAATATGGTACCTCATTACAGGAGTTGAAACTTTGTGATAAGTGATTAATTCTCAAGGAACTGCAACAAGTTTCTTTGCCTCTGTGATGTGGAATGATGAAATGATATTCTTCCATTATTGTGATACCCAAGTACAAAGCTCACTTGTTGTCTTTGAAAACATATATTTTAATTACCATATGCAACATTTTGGATTTCAAATGTTTTTCACACTACGATGTGGGTAAGTGTGACAGTGCATTACAGATATAGTTCAATGAAAAATAAACACTAGGGGAATATGCACATTTATGGAGTATGATCGTGTTTGAAACTTGTTGCTGTGGTTCTTAAAGTGTTTGTAATTAATTGTAGGAAGATTAGAAGTAATTTTTTCTAATTTGGTTTGATTTACATTGTATGGATATATTACCCACATATGGTGTTCAACACCTACTTGGGCCCAGTGCTCCACTGGGACATTATAGTGTCTACTATTTTAATATCATGTAAGACAGAACTATTTTACAACAACAAATTTAATGGTATTATAAATTATGTTATTCATTGTCATAATATACTGACATTAATGTAAATAATACAAGACTGAATCAGGGAATCACTAAACAATACAGTGGTGCAGTGCTGTTTTCGAAATGTGTTATGTAATCATGAAAATAAAATCTGATATCAAACAAAGATAATGTGTCATTAACTTGCAGAATTTCTGTTTCATATTTTCGTTATAGGTTACATACTAACAATTTAAAGAGCTTACTGCCATCATATTGTTGAAACAATAATTTTAAAAATGATTGTCTCAAGGATACTGTATATAAGTTTAGAGAGAATTAGTTAATACTTTGGCTACAAACAAAATAACATATAATATGTGAATCCATTAAATTCTATACATAGTATTGTTTCACAGCTAATCAAAATTTTGTATGACTTCAACTTCATTTTGTATTATCTGTTTACACCATCTGATTCATTAATAATGAAAAAACATTTTATCATGGTCACTAAAAGGATAAAACATTTAATTCGAACTGTATATCAGAATTTGTTGAGGAAAGAATGATCGTTTCAAAAAGATCAGTTAAAGATCTATTCTCAAATAATTCCAAAATTTTGACCAAAAATCTCTAAATTTCGTCCTGCAAACCTAAAAACACTTGAACTAGAACACAGATTTTACACCTACTGACAATTAATGATTACTGTTTTGTAAATGTTGATACCTTCAGGGAAAATGCTAACAGAGTAATAAAAGCAGATCTGTTTAAGTAAGTGCAGCGTTGGTAATTATTGTGTTTGTTTATGTCATAACTACAAAGTGGCAGGTGACTAAAAACTGCTTTGCGATATTTACAATATTGACAGAACGAATTTTAACTAATGATGTAGTTAATTAACTGTGTTTAAGAATACAGGGCAGCTGTCTCTCAGAAGGCACCATCAGAAGAAGGCTAGCCACGAAACTGAAACAGTATGACAGCGTATGTCACTACTGCTGTCAGATAACCTGTGAACAGCCCGCTGTCCACAGTGAGGACGTAGCAGGTGCTGAATGAGATGGGGCAGTGACGCACCTGCTGTGACAGCTGGCGCAATTGTTGGGACAGCTCCTCCTCTCCGTCAGCTGTGGAAAGTAATGGTTTCCATTAATTCTGCTCCAGCCAAGGTACTACAGAAAGATTAGTGATCGTCGACTGTTGACAACGAGGTCATTAGAGATGAACCAATAAATGAACTTAACAAAGGAAATCGGTCATGTCCCATTAAAAAAAATACCTCCTGGTTTTCACCTTAAGTTATTTAGTCAAACCATAGAAAATTTAAATCAGCATATTTGGATGAAAGTTTGAACTGGGATCCTGCTGAATGCTACTATAGGGTCTTACAACTGCACCACTTTGCTGGGTATCAATTGAATATGAACTTAGTTACCTGTAAGGAGAAAAGTGAAGAATGGATGCACTCAGACAATAACCCACACTAAAGAAGACTCAGTGACATATTACACAAGTAATAATTTAAGTGCAGTGACTCACTGAGGTCCAGTGTGTAAAACTCAGTAGCTATTCTAATGTGTTAATGTGGAACCGATTTGTAGTGGACAGAAGTTACTCCACCATAAAATACTCTAAGTGCTGCAATACGATGGAATACAAATTCTGGTTTTTTTGTATGCTCCATAAAAGAATGTGATGAGCACAATAAACAGTACATGAGATGGCAGATGTGCTTGATAATGGCTCTCGACCAAAATTAGCTAATAGCGCGATTTTAATAAAGCACAATACAGCCTACAACAGACAATGTATTCCTTTATTAAGCAATTGGATCCTGTGGATCCCCATGGAAGCAACTGCTTTTTATATAAGATCGTTCACGACACATTCATTAATGTTAGGAATTTAATATGGCCCTGTTATCAGCTGGTGGACTTCATTCTCTGTGTTGATTGAGTCCTTCTCCATGTGAACGAGTTTGTAGTTTGTCTGCGCGTAAAAACACGTATTTGTATGTAGGACTCTTATACATCAGGAGGTTACAAATGAAACTCTTCTTTCCCACATTTTAAATAAATGGCGTTAGGCACATGTTATTGTTCGGTTGGGAAAAGTGTATTTTTATCCTGAAATTCTTAATTCCATTGTAAAACTAAGCTCAAAAACGGAGGTCTGATTCAAAATTCAAGTTCTCAAAAGTAACTAACGCAAAAAACTCCCCTTTTTATATACAGATGAATTTCCCCAAAATAATTCTTTTCCAAGGCTGATTGCATGTTTACATTTAAGAATTTGACACAGAACTGTCGCTTTCAGTCCCTAACAAATTTCTGCATTTTTCGGTTTATATTTTAATTTCAACGGTACATAAAATGTTGGCAGCTTTCCTTGACTATTAAACAGCTTACAGTAACATCATCTGACAGCTCTGCATTGTTGATCATTTAAATATCGCCGGAAGGTAAGTTAGGGTCTAGAAATGTGATAGATCACCTCCATACTTTCATGGAATTGAGAGACGCCTGCTCTCAGGGTCCTTGAGTATTGTCCTTTTAATAAGTAGCTTTATGGAAATAATTTCGGGAAATCACAGCAGAATGTTGATGTGTAAAATCGAAGACACAGAAAGGGAAAGAGAGATGTTTGTAACTGGAAGCAAAAGATAGTGAAGCGGAAAGGAAAAAGGAAAAATCTGAAACAAGTAATGCTAATTTATTTTATCCCTTATTGCGAAATATCCGAAATAATTCAAATGGTAGGCTATTACAGTAGAACCTGCCTCACTAATGCTACAATTTACTATTATTTCCTTAATGAAAGCATCTTCCATTCATTATGTACAGCTTACAGAAGAATGTCACCTACATTTACGTCTACGAGAATCATCAAGGTATTTTGCATGTTGTTAGGCTAAGACAAGAATTAGATGTTGTTACCTTACAAAATTGGCTGTGTATGATTCAAGTACAAGGCGAAATCCCGATGTGTCATCCCAGCACACAGACTTTCACTAATTCTTCTCTCCCCATGCAAGATGTACGACGGGTCCCTTAATTTATTATGAAAAACTCGCATCATCAGATTCAGGTACGTGCAAAAATCTTGTTTTCTCTACTGAGTTTCTTACAATAGAGAGTGCACAAATTTCACAGAAAACATGTCTTCTAAAGAAGGCACATGAGATTACAGACGGTCAGAACTGTAGGAAAACAAACGGAAACCTGTCACTGAGTTAATAAAGAAGCTAAAGCTGGTTGAATCGCACTACACTCGTGAGAAAAAATGGAAGGCTTTCACTAAACTGTCACATGAACATGAAGTAAATGTGGGAAATGTGCAGTAGCAATTGTCACGTCATGCGGTATGTATTCAACCCTAAAATAAATTTTTAAAGTTACGTGAGTTTTAAGTCCCTTGCAGCTGATACACGTTCCACATGTATTCAGTTGAAATCTCAAATGAAATTAGCATAAAGTGGCTCAGTTCGAAAGAGAGTTTTGCTTATACAATATTGTAGAGTGCAAAACATTTTACGACATATTAAAAACATAGAATAAAGGTACAATAGTATTTATTGTCTGTCAACAAAACTTGGTGTTGTCTAATTAAATTACCAGCCTGCCTACTAGAGCTGACAGTGAAATCAATACAACTTGAATTTCCTATTAGACATTCCACAGTGAATCAGACTCCTGAAAATAAGACTATTTATGAGCATTAGAAAACGAGCTTTTGAAATGGTGGAACGAAATCTGATTTTCTCCCTAAGAATACTTAAACACCTTCAGTTTAGGTGGAGTAAACGGTAACTTGTTATGCTTAAGTGGATGCTCAGAACACAAAACAAAAACACATTTTTCATGAGTGTGGTCAGAGAATGGTGCAATTAATTTACTCCTCTTACCATTAGCAAAGTTGTGCTGATGTATCCTGTTGTAGGTCATTACCTATCATTACCACTGATAGGTACAGCAAACATTACAAGTAGTTTGACAATGTGAAAGAAAGACTTGTTTTGATTGGAAATATTTTGTGTAAAAAAGTGTGAGGCCTCCATCTTTTTGGCACTTCGAATTCTCTCAAGCCAAGAGATTTGATTTTTTACCAAGAACAAGAATATGGAAGTCCTACCTCAAGGTAAAATTCACTGTAACACTGACACTGATGTACTTAAATCTGTTCTGATGCAACAAAAAATGTACTCTCCAACTAAACTGGCAGAGTTGATAAAGAGGATGCTTCTCAAGCATAGAAGCTAACTGATATAGACAATCTATGGATAAAAAAATTGTGTGGTGGAATGAAGAAACATTGGTGAGATAAAATATAACAGAAGCATCGTTGATATCTCCAAAAAATATCGGCTATAAATCTATACAAGAATCTAAACGACATAATTGTGATTTAGAGTTAACTGCTGTTATGGATGATTATTGCAGAGATATGTTACTTAAAGATTAAGAACGATTCTTTGTTTACTAACAAAACTCTCATTTGCATGGTCTTCAGCAAGAAAACTAACAACAAGCCTAACTGAATCATGTGGTAGAACCAAAATCATATCGTCCTACATCTTATAATGTGGCACATTTTATATAGTACCCAAAAGTTAACTGTTATGGAAAAGGACAGTTTTGGTTCTCAGTGTCTTGTGTCTATACATAACAAAATAACTGGAGCAATTGTCAGTACTTACAAATCTGTTATCAGCAAGTAACTTCTCTAGGAACACATTTCATTCACTGAGTTTGAGAGAGTAGATGCCAATACATCAAACAGATTTTTTCCCCATAAATGATGTATTATTATTTATAACTACAGTTATAAACTGCAAATAATTTGTTTTCCATACATCAGACAAGGTTAAATAATCCTTTAGAATTAAATGGTGATACTGAAAAAATGAAAGTACATTTTACCCTTATTGTACATTTGAGGATTCTATTACACTGTTTATCTAAAACATCATTATTAATTATATTATGTTTCATTAATAGTGATCTTTTAGAAGTCTTATGTAATTTTACAGCAGTGACTTCTTTTGTAGTACTTGTTCGCATTCATTCACAATTATGTTTTCCATGTCTTTATGCAACAGTTCCATATAAGCTTGGACGATTGTTTGTATTATTTTTATTAATAAGGATTTTTATTGTTGAACACATTCATAGTAAAATAATATTTGAATGTGTTCAGTGTCGGTTTATTTTGAATTGTAGTAGTGCTTTTTGTTATATGAAGCTGCATTAAAAGACCAGTAGAAGAACCAAATATTATTACAGTACCAAAACTTAACAGTCATTTGTTTAACTTATTCCCTGATTAATGTCCATGTAGAAAATGTATGCGATATTTATTTATTCCTGCTGCATTCTTTGGATCAATATGACCCAGAAACGAATGTGTCTTCCTATATGATTTTTATACTTAAATGCTAGTGCTCAAAACTTAGTGACGGTTTTTCTGTACATTTTACAAAAATACCTGCACAGATAGAAAATAGGGTATCACCCTTGTTGTTGTCTAAGTTTCTACAGCTGTGGTCCTTGAGTTTGTATGACCCAGGTGTTCAAAACCTCAAAAATGTAGAGTTATTGATAGCAAAACTCGATTTCTATGCCTTGAGACATGTGCATAATGGACTTTTCATTATTACGTAGCTCCTTCTTAGCTTATTGTTGAAATATGTAACGTTACATAACAATGCGAATCGCTTGTTACATTACAATTATCAAAGCATTATCGTTGCTAGTAATGTTTCTTCAGCTTTTTGGAGCTGATGGTATTCATTCAGCTAATGTAGTATGTTATGTGTGGGTATCATTATACAACATTTTCTTACTGGTGAGATAAATGTAATGGTATACCTCCAAAGAATAATAATGACAGTATTTATTCTACATGTCTCACAAGACACTTTATACTTAGAACCTCGTGTGGCAATCTGTAAGTGGTGCAAGTTGTTCAGTCAAAGGACAAAAATATCATGTGGTACTTAGAATCTTTTCCACCAACTTGAGGAGCAACCAGTGTAAACGTTATAAACACAATTTCTGATGCAACAATAAATGCTGTAATTTATTTTCAAGTTCACATGAACGATAATATTCAGAGTATTGTGATGCAAATGACAAATATTGAGGATCAAAAAATGTATGCTGGTATCTGGCATTAATTTGATTAAATTACATTACATAGGTTTCTTTTTACTGGATAGTGTGCATAAAGCATACGGTAAATAAATAAATAGTCCATGGGACCCAGAGCCGTATTTCATACTGTAATAACACAAAAATTGTTATGTTATATTTGACGTTTGTTGTGCTTTGAATAACGTGAAGAAGAAACGCAAGTTAGTTACTACAAGAATTCTGTGGGGAATGTATTTGGAAATGCTTTCGAAATTACACACAGACGAGGAAACGAAAATGGTACACCTACCTAATATCGTGTAGGACCCACGTGCGGACTCAGAAGTGCACCAACATGACACAGTATGGACTCGACTAAGGTCTGAAATAGTGCAGGAGGGAACTGACACCATGAATCCTACAGGGCTGTCCATAAATCCGTAAGAGTACAAGGAGGTGGAGATCTCTTTTGAACAGCGCGTTGCAAGACATCCTAAATGTGCTTAATAATGTTCATATCTGAGGAATTTGGCGACCAGTGGAAGTGTTTAAACTTGGAATAATGTTTCTGGAGCCACTCTGTAGCAAATCTGAACGTTTGGGCTGTCGCACTGACCTGCTGGAATTGCTCAAGTTGGAATGCACAACGGACATGAATGTAAGCAGGTGATCAGACAGGATGTTTAGTTACCTGTCACCTGTCAGAGTTGTATCTAGACGTATCAGGGGTCCCATATCACTCCAACTGCACACGTCCAACACCATTACTGAGCCTCCACTAGCGTGAAGATTCCCCTACTGGCATACAGGTTCCATGGTTTCAAGAGGTTGTCTCCGTACCCAAACACGTCCATCCTCTCGATACCCTTTGAAATGAGACTTGTCCGACCAGGCAACATATTTACAGTCATCAACAGTCAAATGTCAGTACTGACAGGCCCCGACAAGGCTTAAAGATTGTGTCGTAAAGTCATCAAGGGTACACGTGTGGGCCTTCTGCTCCAAAAGCCCATATCAGTTATGTTTTGTTGAATGGTTCATACGCTCACACTTGTTGATGGCCCAGCACTGAAATCTGCAGCAATTTGCGAAAGGGTTGCCCTTCCGTCACACTGAACGATTCTCTTCAGTCATCGTCGGCCCTTTTCTTGCAGTATCTTTTTGCGGCTGCAGCAAGGTCGGAGATTAGGTGTTTTGCCGGATTCCTGATATTCACAGTATACTCGTGATATGGTCGTGTCGGAAAATCCACACTCATCGCTACCTCGGAGATGGTGTGTCCCATCACTCATACACCGATTATAACACCACGTTAAAACTCACTTAAATATTGATAACCTGCCATTGTGTCAGCAGTAAACGATCTGATAACTGCGCCAGATATTTGTCTTATATAGTCGTTGCTGACCGCAGTGCCGTATTCTGCCTTTTTAAATATCTCTATAAATGTATATGGATCCTTATACCAGTTTCTTTGACGCTTCAGTTCATAATCATGGAACAAATGTACCATGGAAGAGCAACTGCTGGCTTCCTGCAGATACTGTCAATATATACCAATTAGATGCTGAAAATATGGGCACAGGTAGTGATACTTCTTAAGTTCTGAAAAGAGAAATCTGTTCATGAAAGTTAATGGGCAAAAATCCTGTGAAAAATAATTAGATGCTTTTGGAAATGGATTTAGCCCATAAACTCAAAGAACAAAATGTGATATGTAACAATTTCTTCACATTTCGTTCATTGTCTCAAATTTGACTCAAAAGACTATAATGCTGGGGTCTATCAGGAAAAAATAAGCCTCAACTCCCAAATTACACATCAACCAAAGAACATAAGAGTCGAAGATCCTGTTTTAGTGAGAGTCCTACATTTGTGTCTTACGAACCAGGTATGATGAAAGAAATTGTCTTGATGATCACTGTACATGAATATAAGGGAACGAGTAACAGAGACGGCAGTAAACCAAAAACAAAACTGGACTACAACACAACTAAGACACATTGGTTCAGCTTACTGCTACTTAGTCATGCAAAAGGAAGTCCAGGCATATTGTAATCATTTATAGTATTCTTCATACCTCTGTCTCCAATGCACCTGTACCAAGAAGGGAAATGAATTTAGAGTAGAACACAAATATTCATTACAAGGGAAGAATTGTTAATGATGCAATGGGAAAACTCCTAGTCACTTGTTATACTGAAACTAAAATAATTCTCTAATGATATGAGATAAGAGGAGCCATTTTAAGAAGAATACAAGCACGAAATTCTTCAGTTTCAATTTCAAAGTGGTGGAAATCAAAACTTCAAACGCCCTAGACAGAAATTCTATCCATCTGGAGTGTAATAAACTGTTCATTTTTATCTTTAGCTGAGGCAGCTAAGAATATAGAAAATACAGCAATTGCAATTTTACCTATTGTTAACAGTTCCTGTTATACACTCCTGGAAATTGAAATAAGAACACCGTGAATTCATTGACCAGGGAAGGGGAAACTTTATTGACACATTCGTGGGGTCAGATACATCACATGATCACACTGACAGAACCACAGGCACATAGACACAGGCAACAGAGGATGCACAATGTCGGCACTAGTACAGTGTATATCCACCTTTCGCAGCAATGCAGGCTGCTATTCTCCCATGGAGACGATCGTAGAGAAGCTGGATGTAGTCCTGTGGAACGGCTTGCCATGCCATTTAAACCTGGCGCCTCAGTTGGACCAGCGTTCGTGCTGGACGTGCAGACCGCGTGAGACGACGCTTCATCCAGTCCCAAACATGCTCAATGGGGGACAGATCTGGAGATCTTGCTGGCCAGGGTAGTTGACTTACACCTTCTAGAGCACATTGGGTGGCATGGGATACATGCGGACGTGCATTGTCTTGTTGGAACAGCAAGTTCCCTTGCCGGTCTAGGAATGGTAGAACGATGGGTTCGATGACAGTTTGGATGTACCGTGCACTATTCAGTGTCCCCTCGACGATCACCAGAGGTGTACGGCCAGTGTAGGAGATCGCTCCCCATACCATGATGCCGGGTGTTGGCCATGTGTGCCTCGGTCGTATGCAGTCCTGATTGTGGCGCTCACCTGCACGGCGCCAAACACGCATACGACCATCATTGGCACCAAGGCAGAAGCGACTCTCATCGCTGAAGACGACACGTCTCCATTCGTCCCTCCATTCATGCCTGTTGCGACACCACTGGAGGCGGGCTGCACTATGGTGGGGCGTGAGCGGAAGACGGCCTAACGGTGTCTGGGACCGTAGCCCAGCTTCATGGAGACGGTTGCGATTGGTCCTCGCCGATACCCCAGGAGCAACAGTGTCCCTAATTTGCTGGGAAGTGGCGGTGCGGTCCCCTACGGCGCTGCGTAGGATCCTACGGTCTTGGTGTGCGTCCGTGCGTCGCTGCGGTCCGGTCCCAGTTCGACGGGCACGTGCACCTTCCGCCGACCACTGGCGACAACATCGATGTACTATGGAGACCTCCCGCCCCACGTGTTGAGCAATTCGACGGTACGTCCACCCGGCCTCCCGCATGCCCACTATACGCCCTCGCTCAAAGTCCGTCAACTGCACATACGGTTCACGTCCACGCTGTCGCGGCATGCTACCAGTGTTAAAGACTGCGATGGAGCTCCGTATCCCATGGCAAAGTGGCTGACAGTGACGGCGGCGGTGCACAAATGCTGCGCAGCTAGCGCCATTCGACGGCCAACACCGCGGTTCCTGGTGTGTCGGCTGTGCCGTGCGTGTGATCATTGCTTTTACAGCCCTCTCGCAGTGTCCGGAGCAAGTATGGTGGGTCTGACACACTGGTGTCAATGTGTTTTGTTTTCCATTTCCAGGAGTGTATTCAGTTTAAGTAGTGGTGTAAGGAAAATATTTATTTTTCAATGTATCTGACACAATTGTCAGTTTCTAATACTGTAATGTTTATTTCATGAAAAATAATACCCTACTAATTTTAAATACCGGAAACTGAGAATTAACAGACTAATGTTACTATAATTTCCAGTAAACGTTATTTGACAATTACCAATTCATTGCTCCTTAAACTAAGTAAAAACTCACATCAGTTGCAATATGTACTGACTATGTGTAAGACAAGAGCATTTAATATTTTTGTAATCAATTTATCCAACTGGCCACAGTTTTAAAAAATTGTCTTTTTTCTGTAACTGCAGTAGCTTGTAATAATTAGTTTATGCCTTCCAGTACCAGTCAGATCGTTATTGCCCAAAATAACTTTTGTGTATAGCTTTTTTAAGGACAGGAACTTTGTTAATAAAAATATTTGAATAATAGTTACTTTTTGCTAGACAATTGGCACTAATATATTATTTTGTCACAACAGAAATTGTGTTAAATTTCTAAACCACAATAAAATTGGGACATACAGTAGCACACTTACTGAAAGAATAGAAATCACTTCCTACGAGATTTGAAGCTGTAATTAGATTTATAAAAACAATAGCTCTTCATGCAACAATAAATTAAAATAAATACACAGGCATCATGATCAATTTCAAGGAGTTCTTCGTTCATTGTTAAACAAGAAGCGAAAGCAGAGCAATCCAAAGAAAAGCAAATAATAATAAACTAGCAATGAAGTTGAATAGCAATTATGTGAAATACACATCACATATGCAAATGAAAATTATTAAAGATAATAAAGCCAATTCTACCCTTACTGCTGTGAAATAGTTTCAGTAACAAAATATTAAGAAACTAATTACAAATAATCAAAATTTGGAAACGAACTGGCCATTATCACTGCATAATATAAAAGAAATGAGACAAAAATGAAAACAAAACAAAAATTTAAAAATTAGCTATATGGACAATTACATTATAAACAGGAATGTACTAGTGGGGTAAGTAATTTGATGAAATGGGAAAAGATTGTTCCTAACAAACCATTTTATTTACTTCTGTGAAAGACTGAGGAATAATAATAAAGGAAACCTTACGAGGGCTCTTATGGATCTGAACACACTCAAAATTTTATGTTGCAATGAAGGTAAAAAACACAAATAATGAAGAGAAGAAAATTTATAAAAACCTTAAATAAACAGTAACATCTCAGAACTAATTGTAGGAGAAACCTACTTAAGAAATTCTAAACACGTTAAGATGTCAAATTAGACGTTAACTAATTTTAATCAAAAGTACAAAAACATGTCATACACTTTGCCCTTTCATGCTAATGCTAAAGGTCCTGGGTGCCACGTCCAGATACATCTACTGTTTACATTACGAATGAAAATTGTCAGCAAAACTGTGAAGATTTGCAGCATAAAGAGTAGCCTTTATGCTGCCAACTGCTTTGTCAGTGTACGTAGAGGAACAGGCATAGGTTCATAACACTGTCTTGCCTTTGACGTGGACCACTCTACAAGGTGGAAGAATCGGCAGTGACAAATGTCATGACGATGTAGAAACCAATGGAAACCACTGCAGTGAAGACACGTAATGTGTATTCTCAAAGGACATGGCCTGTAACTGAAAACGTGACACGATGATGTCTCCATTGACGAAATGTCACGTATTAGTCCCCATTTCCGGCATCAAGGAGCAAAATTGGAAGGCGACCAGTGAGAAACTTAACCATTGATGGTCACGAACAAGACGAGGTAGATCTAAAGAAATTCTGCTCCTTTGGAATTGAAATTACCCATGACTGGCGGAGCAACGAGAACATAAAAAGCAGACCGGCACAGGGAAAGAGGGAATTTCTGGCCAAACGAAATCTACTGGTATCTAACATGGGCATTAGTTCGAGTATTAAATTTCTGAGAACGTACGTCTGGATCACAGCAGTGTACAGCAGGGATCGTGGAGAGGACGGAAACCGGAATGAAAGAGAATTGGAGCTTTTGAGATGTGGTGCCTCAGAAGAATGTTGTATATATGGGTTACTGAGAAGATGAAGGATGAACAAGTTATCCTCAGAATAGCCGTAGACAGCAGCATATGTAAAATGCTGACAAGAAGTAGGGACATGATGACGGAACATGTGTTAAGATACCAAGGAATGATCTTTATGGTACCTGAGGGAGAAGTAGAGGGTAACATCTGTAGGGAAAGACAGGAATTGGCATTCATCCATGTCTGTCAGGATGTAGGGTGCAAGTGCTACGCTGAGGTGAGGTACCAGCGAGTAATTTGTGTTCAAATGCATCACTCCACTCAGAAGACTTCACTCAAAAGAAATCTACTACAAATATTTATAGCATGGGATAGAAATCAGCCAGGATCACGCGAGTATGAGCTCCGTTCATGTAAGGATTTAAAGGGCAAACAGCCTTAATTAATCGCCTTTTGCACTCCGAATTCTTCTTAGCCAAACAATTAGGTTGCAATCTACTTTTACGACATGAGGTCTCAAAACTCATGTAGCTATTACCTCTAACGTACCTCAATCATAAGGTAATAAATTATGAATCATGATAAACATAAATTAATGGTTTAATAAGAAAGAGTTTATTTATTATGCCTGTCACCCCAACAACACATTAAAATGAAATATAGTCGAAGTCTATGAGAAGCATAATAAATGGTTTGCAAATCAATCTAGGACGTACTCTATGAGTGTATTTATGGTATTATCTTCATTTCTGCAACAACAACAAAAATTAAGTGAAATACAATACAGAACAGATCTGTATCGTCGTATTGAAAATGCATGTGTAAACGATGAGTCTTACAAAACAGTAGATGAAGTCAACTTAGCCCAAGGCCGGAAGTCAAGGCTAACTGTTGTTTCAAACCAAAGAAGGCATCAACTACAAAATTATTTTATCTTCGAAAGTGGCATGACATACGAACTTCTGTTCAACATGAATCATAATGTATGGGTAGATTAGTTCTAAGGCTCGGGATGCGTTTATTATCATGGATTGCTCTCTCTCTCTTACCGTCTTTGGCCGTGGTCCTTCCCAAGTCAATAAATATGTAATGGTTGATTAACTGATGTAACGCATTTTAGAAAATTCATCCGAATAAAGATTAGATTGTACTATATGAGCACTCGGAAGAAATAAACGAATAAAGCGAATCAGTTTTCTGTGCGGTAGTTCCCAGTTCATAACCCCCTTCGTCCGGTAGTTCCCAGTTCTATAACCCCCTTCGTCCTTCGTAATGACTACAGCAAATAAACCAACCAAACTGTGCAAATCAACCGAGGAATAGCTAACAAGTCACACGATTCCCAGTGGTAGCTTTAAACTGAGCCCAATATTGCTACAACCAGAAATAAAATCAGTAAAATAGCTTACAGAACGTATCTGCATCGTAGTACTGAACTTGTACCAATGCGAATCATAGATGTTCAGTGAATAAAGGTCACTTCACAACCTGGTTTCATAGAATTATGGACGTCAGTGTGCTGCTGATTTAGTTGACACTATATTAGAGGAGCATAAAGTAGTCATATTTTCAATTCGTTCACTATAGCAAAAAGTGGGTGAAGGTAAAAGGAGGGAAGACAAAATAGACTCCTTTCAGTTTTACTTCGTACCTTCCAATATTCTATTTACAATATAAATTTAGATAGTGTAATAAAATTATAGCAGCCGGCTAGGGCGCAGAAAAAATTGCAAAGACCGACACTTCCACTTCTTACTACACGTAAATAACTTCACAATGGTTAGAACGCAACTATCCGGTGACGCTTCAAAGTCTTTGTCGTGTAGCGCAGATGCCACATGACGCTATATCCATGCTTTGTGTCCATGAGGAGAAAGAACTTGTTCTGCCATAGGCAGAAAGTAAGTTTGGAGTTACTTTCTCGTTTCCAAATTAACTAGTACTGGAGTACAAGCTGTGGTAAGTTATTCTAAGTTTTATTTCCCTGTTCATTTATTCACTTATTGTTCATCTCTGAGTTTGTCACGTGCGTCTCTTAAGGTGCACCTATGAAATAGTCATAAAACATCACAGATCGTGAATAACACAAACACTAAAAGTGAAATATTTCTACATCACTCACTGAGATATCCTTCATCCTAGTGTTGAGTAGATATACCATGACGTGCATTGCACTTATAGTTTTCGTCAACAGCAGTTACTACATTTTTGATGCTCTTATAGCTAAATGATCGTTTACTGCAAAGATCACACCACAATGCAATATGTCGTTTGAGGAACGTAGCATTCCTAAACCGCATAAGGCAAGTCTGTTACGGTTCCTTTTGAAACGACAGATCTTTCCCATTCGTCGCAGTCCGAGCTTGTGGTCCGTTCCTAACGACGTAGTCGTTACTGGACCGTTAAATCTTAATCTTCCTTCTACTTTCATTTTTCAAAGACCTCTTGTCTTTCTGTACCCCGTTATGATTCATAGTTGCGTTGCCTTGAGGTCGTCAGAAACGATGAAATTGCTTATGAAAGATATGCGAGCTATAGGTATACTTAACGTGTTAAAAGTTGAAAGTCTACGACACTGTTTCTTTGTGTCGTGAGATGTAATTTAGACACAGTATCTTAAAACTAGTGTACTGCAGCAACACAGACCTGCATCGTTCCAGACTATTAGTTCTTCTGCTAGCACTGCTGTCTTCTTTGACTCTGCAGATGTTGACTGACAAGCAACAGTTAAAGTTGCCATCTGGATTAGTAAGAGAACAACAAATGTTATGCTATTTAGTTGCACTAAAGGTGTTGTGAAAACTGAGGTCATGAAGACGGTGATGGTAAAATACATAGCATTAATCGTTAGCAGGAGAATCTGCACTACAGACGTAAGAATGCTTAAACTGTATATACCGTTCAGAGCTACTGCGAGTTTTGATAGAGTAAGATGAAGAACTTTAGTCTCCATCACTCGCTTTCGTGTCATCCTCCTTTTGGTATATGGCTCTCTAGATGCCGTTGTACTAGTAATGGTATGTCCAAGACGGATATACAGTACTCCTCCGTATATTTTTCCCGGAAGGACGTAATTTAATTCCCTCAGTATAGTCTCATTAAGCCATCTGAACCTCTGTCTGAGGAGCAGACAAGGAATTATAAACTGTAGTAAAATCAGGGACATTATGAAATGGTGCACCGCAATGGTTGCAACAAGATTATTGCTTGTAACGACATAATGAACTGAGTTGGCAACAAAAAATGGGCATATTACAGACAAGCTAACAATCAAGAAAAACTTTATACTCGGGATAGCATGCTTTTGTTCTCTTATCGGCTGTATGTCTACTTTTTGAATCTCGGCAATGAGTTCCATGAAACATTTGTATCTCCTTGGTGGACAGGCTAGGACACAGGTGGCCATGTTGACACTGGACAGTGAGCACAGAAGTACGAAGATCCAGGGGGTCGTTATGCTCGGCGTTCTAAGCGTCTGCACCACTGAAATGAAACCGAGGTAGAGGACAGTCATTACGACCGCAGTCTTGTAAGCGCGAGCACACGCAATGAACAGCGGCCGTGTGGGTCTGGACAGCGGCACGCCTGCTAGTGTAGACAGCAGCGACAGGGGCCACAGAACGCCTTCCAGGTCAGCATGGCCTCCACTCTGACGAAGAGGGGCCATCACTGCTCAGTATAGAAGGAGGAAGTGAGCTGTCGCAGAACTGGCGCTACACTGAAGCTTCGCAAACGACCAGTAAGGCCTCATGTACTGAGACAAACACGACTCCATACTGGGGGTAAATAATTAAAAGTTAACAGGAAGGTTCGAACGCAATGCTTCAATAAGTCAGCCATGCTTTCATTAGCTAAGAGGTGCTGCCGCATCACGTCTGAGGTGCGATAATGAAACTGACTCATTTGTAGGGTGACAGTCGCTTGTAACTCTTGCGGTGACACAGGAAAGTATCACCTAATTGCATGCCATATTACTGGCCACAGATCAATATTTCTGATGAACCACACACAGCTCACATCGTAGCATGGCAGTTTGGTTTGGCGTTTCGAGATAATTACGTATCTACATTAACTAAGAAGGCAACATCTAAGTCCTGATTAAGTACAAGATAAAAACGAGGGATTTAGACTTTGCAGCCAATGCTAACTCTGTCATTCCAATTAACGCCGTCATTAAGAGCAGAACTGCTAACAACAAGTGTGTAGTTTCGAGTTTCCATTTGACATACAGTTGTAAACTGCAGGGTAGTTGCATCCTCTGCAGAGAGTAAGATGTATTGAAACAATGTCCAAGCCACTACAAACTGAATGAAATACAGAATTGCCGGCCGCGGTGGTCTAACGGTTCTAGGCGCTCAGTCCGGAACCGCGTGACTGCTACGGTCGCAGGTTCGAATCCTGCCTCGGGCATGGATGTGTGTGATGTCCTTAGGTTAGTTAGGTTTAAGTAGTTCTAAGTTCTACGGGACTTATGACCACAGCAGTTGAGTCCCATAGTGCTCAGAGCCATTTGAACCAAATACTGCATTGAGTTATTTTCAGCCTAAGCTTTGAAGTAACAATTCGGTTCACTTCCACAGTTCTTGACCTCTCATTACCATCAAACACAGGAGATCAAATTAATCTGTAGAAAAACAGTTAGGAGGTATGCAGTCGATGGCAATGAAAGGCATATACCTTTATTTGTTTTACACGTTGCATATCATAAAATCTTAGTCATTTAAACGCCTTGTCTCCTTTGAATCAGAAGGAATTTTGCGGGTAAGCAGGATTGGTAAACCAAACGATAGACAACCGGCAATTTGTGTTCAAATATAAAAGTATATTTTCCTTTTTCATCTAATGTGAGAAACATTCTCCAATCGAGCAGTACCAAGTGTGTGATCGTTACTGGTTTTTCAACAGAAGAGCGGTTCTAGGAACTTCAGTCTGGAACCGTGCGACTCGTAGGGTCGCAGGTTCGGGCATGGATGTGTGTGATGTCCTTAGGTTAGTTCGGTTTAAGTAGTTCTAGGGGACTGATGACCTCAGATGTTAAATCTCATAGTGCTCAGAGCCATTTGAACCATTTTTTTGTACAGGTTCCATGTCTGCAACACATGCCTGTGTCGCAATTTACCACGTCACTAGCGACCTACTTGTTGTCGTCGTTATCTACTGTCCGAAGACTGGTTCCATGAAACCCACCACGCTACTCTATCCGAAACCTCTTCAGCTCCGAATAACTACAGTAACATGCATCATTCCCTATCATCTCTTGGTCTCCCTCTACTATTTTTATCACCCACACTTCCTTCCAGAATTAAATTGGTGATCCCTTGATGTCTGAGATCATATCCTATCAATTGATCCCTACTTTTTTTCTAGTCAAACTGTGCAACAAATTTCTTGCCTTCCCAATTCTATTCAGTACGTTGTTAGTAATATGATCTACCATTATAATACCAGTATTCTTCTGAAGCGCCGTATTTCAAAAGCTTCTATTCTCTTCTTGTGTAAACTGTTTAAGTTCCATGTTTCACATCCATACATGTTGCCACTACATACAAATATCTCCAGATAAGGCATTCTAACAATTAAGTCTAAAATCGATGTTAACAAGTTTTTCTTCTACAGAAACTATTTTCTTGCTATTTCAAGTCTACGTTTTATATCCTCTCTACTTTAGCTTCAGTTCGTTGCTGCCCAAATGGTAAAATTCATGTGTTACTTTAACCGTTTCGTTCCCTAATCTAATTTCCAAAGCATCACAACATTCTATTATCTTTATTTTTCTTTTGTTGATGTTCATCAGATATTCTCCTTTAAAGACACTGTCCGTTCCGATCAACTGCTGTACCAAGTCGTTTGCTGTCTCTGACAGAATTATAATTTGATTGGTAAACTTCAAAGATTTTCGTATTCTCTCTGAACTGAAGTTTCTTCTCCCGACCTTTCATTTCTTTCCTTTACTGCTTGCTCAAAGTAGAAATTGGATAACATCGGGAACATATCACAGCCCTGTCTCACTGCCTTCTCAACCACAGTTTCCCTTTCATGCCCCTCGACTATTACAACTGCCGTCTGGTTTCTGTACAAGCCATAAATAGCCTTTCACTCCCTGTAGCCTTCAGAACTCCAAAGAGAGTGTTCCAATCAATATTATGAAACGTTTTCTTTAACTCTACAAATGCTATTAACGTAGGTTTGTTTCTGCTTCACCTGTGTTCTAAGCTAAGTCGAAGGGTCTGTAATGTCTCGCGCGTTCCTACATTTCTCCGAAATCCAAAGTGATCTTCCTCGAGGTCAGCTTCCTTCAGCTTTTCCATTCTTCTGTATAGAGTTTGTGTTAGTATTTTGCAAGCACCATTTATTAAACTGATATTTCGGTAGTATTCACGCCTGTCAGCACCTGCTATCTTTGTATTTGGAATTATTACATTCTTCTGGAAGTCTGAGGGTATTTCATCTGTCTCACACAACTTGCCCACCGTATGAAAGAGTTTTGTAGTGGTTGGCTCTCCTTAGGCTATCAGTAGTTCTGACGGAATGCCGTTTGGTCCCAGGGCTTTGGTTACACTTCTGCATCTACATCTACATCCATACTCCGCAAGCCACTTGACGGTGTGAAGCGGAGAGTGCCTTGAGGACCTCTGTCGGTTCTCCCCTCTATTCCAGTCTCGTATTGTTCGAGGAAAGAAGGAGTGTCGGTATGCTTCTGTGTGGGCTCTAATTTCTGTGATTTTATCCTCATGGTATCTTCGCGAGATATACGTAGGAGGGAGCAATATACTGTTTGACTCTTCGGTGAAGGTATGTTCTCGAAACTTCAACAAAAGCCCGTACCGAGCTACTGAACGTCTCTTCTGCAGAGTCTTCCACTGGAGTATATTTATCATCTCCGTAACGCTTTCGCGATTACTAAATGATCCTGTAACGAAGCGCGCTGCTCTCCGTTGGATCTTTTCTCTCTCTTCCATCAACCCTAACTGGTACGGATCCCACACTGCAGTATTCAAGCAGAGGGCGAATAAGCGTACTGTAACCTACTTTCTTTGTTTTCGGATTCATTTCCTTAGGATTCTTCCAATGAATCTCAGTCTCGCATCTGCTTTACCAACTTTATATGATCATTCCATTTTTAATCACTCCTAATGCGTACTCCCAGATAATTTATGGAAATAACTGTTTCTAGTTGCTGACCTGCTATATTGCAGCTAAATGATAAGGGATCTAGCTTTCTATGTATTCGCAACACATTACGCTTATCTACATTGAGATTCAATTGCCATTCCCTGCACCATGCGTCAATTCGCTGCAGATCCTCCTGCATTTCAGTACAATTTTCGATTGTTACAACCTCTCGATATACCACAGCATCATCCGCAGAAAGCCTCAGTGAACTTCAGATGTTATCCACAAGGTCATGTATGTATATTGTGAATAGCAACGGTCCTACGACTTAGGCTAGCAGAGCTCTATCAATTTGTCCTCGCAATATAAATCTTCCATCCCATCTTCATCTCCATCCTCTTCAACTTCTATAGTATTGCCATCAGATTCATCTCCTTTGCATTAACCTTCTATATACACCTTCCAACTTTCGGCTTTCACTTCATTGCTTAGGACTGGTTTTCCATCTGAGCTCCTGATATTGATACAGCTGCTTCTCATTTCTCCAAAGCCTTCTTTAATTTTCCTGTAGGTGGTGTCTATCTACGAGGGTGAGTGAAATGAAAACCTTAAATTTGTAATAACAAATGGAAATTTCGGCCCGTTATCCTGTAAGATAGCACGCGTGCTACAAACAGCTTGCAGAATGGCCTGTAGGGGGCAGCATAGTGCAGATGCACACATACCGTCGCAGTATCAGCATTAAGATGGCCGCCCCACTTGCGACTTGCACCAGGGAAGAACAGCTGTTATCCGGGTTTTACATGGTGAGGGTGTGAAACCCATTGAAAATCATCGGCAAATGAAGATTCAGTACGGTGATACATGTTTGTCACAGCATTAAGTCTACAAATGGAGTAGGAAGCTCACGAATGGTGTGACTTCAGTGGAAGATGCTCCTCGTCCAGGTCAGGCACAACGAGTTGTGACTCCACGGAACATTGCAGCAGTTGAAGCCATAGTGAGTGACACTGAATGACATTGCAGCATGTTTACAGATTAGTCATGGGTCAGCACAGCACATTGTGCATGATGCGCTCCAGTTTCACAAAGTGTCTGCAAGATGGGTGCCATGGCAGCTGACTCCTGAAATGAGAGAACGACGTGTTGATGCTTGTGAAGAACTTCTTCGGCGCTGTTAACAAGAAGATGATTGCTTCCTTGCTAGAATCGTTACTGGGGACGAAACCTGGGTTCACTTCCACCAACTGGAAACGAAGAGAGCGAGCAAGGAATGGCACCATTCCTCATCACCAAAACTAAAGAAGTTTCGAGCAGAACCATCAGCAGGGAAGGTTATGCTGACTCTCTGTTGAGACGAAAAAGGGGTCTTTTGGGGCATTACATGCCTAGATGGACCACTGTCACTGCATCATACACAGATGTAAAAAGTCATCTGCGACCTGCAATCAAATCAAAGCGACGTGGATTGCTGTCACCAGGTGTCCTTTTGCAACATGACAATGCAAGGCCTCACACTGCCCGTACAACAGTTGCAATTACCAAAGACCTGCATTTTGAGTGTCCTCCTCATCCACCATACTCACCAGACCTTGCCCCAAGTGATTTCCGTATGTTTGGACCACTCAGAGACGCAATGGGAGGAAAGAAGTTCCGTTCTGATGAAGAGGTACGCCACACGGTGCGTGAGTGGTTGCGAGGACTACCAAACGATTTTTTTTCTAAAGAAATTCATGGACTTTGTAAGCGCTGGAGGACTTGCACTGAGCGTGGGGGAATTTATGTTGAAAAGTGATACACCTTTGTACCACTTCTGCACAATAAATAACATTTAAAAATATTTTAGGTTTTCATTTGACTCACTCTCGTATCTCCTAGTGAAACACACTTCTAAGGCCTTACATCTGTCCCTTGTTCATTCCTGCTCAGTCATTTTGCACTTGCTTTGAATCTCAGTTTTTAAATGTCTGCAGTCCTCTTCGACTGCTTAATTTTCTGCAGTTTTTTAATTTTTTCGTTTCATCACCTACTATCAGTATCTGTTGTGTTGTCCAAGGGTTTCCACTAGGCCTTGCTTTCTTACCTGTTTGATCCTCCGCTTCCTTCAGAATTTCATCTCTGAAAGCTACCCATTCGTGTTCTAATGTATTCCTTTCCCCTGTTTCAATCATTACATAATGCTCCCTATCAAACGCCCTACTTTCAACTTATTCAAGTCCCTTTTGCTTAATTTCCTACCCTTTTTACAATTTCTTCAGTTTTGATCTACAGCTCATAACCAATAGACAGTGCTTAGACTCCACATCTGCCCCTGAGAATGGCTTAAAATTTAAAATCTTGTTCGTAAATTTCTGTCTAACCATTATATAATAAATATGAAACCGAACAATGTCTCCAGGTCTCTTCCACATGTAAAATCTTCCACCAAGATTTTAAACCAATTATTAAATTACGCTCTTTGCAAAACTCTACCAGACGGCTTCCTCTTTCATTTCTTTCCCCGGTCCGTATTCACTTACTGTTTCTCCGTACCTTCCTTTTCCTACTACCGAAGTCCAGTCCTGGATCACAGTTAAATTTTCGTCACTCTTAACTACCTGAATGATTTATTTTAACTCATCATACATTTCTTCAATCTCCTCTGAACAGATATCGTTCTGTCGTGTTTGCACCTACGGTACGGCTATCTCTATTCTTAAGGCACGCAAGCCACCCACCAAATGTAAGGTCCACAGTTCATGGCAGTAAATAAATTCTATACAAAGAATTGGTCTGATAGGATTACGACATTCACTTCTGTTGGGGCACGCAATACTGAAAAATAAAACATAAAACCCAAAATTGATTATTATCTACAATCTTGTTGCTCTGGTTGCAAACTCCTGTAGACTTATTTTTCGTGTTTGTGCTTCAAACTTATTGGACTTACAGAATTAGTTAACGTAGAAGAAGGTAACAGTGATCAGAAAGCTGTGATACTATGACCGGAGGTTTTACAAGGAATCTAAAACTGTGAGGAAAATATTTTTCGTTATGAAGAAAGATAGTAGTATCTGAGTACTCAGCATCAAATATTCTGTGCTGATCACGAAGGTGTGCAGCACCAGAGTGAAAACTAAAAACCATCATTCAATATACCTTAGACAAGTGCGCTTCGAACAAGCTCGTAAGGGATATGAAAGACCCATAGTGGTTTAATAGTCGTGTAAGAAAACTGCTTCGTACACAAAGAGAGTATTATCACAGACTCAAGAGAAGCCGAAACCTAGTTGGCAAAGCAAGATAGAACGAAGTGAAAATGTGCGTGAGGCGATGCGTTCATTGATTTTAGAAGTAAAATTTAGCCAACCGATCTGAGTATGAAATAGGGTTTGGTCTTATGTGAAATCACTAAGCTATTCGAAGTCCTCTATTCATTCACTCAAACACCATTCTGGCACTGAAACTGAAGATAACAGGGAGAATGCGGAAATGTCTCCCGACATTCTTTCCCCGCGAAAGATCGTAACACGACCCTCCCTCCGCCTTCTTTCGGTCATCGTACGAACGTCGGATATTGTGTTAACCGTTCTCGGAACAGAAAGGCGATTACAATCGCAGCGCTGTAGACGACGGCGCTCAGGTCGGCCCGATTTCCTAGACTTCAGAAGCCATTTGACGTTTAGTGAAAATAAAATACTAGTATACCGAGAATTGGGCTAGATTTTCGTCTGGATTCAGGCCTTACTTTCATATAGAACTCGACAGGTAGCTCTTCACAGAACAAAAACGATAGTTGTAAACGCAATCCCCAGAGTACCCCAAGGACGTTACTGTTTGCACTGTAAATACACGAAATGGCAAAAAGCGTCTGAAGCTCTTCAAGACTTTTCGCAGATAATGCGTTTCTCTATAAAAAAAAGCAGTAACGCCAGAAGATAGTATCGATTTGCAGTATGACCTGTAGAAGATTGATGAATAGTGCGGGCTCTGACAGTTTACTCTGAACTTAAATAAGTGTAACTTGCTGCGCACACACACGAAAAGAAATCCGCTTCTGTACAATTGGATTAGTGATGAAAAATTGCTGTAAACAATGTCTACAGTGAAATATCTAGGAGTAACCGTCTAGAGCGGCCTCAAATGGAATGGCCACATAAAGCATAAAGTAGGAAAATCGGATGTCAGACTGAGATTCATAGGAAGCATATTAACTGAATTTACAACATGCACAAACAAAGTCGACACTCGGAGCGGTGGCTCATTTATAGTAGCTCACGTCAGCCACCGAGCTGTCAGCATTTTTTGAGTGAATAATAACTCATCCAAGGAAGGAAGTGTGGCATACAAGGTGTTGGCTCGAATGATTGCTGAGTATTTTTCACCTGTATAGAGTCATTACCACGTAAGACTGATGGAAGATACAGAAAATATCCAACGAATGGCGGCGCGTTTAGCCACGGGATCGTTTAGTCGGCAACACAGTTACAGAGGTGCACAAAAATACTCCACTGTCAGACTGTACAAGACAGGCGTCGAGCACCACGTAGAGGTTTACTGTTGTAATTTCTAAGAATATAACTACTTCCTCCTACATACATCTCGCGAAATGACCACGACAAGTAAAAACGATAGATTAAAGCTAATACAGAGTCTTGCCGACAGTCATTCTTCCCATGCTCCGTTCCCGAGTTGGAATGGGGTATCAGTTAGTGGAACCGGAAATACTCTCTGCCATACACCATTCGATGACTTGCAGAGTATGACGTAGATGTAGAAAATGTACATTTTTTAAACTCTTCCTTGGCAAAACACAATTACTTTCCTTTTATCCGAAATAATACAAGTTTACACACTGGTACCGTTATTTGTACATCCTGTGTCTGATAAACAGCACGAGCACGCGAATGAAACAACTACACAGTCTCGTAAACACAGTTCAGTCTCAAATAAAAATCTCCATTAAGAGAGAGGCAGTACGGAAACTTAATTTCTTAAAAATTGCTGTACGCAGAATCAACAACAAACATAATTTTGGATCATTCAGGAAACTTATGGTGACAAGTACAACATTCACCTCAGCAACAAAAACTCTTCAAGTTTCAGGCCCACGGAATAAAGGCTCACCAGAATTTCACTGGAAAACTTACTTGCACAGGAAGAAAACGCAGTACACTAGATATCCAGAGAAAATTGACATAACACACAAATAATAGAAGCAGTATGAATAACAAAATAAATAAGCAAATTAAAAAAGAACAAACTGCTGGCAAATTGCCAGGCACAACAGATAACAAGGAACACAAACACAGGGAACCAGAAACACTCTACAAAGACACAGCAGCTTCGCACATAAGAGTACTAACATATGGCAAGAAAAACTTCTACAGCTTGGTAAACACCCTGAACTAACAAGGACTACAAATATCATTCCGCACAAACAACTCAATAGGGAAAAAATCAGACACTAAGACTACTTCCATAGACAAAGTCTTTAGAGCTCTAATCTATCAGTTAATCTGTAGTTCATGCCAGTCTGTTTACATCGGCCAAAACGAGATACTCTGAGCACTTTGGGGCCTGAAAAAGTGACAGTACACCCTGTACTTTTGCAGATCATCTCATACAAGAAAACCACCACCTTAACTACATTGAGA
This sequence comes from Schistocerca gregaria, assembly GCF_023897955.1. Classification (NCBI taxonomy): domain Eukaryota; kingdom Metazoa; phylum Arthropoda; class Insecta; order Orthoptera; family Acrididae; genus Schistocerca; species Schistocerca gregaria. The sequence goes on along the minus strand of NC_064921.1, from coordinate 182,164,932 downwards.
AAAACTTTTAGATACTTTGGGAATAAAACAGTCTCTATCAACAGCACACAAAGAAGGACAACTCGCACATACGGAAATTAGTGGTACAAGAAAGGAGAGTCTTGATTACAAATTTAACAATGTGAAACTGAACACTACAACACTCAATGAACTACACAGACACTTTCTCACACAAAACATTGTAATCTAACATCACGAACCAAGAACCACGAACAGCTCCCTCACTCCAGCCCCCATCTCTCTCTCTCTCTCTCTCTCTCTCTCTCTCTCTCTCTCTCTCTCTCTGCACCCTTTCTCTGTCTCTCATTTTACAGGCACACATAGACACATGTGTACATGTACGTTACATTACATCACGTTTGTTCTTACCTGGCAAAACCCACCACAGTACTTCTTATGAAACATAAAAATCAGCGCCACACAAAACATAAGCCAAACGATGAACAAGTTAGCAGCCATAAAAACACAGCACCTCTCAATGAGTATGGACACATAAGTATTTGTTGAAAAAACTTCTGACGTAAAGGTGAGAGTGAAAACATATAAAAATGGTGTGAAAACAGTGTACGCAATAGCAACAGGATGGGAGAACTTCAACCGATGCACAACATGATGGGAAATGTAAGTAGGTGCACTAACATACAATGTCACGACCTGCAAAAAAAGTACTTAAAGATTAACAAATTTCTTCATAAGTACTTTGCAGATGACATGATGTCAAAAGGTTAAAAAACTATCTGTAAATTTTCATTTGCAATATAATTTTCTGGTGAGAAATCGAAACAAACCAAACAAAATGCTTTTGTTATAATTTTTAGGCCATCAGTAGATAATCGTCCATAAAATTTGTGCAATATTTTGCAGAATTAATTTAACGCACATAGGATGATACATATGTGTGAATATAGGCCTGTATGAAAGAAAGGAAAATAACTGTTTTCCATAAGGATGTGTTTTTTCTTTCTTTTTAAAATGTTACTATTTAGTATCCACGTACTTTATTACACACTTGTTAAAAACGTTCGAATATTTATGTAAACAATAATCGATATTATCTATTACACACTTGTTAAGAACGTTCGAATATTTATGTAAACAATATTCGATATTATCTATTGTGTAGGTTCTGGATTACCAGACCATACCTCAAATAGAGCCATGGCTGTATTCCCTTGATTGCCTGGTACCTTCTAGCGGTCCCAAACAGAGGTTCTGGATGAAGATTTTATAGTTAGAATCTGTACCCACCGTCTATGAATATCGGATGTAAGAACACTGAACAACAGTGCCGTCTTTGACTGAGTTCTACCTGCCTCCAACCTGGCAATAATCTTTCAGTACGCTTCATGATGTATTTATTAACAGTATCGTATCAACTTAGCCAACCTACGTTTCTCCTCATACTCTTCAGATAAAGTTGTAACCCTTGAAACTTTCCCGTCGTCTCCTCTACATCTCTTCTGTTAATGATAACCTTCCCTGTTACAATAAACTATGAAACCTTTCCGTAGGGTTTCTATCTCTTGCTTAATAATAGCAAATGAAATTTTCGCTTTGAAATTTATTCTCTTTCTCTACCTTCGCATACAAATTTAATTGCTGCTTTTTGACAGTGATTTTCTGATTATTTCGACGAAACGTAGAATGTGTAGTCGTTGTGACCCTCAGTCGTTATCTGCAATAACCCAGCACTGTTCCTTACCTTTTTTACTCTTGCTGGATCGCCATCTGACTGCTACATCAAACTGCAACATAAATGTACTTATTCTGTTTTACAATACTCTGTTAGCTTCTGGTGGGCTTTCATAATAAGTGGCTGTATTTATCACCAAAGCTGACGTTATTCTATAACAGCAAATCTGACGTTATCCTATAATTAATTTGACTGAAATTACTGAATTCATAGTTAAACTTTTTCTTGACAACAATAAAATTTTGCAAAGTTTTATGTTTATAGATTTGGGATGTAATGTAATTAGAAATGCAATATTGCTGGCAAAAGTCAGTTATATTCTGAATGAAATGATTTTACAAACGTTCAAATGGGATTTGCTTTTTACAATAATCTTACAACTAGCAATGCGCAAACATACCTTCAGTAGCGTTGAGTTTCTCAAAAAAAATTATTCAATACTATTAGCTCCTCTTATGATAATAGTTAGCTAATGTCTCTGTACATTCGTTTATGATCTCTTGTAAATCATAGCTAGTGGCTGGCAGGCACACCGCTCCTCTCATTCTCTCGCTTCAGACCTGCTACCGACTCGCTTCACTTCTCGCTTACAACTGACATTGAACGCTAAAGTGCCGTTTCTCCTGCCAACAATGCTTTCTGGTGCAGATAATCCGTGCTACCATTACAACATATGTCAATGCGCGGTCTTTGCCGCTCTTTTCTTAAAATGTATCCGTACGCGGTCTTTCGCGCCCTTTAAAATTACATCAATTTGCGGTCTCTCTTGTCAACAATACTTTGATGCAGACATTCCCTGCTACCACAATTATTTTCAACATGACAAACATTAATTATTCCTACTTAACCCTATTAATAAAATAGAAAGATCTTTCATAAATTGTGATTTGACAATAAACAATAGAAATATACACGTCTTACATAAACCTCCACTGGGTTTCCTTAAAATTTTCCTACGTTGTTCAGTTTTTGGACTTGACGTAAGGATAAAATTTGATTATAGAAATATGTATTGTAATAAGTAAGTTAAGGATAGAATATTTGTTTCAACAATGCTCATACATATACTGTCATAAGAATTTGTTTTCCTAAGTCTAGCAAAGAGAATATTCAAAAGAGTATACATCAAAATGTACAAATAATATAAGTCAGTAATTTGGAAGTGTACGTCAGGTAGTAAAAGTTACTTATATTTCTAATAGTAATGAATGGCAAAAAGAGAACATAGGTTATGTTTCATTATAAATTGTCATCTATTAGTAGCATATTGAAGGAAGGGAAAAAGAAGGAATTGGATAGCATGGTCAAAGCACTGGCAACTGTCTGTGAATGCACTCAAAAGTCCGTTTCTTTCCCTCACATAGCACAACACCAGGATTCGCCATGGCATTCCGTCGTCTCTTTGATCCATATTTTTAATGCAACCAAACACTAAGTTAACCATCGAATTGCCCGAGTTGCCGCAGCTACATCAGGTGCAAGTTCCAACTCCAATTGTCCATTTGTAGTGATGGTGTGCATCTTGGTATGCAAGCACCTATTGACGTACATCATGACTGTGGTGTGCATCTTGGTATGCCCGACACCTCATAGAAAACATCGTAGATTGAAGTCACGTGGTTCACTATTCACTTTGTTTGTGCTCCATAACCATGGGGATGCACAGGAATTAAGGTAAGGTATAATCATTTTGTCAAAAGGTTCACGGATATGGTTGATACCGTTATTACCAAATTTTGCATCATCTCTTTTGCTCTGTGCTCATAAAAACTATTTATTTTACGTTTAAAAGGACAAAACATGTCTCCTTGTGTGACTGTAGAAAAAGTTTATAATTCTAAACAATTACATAAAAAACACATTTTCCATCTGTAGTGAATTCAGCCAACAATACATATTACATTACGTGACAGTCAATAACATAAACAAATATTTCTATAAGTGGAATTTAGTAGTGCATTTAGGCATCAACATTTTATATAAAATAGACAAGTACCTTTATACAAAATATGTCACTTTCTGTGACTCTAAATTAATTATAATCTGGTGTTCGTCAGTTACGAGTCATATTGTCAGTCAACTATATATTATGTTTTAGTTGTGTAGCACATATTGTCATTGTTATTTAAGAGAAAACATTTATATTTTACGTAGAGTGCGAATCGGTATGCTGGCATTTGGTGTGATCTGTTTTTCCAATGTATGTATCTGATGTAAAAGATATCATGTTCATTGCAGAAAAAATTTTTCGAATAGCAAAGTACATATAGTAAGTAATTTAATGTGGTTTCTCCATCCATAGTGTTGCGCTGCACTGTGTCACCTGTTATCAAAATAAACCATTACTAAATTATATTCCTTACATACTAACATCTTCATTCTCCTCTCTCCTTTGTACCTCGTGTCATCTCTCTGCATAGCCAATAATAAAATATTCATTGTTAATAATCATCAACGCACGGCGTGACAGCAATATCTCTCTGTATTACCTATAGCAAAATATTCATGCTTAACAATCGTCAGCGCACGGCATGACTTCAACATCTCTCTGCATCTGGAAAAAAGCGTCAGCTCTCGGCCTGACCTGTAAAGCATTTATCCACATTTCTTCATATTCAATACTTTTATTATAATTAAAACTACGTTTGTTTTGGTGAACTATGATAACAATGCTGCATGCACAGGTTAAAGAATACATCTAATTGCTACTACTGTATGAAAATTATTTGTACGTGTTATGCATTTACATTTAAAGTAGTCCTGTTAATTGCTTCACTTACCTTACATAATGTGAAATAAATGTCCTGCGAGAATGCTTCTAAGACTGCTATTAATGATCAGTGTATTTATCTGCGGTCGAATCGAGGTGACCTGTTGAGCACGTAAATAACCCATTAGTAACTCACTGTATTCGGGCTTGCTGGAATGTGTCAAAAAGCTCATTGTTATACTCTGCCTATATGTATCCCTGTAAGAAGGTTTTTTTCTATTTTTAGAATTTCTTTATGTTTGACATATGATGGTTTCCTCTCGATTTTTTTGTTCTGAGTGTCTCAATGTGTACTACATTAGCGTGTGGAATATTTCGAATTCTGGACAGTCCTCTGTATAGAAGTTCAAATTTTTTGCATCGTTTCTTCCCTTTGTATGACAGATAATGGGTACGAACTAGTACCTTATCGCCAATCTCGTACTTGCGTAATCTACTTACCTGCTTCTGCTGTCTCTTCCGACGATCTGCAGCTCGTTTAATGTTCGCTAGTGCCATGTCTATTATCTCACAATGACGAAGTCTATGCTTCTTTGGAAAAGTAATCATTTCAGTAAGTTTATTCGGTGGGTCTTTATTCGTCAGTATTACAGGTGGTGAGAGCGTCATTGACTCATTAGGTATTGCATTTATTACTTCCTGAAGCTGTGAAATGTATTCGTCCCATGTTGTACGCTTTCTGTGGCAATAAATTCTACAGTTTCCCGATCTCTTTCATTATTCTTTCTGACGGGTTAGAAGAACTGTGATATCTTGCAGGATGCTATAACTTTGCGAATGTGTTTTTCCATATTGTTGAAGTGACAATTTTGTCGAAGAATTAGAAAGCATTTCCTAGGTCTGTAATGTGCATAGCTTAGGTGCGTATACCATATCAATTTGTTTCTGATCCCTTCTGGAATGCATAAAAACCAATTGTTGCCGTCTGGGCACGAGCGAATAAACAGAATATTTTGATGTATAGTGTCATTATGTCTGATTTTTGCTTTGCTCTTGTCTCGCCAAAGCGTTAAAATCTCTTTTAGTGTTTAATTTCCAACGGCTTAATCTATCATGCGTAGGTTTTGCTGATAATAAAAACTGGATTTCTCGGTGATCGGTATATACTGTAGTGTGTCTCCCACGTAGATAATGACGGAATCTCTTAAATGCCCATACTACACATAGCGTCTCTAATTCTGTTACAGAATAATCGCACTCTGCTGGAGAAAGTATCCTGCTTGCAAACGCAATATGTTTAACGATTGTCTTACCGTCCTCCTCTATTTCATGGAAAATATGTACTCCTAGTGCTGTAGTTGAATTATCGGTTGCAATGGAAAAGTTTTGTGTTTGGTCAGGATGCGATAATAAAGGTGCCCTTAGTAAAGCTTCTTTCAAATTCTCGAATTCAGCTTCAGCGTCTTCATTCCATGACAAAATTGTGTTTTTCCTTGTGAGTCGGTACAGCAAGGGTGTGTCTAATGCTTCATAATGAATGAACTTACTAAAATAATTAATAAGGCCTAAAAAGCTGCGAAGTTCCTTCTTATTTGTTGGCACGTCGATATCTTTCAATGCTTGCAATTTGTCGGAGTCTGGTACAACACGTGTTTGTGAAATGATATGACTTAGAACTTTTATTGAGGCTTCTCCAAATACAGATTTACGGAGGTTTATAGTTACACAGTTCTGCTCGAATGTATTCAGTAGTTGTTGAAGGGTGTGGCTGTGCTGTTCCCAGTTTTCTGCTGCGATTAAAATGTCATCTACATATGTAGTAATTTTGTTTTTAAGATCCTGTGGGAGAATTGTATTCATGCCTCGTATAAAGGCTGCAGACGAAATCGTTAGTCCAAACGGAAGTTTACAAAATTGGTAACATTGACCAAAGCAAAGGAATGCCGTATACTTTCGGCAATTTGGATGCAACTGCATTTGCCAAAATCCTGATTTGAGATCTAGGGTGGTATATATAGAGGTGCCATGAAACTTTTGCAGTAACTCTTCTAACGTCTGTGGTCCGTCAGTTTCTGTAATGATTATTTTATTAACCTAACGTGAATCTAAAACTAAACGGAGTGATCCATCCTTCTTTTCAACGATGTGTAATGGATTTATATATAGGCTTGCTGCTGGTTCAATTATACCCTGGTCAATCATTACTCGTAACTCTTTCTTAACTGCTTCTGTGTATATATGCGGCATTGGGTAGTGTTTTGCTTTGAAAGTCTCGTGTGGTTTCACCTGAAATTCGTACATAAATCCTGTCATCGTTCCTGAAACATTGTTAAAAACTGTTTCTTGTTGCACAAGAATATTTTCGAATTCTGTGCGCTCTGTTGTCGTCTTTTGCTATGCTGTCTCCAACCTTGCGTGTAGTTGTCTCTAATACATTATACTCCTGTTCCTCTGCCATGTCGTTATTATGTGTATTCGTGTATAGTGTGAGATAACAATTGTTATCTTTAGAATCTGCGATAATCTCGATCCTGTGCATATTTGTTCTTCTGGCGATACTGTGGTTTGAAATCTCACTACCACTGCACAGTCTTCCTTCTGTAATGTTAGGTATGACGATTTAAAGTCAATCTTTGCGTCGTACTGTACGAGAAAATTCATTCCTAATATTACATTGGTTGTTAAATGTGGAACTATCCAACAATTGCTGTGGAAAGTTTGCCCTGCAAAAACAAACGTTAATTGTGTCTGTCTTTTGACTTCAATGATTTTTTCTGGAAATGCTCCCTTAACTTTAGTTTTGTGTAACGGGAATACTGGATAATCATTATCGCTATAGCATCTGTCAAATGTGTCTTCGTTAATTACGCACATTGGTGAGCCTGAATTAATTATTGCTAAAATATTTTGTGACTTTAAATTTATCAGGATTATTCGGTGGCATATAGTTTTTTGTATGATCGGTTTTTCTTGTAACAACGTGTCTCGCACGTCGTCGAATGTAATGGCATTTTCTATCGTTATGTTTTCTCTGTCCTTATCCATAGTGTCGTCATTTAGAGATTCATCACAGGCTATCTCTAGTCATAAATGTTCTGACATTTCATTTTCTGTTGGGGGAGTGTTGTGTGTTTTCTATGAGCTGCACTGTTCTACCGTTTTGATTATTAGCGGTAGGTGTCGGATGAAATCTTGCGTCTGGTACATTCATACGATAACTTGGTTGTTGTGCACTGTTTGAATTTCTATGAAAATTATCACTGTAGATTGTCCTTTGCGGTCGGTGTTCGTTTTCTCTCCTTCTGTCGTCATAACTGTGGTTATGAGGCGAGGCACGCGTGTTTCTCTGAAAAGGATGTCTTTGTTGGTTTTGTGTATTTTGCGGCTGACCCGTGTAATTGTTTGCACCTGTCGCCTTTTCTTGGCGATGAGTCATGTGAAAGTTTGACCGGTTCGGCATTTCCTGTCGTATATGTGTCGTGTTATTTGGATGGCTTCGTTGTTGTCTTGAATTGTAATGTACATTGTTATTATACTGCTGTTCATTGAATCCCTGTGTGTATTCTCGACTAAAGTTCTCAGTTTTGCTGCGAAAGCGTTTATTAAGATTGTTATTGCCAAATCGTGTTTGCTCAAAATTATTATTGGTTGTCTGGTTTGCGTTATGTCGTGAAAAGTTCTTATTAACAATCGTATAATCTGCCTGGTGTACCTCTAGCAATTGCAAGATGTCTCTAAACGCGTATACGCTGTCCTTTAGCTGGCCTGTTAATAATGACACTTTCAATGATCTGGGGAGTTTTGAAATACAGAACTATATGTAATGCGGATTGACTGTATGGCTCGTTGAGGTATTGGTTTTGTTCAATCATATACTCGAAAAATTGTGTGATTGTTGGGAAAGTAGAATTCTCGAAATTTGGTTGACTAAATAGCAGATCTTTAATGCTACTCTGTGTGGTGTCTGACCAATATGCTGCTACAAATGCTTCCTGGAATGCTTCTACTGAAAAACACTGTCTAGCAATTAGTCGCATTCTTCTCGCTGGTTCCCCTTCAAGAAAACTAATAATAAATTACAGCTTATGTTGAACTGGCCATGATGGTGGGAGTGCCGCATTGAATTTTTGGATCCAGTCCAGTGGATGTATTTGAGTCCTGTCGTTTTTAAATGTTTTAAACTTTCTCACTGAAAGGAAATGCTTGTGATCGAAACCGTCATGTCTTTGTGTGTAATTATTTTCGTAATGTTGTGAGTATGAATTTTTGTGTCTTTCTGCTTGGTTAAGCTCTCTTACTCTCTGATGTCTACCGACATTATATGTATTGTGCATCTGAGGCATTTCGTAATGGTGTGTGTTCTTTTGGAATTGATTGTTTGCAGTTGTTTCTTATGTGTCAGCTATCCTTTGCTGTAAAGAATTGATTTGCAGATGTAACAAATTATTACTTGATTCTAGGTCTGCGATTGTTTGTAGCACATTTGTAATTTGCGTATCTTTACTATTAGAAGTCTGTTAAACTGAGACTGGTGTAGTGTCATTTGATTTACTTTCATAGGTAGTATCTAACAGGTCTGTTCTTGTAGTGGTTTGTTGATCTTTTCTGTCAATTCGTTTCGTAATTTACAATTACTTCTGGTTACTTTCTTAAAATCTGCTTTCAAACTTTCTTAGTTTTGACTGATTTCTATGTGTTCCATTCTTTCAGTTAGTGTCAGAACTTCTTCTGTTAATTTATCCCTAATATTCTGGATTTCAGTGTCTGTAGAAATTTTCGCCTCAATTGTGTGTGATTGGATTTCCGTGAACCTCTCTTGTATTTGAATATTTGTCTCCTTAACCGTTTCGATTTCTTCCGAAATCGAGTGTATGTATTTGTCCACGTAAGTTTTTCCCTGAGCAAACACTTTATTTTTGTCGTCCTGTCACTGTTTATTAATTGTTTGTAATAGTTCTTTTCGTTCTTTATCCTGTGATCGCACCAGTTCGCGGTGACGTATCAAACAGTTTTCTGTGTGATTGTTAAAACGTTCGTCAATGTGAGCGTTTTGTTTACAAAAGTTCTCTGTCATTGTTTCTCGTATGCTAACTGCAAATGATTCTGGTTTATCTGTTATTTCTTGAATCTTGGCGTGTAATTCTTGGTTTGATTTTTCAGTGACTGCTAGAATTTCTTCTTTAATTTCGTGTTTTAGATTTGCTGATTCTTGTGCCCTTATGTTAAAGTTTTGTTTCATGTTTTGTCTCATTTGTAGCAAAAATGCCATTATTGGATCCGTTTCGGATTGACTTCTGTGTGTATTTGTATTCGTTGTTAAATGTTGTACGTTTGTGTTCATTTCAACATCCTCAGACGATTGAAATCGTGTCACATCTTCCGTGGTTTCGGAATTTTTGTCAATAAAACTGTGATACCTACTACGCAGATTGTGTATCTGTGTACAGTTGGAATCTGTTTCGGCACGTAATGGAGTCACACTGTTTGACTGCCATTATAGTGGTTTCGTTACTGAAACTATTATTTCTGCTACGCGTAATTTGTGGCTGTGGAGCGTCTTTTGTATTTAAAAACAAATTATTTTGCACTAATGTCTCATAATCAGTTGGCATTTCTGAAGTTGATTGTTCGTCAAAAGATAGCATATTATTACTGCTCTCAAATGTCTGTTCACCTAATGTTTCACTACAGCGTTTTTCACACGTATTATTTCTGTTTATTCCTGAAAAGAATTTCTTGTCACTATTTTCTACACTTTTATTGCTTTGAGAACGAGTAATTATTCTGCGGAACATTGTCTGTAATTAACACACGCAGCAAAATATGTCACTGTTCAAAGCGGATTTAACACTAAACAAACAGTTTTCAACGCAGAATCAATAGAGCAAACAGAATTGCCGATGGGCTGTGAATTAAAGGTATACGGTTGAGTATAAGCGTTGCGCCACTTACACTAGCTTATTCATACAATTGTTAGAGTCAGTATATTCATTTTCACAGTAGATTCACTAAAGAGTCTTACCGATTGGAGATCGCCAAGTGAAACTTTCCCGTCGTCTCCTCTATATCTCTTTTGTTAATGATAACCTTCCCTGTTACAATAAACTATGAAACCTTTCCTTAGGATTTCTTTCTCTTGCTTGATAATAACAAATGAAATCTTCCCTTTGAAATTTATTCTCTTTCTCTATCTTCGCATAAAATTTAACTGCTACTTATTAAAAGTTATTTTCTGATTATTTCGACGAAACATAGAATGTGTCGTCGTCGTGGCCCTCAGTCGTTATCTGCAACAACCCAAAACTGTTCCTTACCTTTGTTACTGTTACAGGGTGTATACGAGAACAAGGAAAAAAATTCCCGGATTATTCCGGGATTTCACCCGGATATCCCGTTTAAAAAATATGCTTTTTCCCGGGCAAAAATACACTTTTTCTGTGCTAAGTGACAGTAGGTTTTCGGTAGATTTTTCCTCGGAACTGTAAAACTTATCAATCCTTTGAATGGTTAATGTTTCATACAATCGCGTAGAACTTCCCGGAAAAAGATAGACAAGACGGGGGAAAGAAGTTTTGGAGAGACTTTTAATAAAAAAAAAGAGAAGTTGTGGAGAGACCTTTGATTTGCACCAACATATACGCTCCACATTTTCGTATTACGAAAGTATAAACTCGAATTGCATCAAACATATCGCTTCAGTTTCCGGAGCGTTGAAACCGAGGTTGTGATGTCCTTTTGTAAGCGAGTCATATCTCAAGCCACGAGATCTCGTCAGCCAATGACAGTAGCTATTCAGAGCATAGGACACGTGTTATAGTCAGCCAATAGCAAGATCACTGGTTACATAGTGCGAACACGCAAGAGGAAAAGTTAACGGTTTACATTCATGTACACTGTACCGCATATCTACAAGAAAAGCTAAGCTTTCACATATAATATTAGTCTCTAAAATTAACACGCTACAACAGAAGCTAGCTTTCACATGTAATATTGATCTTTTTTCGCCTGTGTTATACTTTAAGACACATCACACAAATGTGCCAGTAAATTTAAAATTATGTCATAAATGTCTCGGCTCGAAATTCTTATAAGGAGCTGGTACTCAAACTGTTCAGTTTCGAACGCTCTGTGATTTAGATATCCATTCCACTTTCTCACACGTAACATAATTCATCTTGCGTAAAAAGAAATTTACTTTGAAAGTAACGCTTTTCTAACCACCGTTCGCAATACTATTCGGAGACTGTTAGAAATAGGTTCGGTTTACCAGTTGCCAGAGAGCGCCAGGAAACAGGCATTATTGTGCGCGTGCAACTGCAGTGGTGTAGGAAGCCCGTACGTACGTGTGTATAAAGCACTAAGATAGTTTACATTACACCATAAAAGAAACAAGGCATCAGAGGATACTCCAAAGAGCATCGGAATTTCGTAAACCATACTAAAATGCATAATTCGGCTTGAAGTGCAAATTGGCTTTTTTCAGATTCACAATGAAGTAGGTCCCATCTAATATTAAGCTTTTCAGTGTGGTTTTTTGGGCTGTAAATTTTCTTGGAGTACCAGTACTGAACGATCTCATTTTTGGTTCTTTGTTACGGCATAATGCCATATGTGGCAGAAGATGATAACGCGCACTTGAAATTCAGCGAACAGTTGGAACCAGCCAGTACTGTAGAATGAAACATTTAGTTTCAAATAAAATGATTGCCTCGGCGAAAAGATTAACAAAGCCAAATTTCTTCAGCAAACTTGCAAAAATAACTTCACTGTTCTGCAGGGCGATTAATGCTTGACTGCTACTAACTTGGAAATAAAATAAAATCAGAAAACTGAAATTTAAAATATATTTTCCGCTCCGTAATTATGTGAATGTATTTTAATTCACTTGATACCTCCCGGCCACAGTAATCCGTTTTGTTTTCATTTGACGTGGGAGCTGAACACGAATGCAAGCAGCAAAAATCACTTAACGTAAACACGGGTCACGTGGAGGTTAACCCCTCCCCGCAACTCTCTGCAAGCGTGAATCTGGCAGCTAGGGCGCGCGAGAAAAATATTTGTCGTTTGCATCTGGCTGCTTGCTGCTACTACCGATACAGCTAATAGCCATTAGCCAAACTTCAAGTAGCGGGAGAAGGTACTGCTTATACGCGAGTCAAATGCGCATGCGCAACAGACCGCTGGCAATTGGTCAAACGAACATAATGTGAACAGTTGCGACGTCATGCTCATAGCAAGCAGTTTATTGTTACGAAGAATTACAGTCTGCGCCCTACGGCCTTTGACATATTTTTACTATCTGCAGGCGCTTGTGCGTGCACGGTGTTTTGTTGTCGTAAATTGCACATTTCCTGTGCAACTAAAGTTTTATTTTTCCCCTCTCCTTTATATTTTATTGCTGCAGTATAATTCTCCAGTAGCAGGATACAATAACATTCTTTGCTAGAGATTCAACTCTGCAGTCAAAATTACAGAAATTTAACTCAAAGTTAAAACAATGAATAATTCCCGGAATTCCGAAAAAATGCCGGGTTTTTCCCTGTTTTCTCCCAGAAGAAAAAATTCCCGGGTTTTCCCCGGATTTCCCGGTTGTCCCGGGTCGTATACACCCTGTGTTACTGGATCGCCATCTGACTGCTACATCAAACTGCGACATGAATATATTTATTCAGTTTTACTATTCTCTATTAGCTGCTGGTGGGCTTTCATAATAAGTGGCTGTATTTATTGCCAAAGCTGACGTTATTCTTTAATAGCAAATCTGACGTTATTTTATAATAAATTTGACTGAAATTACTTAATTCATAGTTAAACTTTTTCTTGAGAACTATAAGATTCTGCAAAGTTTTACGTTTATGGTTTTTGGGATGGATTATAATTAGAAATGCAGTATTGCTGGCAAAAGTCAATTATATTCTGAATGAAATGAATTTTACAAACGTTCAAATGGGACTTGCTTTTTACAATAATCTTACAACTAGCAATGCGCAATCATACCTTCAGTAGCGTTGAGATTCTCAAAAAATTTTATTCAATAACATTAGTTCCTCTTATGATAATAGTTACCTGATGTCTCTGTACATTCGTTTATAATCTCTTATAAATCATAGCTAGTGGCTGGCAGGCACGCCGCTCCTGTCAACCTCTCACTTCAGACCTGCTACCGACTCGCTTCACTTCTCGCTTACTACTGATTTCGAACGCTAAAGTGACGTTTCTCCTGCCAACAATGCTTTCTGGTGCAGACAATCCCTGCTACCATTACAAAATATATCAATGCGCGGTCTTTCCCGCTCTTTTCTGAAAATGCATCCGTACGCGGTCTTTCGAGCCCTTTTTATAATTATATCAATTTGCGGTCTCTCTTGTCAACAATACTTTGGTGCAGGCATTCCCTGCTACCACAATTATTTCCAACATGACAAATATTAATTATTCCTACTTAACCCTATTAATAAAATATAAACATCTTTCATAAATTGTGATTTGACAATAAGCATTAGAAACATACACGTCTTACACCCTTACCCCTAATACGCTGGTTTTCTATTCATATACGATGGAGGTACAGCTATGGATGCAACATGCTCGCCTTTCTACCGTTTTTGGGCAATCTTTCTTTATAATTTAACACGTGCAGTTTGTTTGTGCCTTATGAGTTAACACTCCAGTACAGTTCTATGGACTGAGATCAGACTACCTCACTTCTATCACTTCATGTAATGTATGTACAATTTAAATAAAACCGACTAACACTTAAATTACAGTGATATGACCCTTAACTCTCCAGCAAAAGGAATACTTCATATGACACGAATCATGTGCTGAGCGTGTAATCAAGCTCAGTGTGTAGAATGTATACTCCCTGACAAAAAAGATGAGGAACCAAAAAGGGAGGAGGAAACGGAATGAATTTTAAGTCTTGAGAGGGTGTGTGATATTATTTCGATGAATACAAAAAGGAGACAAATGTACAAATGACTCGGCAGCATGAGATCACCTATCAGTATGATGCTGTATCCATCTCGTCTGGATGCATGCTCAGATTAGTTTGGGAGAGGTGTCAGAAACCACCGTATCCTCGCTTGAGGCAACTATTCTAACTGGTCCTTTATATCCTGGATACTGGCGATGGGACAGGCGTTAAATCTGGCTCCACACGTTCTAGCAGATGAACAGATCTGCGGAGCCAAGGGAGTATCTCAACACCTCAACATCACACAGACGCTTCATTGAGATACATGCAGTGTGTGGACGAGCATTGTCCTGTAGAAAAATGAAACTGTATTTTGCCCTTAAAGACCGCAGTGGGACTAAACTACGTGGGCAACTCCTTTTGCTGCGCTGCCTTCCTTGCTGCCCAAACCTCCCTCAACCGCCCACTGTGTTTCCCATGTTTCTTCTCGGCTACGTGTTTTCGGCTTTATCTTGGTTGCCTTTTTGTTTGCCCATATTTCTTTCATCTTCCGGCTGTGATCTTGTTTGCGTTCTTCGGTTCATTGTATGCATGTTCGTTTGTCACAGTGTATCTCACGTAGTTTACTTTTCTTAATGATGTTTCTGAATTTTATTCTGTCGTCTATTGTGTCTGGTGTGATGTTCAGTTGGTTCAGGTCGTTTTTTTACCTCTGCCAGCCATTTCTTGTTTCTAGTGGTTTCCCAGTCAAAGATCTGTTTGGTCAGTCTGTATGATGCCATTCTGTATAGGTGTCCATAGAGTTGTAGTCTACGTTTTCTAATCTTTTCTGTGATTGTCTCCGTATGTTTGTATGGTCCCTCTGTATGTTTCTTGATCCATATAACATTGCTGTTACTTGCGCCAAATATTTTCCTAAGTATTTTCCGTTCTAATTTTTCTAGTTATCTGATACGTGTATGCCCTCGGATTAGTGTGGCCTCTGATGCATACAGTGTTTCGGGGAGCACTACCGTGTGGTAGCGGCGTAATTTGGCTTTTTGTGAGATAGACTTCTTGTTGTAATGATTCCACACTACTTTGTCTGCCTTGTCTAGTTTCGTTTTTCTTTCTTCGTTTGAGTCTCTGTTATGTCCGTTCATTTGTAGTGTTTCACAGAGGTATCTGAAGTTCGCCGTTTTATAAATCGTGCCGTATTTTGTGTTCAGGGATGAGATTTCTTTGTTCACCGAAACTGTGTCTTTTCGTAAGAGATCTGCAGTCCAGTTTTAGAAGCAATTTCGTGTAGTTTTTCAATAGCTTCTTTTGTTTCATTTATACCTTTCGTGACAATCGCCAAATCGTCTGCAAAACCTAGGCACTTACTTTGTAGGTTTCCCCTGTTGTGAAATTTCCCATTCTTTTATTACCATACCTAACACTAGACTGAAAAGGAGAAGTGGGAGGCCTTCGCTTTCGGACACCTTTTCGAATTTCAAAGGGCTCTGATAGTTCCTCACAGAATTTTATATGGAGGTCGTGTTGGTCAAAGTTTGCTCTATGATAGTCCTTTTTTGTTGTCTACATTGTAATCAGTTGGATTTTGAAGAGAGTTTCCCGGTAGATAGAGTCGTATGCGTTTTTGAAGTCAACAAACGTAATGATCAGGTTCTGTTTGTTTTGTAAAATCATTTGCAGGTACCAAATTTGTTCCGCACAAGACCGCCCTTTACGGAAGCCTGTTTAGTATTCGCCAATGAAGTGGTCCGTCTGGCATTCTAGTCTGTTTAGTGACGCTTTAGAGATGATCTTGTATGTGACCGGTAGTGGGGATATTCCTCTGTGGTTGTTCGGGTCAGTCTTTTCATCTTTTTTGTGTAGTGGGTGTATCAGGGCTGTTTTCCAGTCGTCAGGAATTTTCATGGTCTCCCAGATATCTTCCAAGATCCTGTGGATGTCTTTGGTGAGTTCTAGGTCTTCTAACTTCCATATCCGCGATGATCCCGTCTTCTCCTGGTGCTCTACGATTCTTGAGTGATTTGATTATTTCTTCTTCTAGAGTTGGAGGTTCACTATGTGGATTGTACGTGCTCGTTTCTGTCGTCAGTTCTTCAGTAGGGGGGGGGGGGGGGGGGGCGTTGAGGAATGTTCCAAAGTACTTTGTCAGAATCTCACAACTATTTTTTATATTGGTTTCTAGGGTTCCATCCCGTCTTATGAAGCACAATTTATGTGGTTGATAACCATTCATATTTTCTCTCAACGTTCTGTAGAAGTTACTTGTATTGTTCTTCGTGTTGCCCGATTCGATCTTCCTCAGTCGCCGTTTATCATACTGTCGTTTTTCACTGCGAATGATTTTACTTGATTGTTTCTGTGTTTTCTGGAAGTTCATTAAGTTCTCTGGGGATTTATGGCTACAAACGTTTTTTCCATGCGCTAATTCGTTGGTCAGTAGCTTGGTCACGTGTGTGTTTCCACCAACGGTGTTTCCCTATGCGTGGTGCTTGTGCAAGCTTCATGGCCTCTCTGATTCTTCCTGAAAGTTGTGTCCAATCTGTCACTTGCTCCGTTTTAATTTTGTCTAATATTTGTGTCTGATTTAAAGTAAGGTATTCTGGATCTGGTCTAACAATTATGTCCTCCTTGAACTTTTTACTGGGCAAATGACGAACTATGATCTGTAGTAGGTTGTGGTCTGAGGCGAAGTTCAAAATTTCTTTTTGTGAGTCTTTCTGGACTATTAAGTGGTCGATTTGTAGTTCTTGCTTTCCAATGGGGAATTTCCATGTGGTACGTTTCCGTGATGGTTTCTTGAATTTTGTTAACATAATGGCGAGGTCGTGGCTTTTGCAAAAGTCTATCGGGTGTTTTACATTTTTGTTTGTGTCCTCGTGTGGAGTATGTTTTACTTTCATACGTCTGTATTCCTTTCCTTTTCCGAGTTTAGCGTTGAAGTCTCCCAGTATCATTTAGACTCCATGTGCAGGAATTTTCCTGATAGTTTCCTCCATTGTCGTCCAGAAGTCATCAATTTCGTCCGGGTTTTTCCTGTTGTACTCATTAGTAGGTGCATGTGCGTTGATTATTGTGTAGGATTTGTTGGTTGATTTCACTGTGATGGTGCTGAGCCTTCGTTTGCTGACGAAAAGTCGATTATGCTGTCTGTGATGGATCTGTGTACTGCAAATCCTGTGCCAAAAATCAGTAGGTTTTTTAGTTGTCTCGATGATTGTCCTTTGTGTATTCTAACGTTCTCCGTGTTGAAATGGTCTTCGTCTGTGAATAGTGTTTCTTGCAGTTCACATATTTTGATTTGAAATTTTTCGAGAGTGTCTGTGAGCTTTCACCTTACCTGTCTTCATCAATGTGTTCACGTTGAGTGTGCCGATGTAGTGTTTTCGTTTGGTCTTGAGGGAGTTTGAGAAGATCCGATTGTTCTCATGATGTCGGAATCCGATACTCAAGACGATCCCTGACTATTGACTGTGCCTGGGGTAATGAGATTTTTCTCCTTGTACCATCATGATGTTTAGTAGTTGGATATATGGCTTGCCGCCGAGTACAACCTGACTTTCCAGATCAGGAGGTAGGTTGAGGTCGCCACTGACATGTGGAATAGACAACTTTTGTAGCTGTCCATTGTGGGAACAGACCCTACTAGCAGTTTTGGACCACTTCTAGTATTACATTACCTCGGTACCACCTGTATCTAGGAGGCATTCCCCTATACAGTTCCAGTATGAGCAATTCTTGAGTACTGTTCGAGTGCTCGGGGTCACCATCGATATCAAAGCAATTTAGAGGCGTACTGCTAGATTTTTTACCCGTAGATTCAATCAGTACGAATTATGGAGATGATCCTTCTCTCTGATGACATTTCACCGCTGAGGACAACGTACTGAATCCTTTTACATAAGCGGGGCGCTGTGTCAAATACCTTCCGGATATCTAGGAATGCTTGTTGCCATCCATCCACGGTTCGCAGGATAACTGGCTGGAGTCACTTGCCCTGTGTTCCAGCGCTAGAGAGTTGTCGCTGAGCGACAGACTCGCAATAAATGCAGGTGAAGTAAGGGGCTAATGCCGAAGACTATTCGCTGTAAAATCGAGTTGGAATTCCATCTGGACCTGGCGATATACTTGTTTTCAACTGTAATGGGAATCCCTACATGTAAGAAGACGTTCTTTTCGCGGAACACCATTGAGAAAACATAGAGAGACGGGATCTGTAGTTAACTGATGAACGATTCAACTGCTGCCAGTAAACTTTCCATTTAAGGGCCACGAAGGTAAGAAGATCGCTCGTCTCTCGCTCTGTTTGTAAGTGGAATAGGGGATGAAATAACTAGCTATGGTAAACGGTTCCCTTCGTCATGGCCTACGAAGTATTTATTTAGATATAGAACATGTACAGGAAGCACGAGAGCAACAAAATGATGGAAGACCAAAAAGGGAGACAAAAGATAGATTCTGGTGTGGGATTGAAATTCAGGTTGAAAAGATGTCACTGATAATATTCTCTGAAGACATGCCTATACTAAGTAAGGAAGAGATGTAGGGTCTGTCACGTGGAAAAAATCATCTAATGATGTCATGTTTTACCTTTAAAACGTCAAATAAAGCACCTGATTTAAGTTAGACTGTGATAATGTTCCCGTACGTTGAAGGGAAAATCGTTCTTCAATACTATTGTTCCGAAAACGCAATGTTAGTTGTCATACTCAAAAAATATCATTCATCACCGACTGCGGATTTAAATTAGAACAGAGTTTACTTTCTGTAAGGAAGATATCAAACAGGAAAACCATACGTTAAACTTAATTTAACTACTGTTATGTAAGTAAAGTTTGTCATCAGTGCTTTACAGGGAATGTTCCTATAGTAGACGGCATGTCCTTTGCAATCAAACTTGCACTGACTTACCCTACCAATTTTACTATTACTTAAAGTTCAATTTTGATTGCGAACGATGAGCAAAATGGTCTTTTTCACCTCAGAAAAACGTTGGCAAAGGTGACTGAAGCGGTAAGTTACGGAAAAATTCCTGGGGCCGATTGAGTAACAAACCGCAGACTTCTGGAATTGCGTTTTGTAACTTTCGATCTTTTCTGGTTTTCCTAGTTATTGTACTTTCCTTTTCTTTGCTCCCTTAAGAATCTCGTTTCTCATCTACACCTCTTCCTTTTGGTCACCCAATTTTTCGATTTTACACTGGGTTTGTTTGCCATTTTCATATGCATCTGGAAACTCCTAAGGGAATTAACCTCTCTGCCACTACACTAAAATTTAGTAACACTGTATTTTGAAATTTTGTTATGGAAATCAATAACAGAGAAATGGTAAACTTTCTTTAATTCTAGTTTCTTCACGTTTTCCAACTGAAGTATGTTAAATACAAAACGTAAATAATGGAACGAACTGTTCACAGGTTATTAACAGTGATTCCTTATTGTAATACTTAGTTACACAGCTTATACTGAAAACGCAAAAGATTTTATGAGATATCATGTTGGCATATCGTCAATGTACAATTCATACGGTTTGATGATAGCCATTACGGTCATTTCAGGTTGACTTGAATGTTGCTGAACCTCTCAGTTGCTGTGAGGCATGTGCAATTGTGCGAGTGCTTTAAGTACATTTTTAATGCTGGCAATTGTAACAAATAATTAAGTGTAAAACACAGAATCTCAATCAAAATTGTCTGCTAAACATTGTTACATATTGCTGTTCTGTCAGATATTAGTTTTCCTTTCGAAGCTGAAGTGATGTAATACATCTCAATGGGATTACTGTATCTAATTGCAGTGTTACATGATTTTTCCTCAGAGTTCCATGACTTTTTTAAACATTTAATTAGTAACTTGAATATATTTTGCAGATGATACAAACGTAGTTAACAAAGTTTAAAGGGAATTCACAGTTAAAAAGGTACATATCGAGAAGTCCATCTCGATCTTTGTTTCAGCGTAGGTGTTGTGACAGGTTCGTCGTGTTTCATCCAAGGGGCTGGTGGGCAGGCTGTATGAACAAACAGTCCATCTTCCTTGATGATAATCGCTCAGTCCGTCCAGACGATCACACCTCTGCAGATGCTGTCTAAGAGCTCTGATGTTGCAGTGTCAGATGGGGCATTTGAAATGTATCACTCAACTGAGACCACTAGCTGGTCATACGGGAGTGAACTAGCACTCCTGAAAGAAAGGATGTAGCGGAGACATGGCTTAGCCACAGCCTGGGGGATGTTTCCAGAATGAGATTTTCACTCTGCAGCGGAGTGTGCGCTGATCCTTTCTTTCCAGAGTGCTACTTCTGCAAGGTTCGCAGGAGAGCTTCTGTAAAGTTTGGAAGGTAGGAGACGAGATACTGGCAGAAGTAAGGCTGTGAGTACCGGGCCTGAGTCGTGCTTCGGTAGCTCAGATGGTAGAGCACTTGCCCGCGAAAGGCAAAGGTACCGAGTTCGAGTCTCGGTCGGGCACACAGTCTTAATCTGCCAGGAAGTTTCATATCAGCGCACACTCCGCTGCAGAGTGAAAATCTCATTCTGGATTACAGCTAAGTTGTTCGAAACACGCTATTCCAGACCTTGCTGGATATGGATTTACGTTACAGAAGAAAAGTGATCATCCAACAGACCTTGACTGACACCACGTCTAAACTCAAATGCAGAGGACAGCATACAGCCGGCATTCGAGATCAGGCTTGTTATTAGGCTCGGAAATGGGCTCTCCTCCCTGCTTTTCTGCAGCATCCTGGTGAAAGGCAAAATGGTGTAAATAACTTTGTAAGAAAGGAGTACAAAACAGGGTCATTATGAGCTATAAAATATAAAAACGGTTATCGAAGTTTTGGTGACTGGGACAAGAACATAACTTAGTCAAGAAACAGGCTAATAATAAAAAAGAAATTACGTGTTAATAATGGTTTAATATATTTGATACAATAAAACATAAATTTGTGAAGCAAAATCAAGAATTTCATCTTACACATTATATTTTTAAATAGAAAATAAAAAAAAACCTAATAGAATATCACGGAAAGCTCATTAAAAGTCACTAAAATACTTTATCTTTATCTGAACGCAGTTGTCAAGGTGCAAAAATTAGCTAATAAAACATGGGAAACGATCCGTGATTCAGTAAAAGGGTGACAGTTACAGTTAATTATAGAAGAAATTTAATGTACAATTCACTACTAGAATCTGTGTTATGAAGTTACCTACAATAAAAAACAAAACTGAGCCTCGATTTTGTTACAGAAATGCCAAAACAGCTGTAGAAACAGAAAACATTACAGGCAAAACTGTACCATCTAACAGTCTTTAAGAAAGTGGTATTTTGATATTACATTTATTTGTTAAAATTATTTAAATTTAATTTGCTCGAAGGGAGATGGACAAAATGAACCAAAAAAGAGGCACTGATGAAAATTATTGAAGGGTTAGCGTGTGTACATCCCGATGATATAATTTGGCAACATATACTGAAAACAATGCCTTAATACTTCTTGCACGAATTACAAACAGACTATAGACAATGAAGATGTATAGTATATCCTGTAAATATGCTAAATGATTGGTATATAATTGCATTCAAAAACATTATAATTCTTCTAACAATTTTAATAACAAAAGAACTGTGAAATGTATTAGGGAAAAGAGGTTATCCTACGTATATCATAGATGATGTGGAAAGAATGCACAAAGATATCATCGTCAGCTGGAAAGAGAATGGTAAGTTGACACAAACTCTACTGAGAAGAGGGCACATAAATCAATAACTCATCACCTTCTCTCTCTGATATACATCAGTCATGACACGGCAAAATGGTAAGCTGAGTTTCATGTAGGTCTTCTGTCAGGTAGGCACTCTTTCATAACACGGCTCTTTTGCACGACTCTTTCACATAGATGACGTCGCTCTTGTGGCAGAAAATATGTTGTAAAAGCAGGCTTTCCTTGCAAATCACAATGCATGGAAAATATAGCTTAACCACGTCAGGGGGGAACTGAACCGCTGTCATTATTGTACGTAACAACCCTGTAAAATTTAATATAACAAAGAAATATTACAACACATTTAGTATTCAGGAGTTTGCTTTTTATATATTGTATGTGATTATGTTAAGAACAGGTGAATGAAACAAAATCAATTCTAAAACATATGGGGGACAAGAGATACATGCCTGAAAGCGAAAGGTGCAAAGAGATAAGAACGATGTTTAATAAAAAAAAATCGCTGTTCCATTACTATCAGCTGGATGTGGGTAATCGGTCACAGAAAAAGAAAGAAAGCATAAGTACTTCAGCAGATATGTAAAACCATTGGATGTTTGAAAGGGTACAGTGTGCAATCCAGAACTCGGACCGAAATTTGGAGTGAACTGCAAACTTACAGGCTAAGATGTAAAATTCATGAAACAGAAGAAGTTATGTCAACAATTTAGGAGATGTTGTGGTCTTAGATTGTGTTTCAAAATCCTAAGTTAAAGATATGCAACAAGTTGAAGTAAAGGAAAGCTATTTAAAATATTGGTATTGAAACAGGCAAGTATGTGATGCTCAAAGTGTAGGAGAAAAGATATAAACTTGTTCAGTGCTTTGGGGTGAGTTGTCCCAGGACGATTAAATAAGTAACGACAATAGCTAGTGCTGAGACCAGCAGGCGGCGGTTGACAATGAAGAATCCAGTTCTTGGAGAAATGCATTGGTGGTCCGTGTGTGACGAGAACCAGGATAGACTCCAGGTCAGCACAGCGGCCGTCAGACGCCACGGCGGCCCTCAGGACGAGTTCGCTGGTATTCGCCGCCTCGTGCTCGACTGCAGGGCAGGTCAACGACACCGTGGTCAGCCGGAGCCAGTGGTAGGCGAGCCACAAGATCGAGTTGCCCACCGAGGGACTGAGCGGCAGCTGGGCGGCCCACTGAGGCTGCAGCTGCGTCAGTAACACTTCGTAGGCGCTGCAAGAGGAACAGCACACCGACTGCGCCACGCTGACGGGTGCACCGAAGTGGCTCTGGAGCAGCTGCGCGGCGCGTCTGAGGGAAGTGTACGCCTCCAACAACTGGTGCAGTCTGAAAGGAGATGTCGATGTTGAAACTCCTTCGAGGGACGCTGGAGTGAGAGGCACTGGAGCAGTCTTCGTAAGTCTACCCTTTAGGTAACAGAATCTCACCCACAGCTCTAGTTGCAATATACCGAACTGCAGCGTCGTCAGAGAATCGAAGAAAAGTGATAATATGAGTTTTGTCTGTTCACACAGACTGTTAGATTTGGGTGGAATAGTAGCGATGACGGCTGCCATAAGTGACATGTGGGCAGCTAGTAGGAAACCACCGATCATCTTCATATTTACTTTAATCTTAGACATCAGTTGGGTATCTACGTACTTTCTTGTCTCAGTGTAGTGATGTATATCCTGAACGCCAGTGACAGTGCATACTCCCATTGTCAACAGCGCTTTCAGTGCTGATAGAAAATCTGTGACAACGTATGTGAGTGTTATCAGCTCTGAAATGGATCGATATAATGTAATATTTGAGTATGCAGTCTCTATTTTGCCAAGCAGAATAATAATGAACCGTACGGTAGATGTAGACAATATTTTCTTCAACGTAATGTCCTCCTGAAACTTCCAGAACATCTTCTTTTGGCTTTCTACTGAAAATGGTGCTAATCCAAATGCCACAAACAACACATGCAACAGATTGAAGCCAATGTGAATCTGCATACACTTATTTTTGTGAAGTACTGGCATAGTTTTCAGCAGCCAAATATGTAACACTGCTTTTGTCATGCAATTACTTCTTGTCACTGCTGAAGGTTTTTACTTTAAATAAAAATTTTGTACTCAGGTATCCAATCCAATGCTATAAAAAACCACAGACTATTTAGTTCCAATAAGACATTTCATTACGAGTGCCGATCATAATTTGTGTAATATTTTTCTCCAGTGGCAATCACGTAACAAAACAGCCTGGCCATGTCAGTATGTTACAGCTGAAATAGACTCGATAATATCTGTTGGTTGTCACATTCTGTAGCAATATAAACTTATGTTGCATATGCAATGGATATGGGTAACCTCGAAACAAACTTTAGCCTAATATGTGTAGTAATCTCTTATTTAACTATTCTATTTGTTTCCTAAATTAAGATCATATGTATTTGTATGAGATATGTTACAGCAGGAAATTAATAATTTTCTAAAAAAAGTTGCTCATTTAACAGAACTGAGAAAAACGTTATTATTGACATCTAGAAGAAGATTTTAAGGCGCTATCTTGAAACGTGTGTATCAATTCCATACTAACATTCCACACATGTTGTTCAGATTTTAACCCCTTCATTTAAACAGTTTTAGACTTCTGATTTCCTTTCAGGTTGTTGCACCTGTGTAGTTCTACTTCTTCCACTGTAGATTAGTAAATCGAATCCGAATTCATAAAAAGATTTAGTTAACTGTTTGCCTCAATGAAGATACATAAGGAATAGTTTTTAATACAACAGCAACTGGAGAAATAAATGTTTCAGATCTGTTCGGTCTCAAGTACTCCATTTACAGTATGAATAGATTTATCATTTAACTCAGATCAGTACACTTCAGGGATGAACTATAAGTTACAACTTAGAGCTGGCTCTTCCCATTCCTTCCAAACGCTATAATTATCCTTAGAGGCCAGCAGTATAAAACTCAGGCCCCCATGCACTGCAATGCTTAAAACACGTTCCACCAAAAACTACCACTGTCAGTCTTGTTCCATTCAGTAGTGAAGTGAGGGGGATACGGCTATTTTCATATATCTGTAAGTGCTGTTAACAGTAGTTTCACGTGGCTCGACGTTATGGTGCATGTCCTTCTACTTGACGAATTTTTTGGTGACTTTGATATCTGTAGCTTACCCCAGAAGCACTGCCAGAAATGATGACTTACAGGTTAACATTGAATCAGCACCACGTGACGTTCTTGGTGAATCTTTACATCAATGAAACTTTAAGAATAGATTACATTCCGAATAAAATATTCCTTGGTCCGATTGCTATTTGATTTCATGTACTTTCGGTTTACATGTAGGCACATTACCCCTAGCTCACCAGACCCAACACCGTAAATATTAATCTGTCAGTTCGTATTCTCAAAAACTCTACACGGGTTATGTAGTCGTATTTCATGCAGACAGATGGGTTACCATCGAATACACTCAAATTAAGACTTTACCTTCCCTACCGCTGACGTCATGTGTTTAGTCCTCTTTATAAGACGTCACACTGGTTCTTCTAGTAACTTAAACAATGTTACTGGCTCGAAATGTGTACAATGTTTTAATCCTGTCCCCAGTGTGGCACACTTTGAAACACACTGCATTCAGTAAATAAAATTCTGCCTTTGCACAACGCTCCTTTTCAATAATATTACAGGTTTTGGAGGATTGAGCCTTCGAGTTCAGGTAAATATACAAGTGGGAAAACAGTGCCACGCGGGAAATGGTACAAGACTTCCATTTATATTATCACAGCGGTTAGTCAAAATTCCTGAAGACTGACTAATGCTACAAACCTGAGGGTAGTACATAGTAAAAAATAAGCAATGACATATGTGCAGGAAAAACTATCCTTCCACCTTCAAATACAGTATTAGTGATAGGCTACCTGGCACAGTCACATCGATTAGATACGTAGATGTAGCGTTTCAAAGCGATATTAAATGGAAATGGGCCATAAGGTCGGTTTTTGGGGAGGCGAACGGCCAACGTCGGTTAGCTGGAGCAAAATGTGTCCGATCTGCATTGAGGATTAAATTCGGTTCCCTTTCGTCCATCTTAATATTATCTCTGTTTTTATGACACATTATAGTCTGGCCACAAGGTGTAGAAGCTCTTGAGCACTTCTAGAAACATATGAACAGCATGCAACCAAATATCCAGTACCCCATTGAGACAGACCATGAGATAATGTTGCCATTTTTGATGTTCTGGTACAAAGAAAGTCGGACGTACGTCTCGACCAAACAGTGTACTGCAAGCCGACGCATACTGAGTTATATCTTAGCGCCTGGAGGTTCACCATCGCTCCAGAATAGAGCAGATTTAAATACACTGGTACATAGAAGAAAAACCGTTTCTGACGAGGACCACTTGGATTCCAAAATTAATCAGCTACAGTATGCCTTCCGAAAGATCGGCTATGGGTCACATGATACAAAGGCAGTGTCCTCCAGGAAAAGGAAACGTGAAAATGTTGAACATTCAGGTGATGAGCCACCGATTGCATTCATTCCCTTCTGTGGCGCTATATCGAGCAAAATAGGCAGAATCATGGGAGTAGGAGATATCAGATCTACTTTCCGACCTCAAGACAGGATAAAACATTTCATATGCCCTGTTAAGGACAATCTCAGTCTTAAGATTTCTGGGATTTGCAACATCCCATGTTAGTGTGGAAGCAATTACATCGATCAGTTCCTCCGCAACGTTTTGGACAGCCGTGCGGAACATAAACGTCATATTACAAATCGAGAACTGGAAAATTCTGCAGTTTCTGAACACAGCCTCGCAAACAAACACAATATACTGTTTGAAGAAACGAAAGTTTCCACAGGCTCCCATATATTGGAACTCTTGTAATTAGACTATAGTAATAGGAATGTGTGAGAAAACCTTCACCCGTGGCGGCGGATATAATCCTTAGCGGTGCATGGAAACGAGCTCTCGATGAACAGAAGAGCCAGAGATATTTTTCGCAACGTTTACTATACGGATGGAGCGGTGGCGTCGCCAGCGCAGACGACACCTTCAGCTACAGCATGTCGTAATGACCGACCAATCAGAAGCTGTCTTTGGGTTGTATGGAGTGTTGAAAATCTATCCAATATTTCAGGGAATAACTGTAGGCATCAAAACAACAACAAAAATTCTCATAACCTTAACTCCTACAAAGCATTCATTCTGTCGTATGACCACTTGTTCAAAGGAGGCGCTCAATCCATGCCTTTGCCCATCGGTGTAATGACTTAGGCACTATTTGGATTCGCCCGGGTGGGTTCTGAATGTGCTGAGATCGACGGAAGTCGTGTTTGTGCAGTGTCTGTACATCACTTATGGGAGTGGCAGAGGCCATTAGCTTCACGTATCCCCATAACCAGAAGGCTAGTGGATTTAGGTCCGCGGAACGAGCGGTCAAGGTATGGTACCTCCCTGTACAATCCACTGATATTCAATTGTCCTCGTCAGACGCCGGCGCACGGGACACAGAGAATGTGCTGGTGCGCCATCATTCATGAACCACATCTGTAGTCTGTCCTGACATGGCACATGCTCCAGCAGCATAGGCAGTGTGTTCTTCAGAAAGCGGTGATAACAAGCCCCAGTTAATCTCTGTGGTAGCACATATGGTCCTAGTAATCTATCACCTAGAAGCACGACCGCTACGGTCGCAGGTTCGAAACCTGCCTCGGGCATGGATGTGTGTGATGTCCTTAGGTTAGTTAGGTTTAAGTAGTTCTAAGTTCTAGGGGACTGATGACCTCAGATGTTAAGTCCTATAGTGCTCAGAGCGATTTGAACCATTTTGAAGACTGTGGTAGGGAAGGCCAATGGTCGACTTCAGTTAATTGGGAGAATTTAAATAAAGTGTGGTTCATGTGCAAAAGGAGAACGTTTATAGGGCGCTAGTGCAGCCTATTCTTGATTACTGCTTTAGTGTTTGGGATCCGTGTCAGATCGGATTAAGGGAAGGCACGGAAGCATTCAGTGGCGAACTGTTGGATTTGTTACCGGTAGTTTTGATCAACAGGCAGTGTTTAGGATAATTTTCGGGAGCTCCAATGGGGATCCGTGGAGGGAAGAAGGCATTCCTTTCGAAGAACACTACTGAGACAGTTTAGAGAACCGACATTTGAAGTCGATTGCAGAACGATCCTACTGTCGCTAACATACATTTTGCGTAGTGACCATGACGATAAGATACAAGAATTTAGGGATCATACGGAGGCATATAGACGGTCAATTCTCTCCCGCATTTTCTGGGAATGGAACAGGAAAGGAAACGACTACCTGGTATACAGGGTACCCTTCGCCACGCACCGGACGGTGGCTTGCGGGATATGTATGTAGATGTAGATTTACTAAAGAGTATGCTTACAATGAGCTTGTCCGCCCTCTTCTGGAGTATTGTTTTGTTGTGTGGAATCCACATCACATAGAATTGAACGGAGGACATCGAAAAAGTTCAAAGACAGGCAGCTAGTATTGTGTTATCGCGAAACAGCGGAAAGAGTGCCACGGATATGCTACACAAACTGGGATGGCAATCGTTGAAACAAAGGTGTTTTTCGCTGCGGCAGGATCTTCTCACGAAATTTCAGTCACTAACTCTCCATTTATTTTGTGAAAGTATTTTATTGTACTTCACCTACGTAGAGAGAAATGACCATGGTAATAAAATAAGGAAAATCAGAACTCGCACGGAAATATTAAGTATTCGTTATCCCCGCACACTGCACAAGAGTGGAACGGTAGTGAAGTGGCTTAAATTTGTTAAGGACGTTCTGCCAGACATTGTGAATTACAGAGTAATCGATGTAGATGAAGATCTATAAAATAAATTTATATTTTAACAACTAATACCAAAATTAATGTTAGTGGGATATCTGGGCTGTTGATTCATGCTCGCCTTTAACTTTATTCAAAATCGATTGTGTTTACTTCTTTCCAAATTGAGCGTTGTCTGCGAGAAGATCCCAAGTATAGGATATTTTCTGAAGGAAGAGGATGTGCAATATTTCTAGGTTTTTCAGCTATCATATCTAGCTCCCAGAGTGTGTCCTGTGAGCAATTGAGATTGCAGCACTACGCAGATGACGTACTAAGTAGTGTGAGGTACAAGTAGCTCTTTCGCTGCTATGGATGGACATGGTGTTTTTGTAAG
This sequence comes from Schistocerca gregaria, assembly GCF_023897955.1. Lineage (NCBI taxonomy): Eukaryota > Metazoa > Arthropoda > Insecta > Orthoptera > Acrididae > Schistocerca > Schistocerca gregaria. Next base: position 182,135,707 of record NC_064921.1, on the reverse strand, counting down.
AGCGCGTAACTTTAGTATTAATAAAGCTCATACATTTCCGCTTGGTGGCGAATGATTGTTGCCATTGTTCCTTATGGTAATATCCGGGATACGTGTAGCCTAGAGGGTATCAATAATCCCCTTTCGGACAAATTGTGGTTCGTCACTGTGATTGGCTGCTGTGTTTGCAAGCAGCGAGTAAAGCGCTAATTTTCTACAGATAATATTATAAAAATTATGTATTACATTTCGTTGACATTCAAATATAGGCATTTCTAAATGGCAAGCTATCACCAATTTATTTCGAAAGTGATACTGATAAGCAAAACTAAAGACAAAATTCGTATGGAAAGGCAAACGAAGCACTTCGGTTAGCGTCTAAACTGCACACACTAGCCAACTGATCTTTGCTGCATAATGACTACTGGGTGAGCAGTCATGAGACACAGACGCGCTGTTTTTACGATCGCTTGTATTTCAGTTCTGCAAAGCAATGTTAAGTCTAGAACAATCAAAAGAATAGGTTAATGTATGATCTACTTTCGATATTTATAGAGAGAAATTTCGAAATAATTAATGACGTATTAATTGTTAAATAGACGGCGAATAAAGATTTTATTCGCAGTTTCTCGTGTTCTACTTGAATAAATACGATTGGCGCCCCCCCCCCAAAAAAAACATAATCGCAGTATCTTTCGGTCTAATTGAATAAGTACTAGTGTGTCCGCCGGTGTGGCCGTGCGGTTATAAGCGCTTCCGTTTGGAGCCGCGTGACCGCTACGGTCGCAGGTTCGAATCCTGCCTCGGGCATGGATGTGTGTGATGTCCTTAGGTTAGTTAGGTTTAAGTAGTTCTAAGTTCTAGGGGACTGATGACCTCAGATGTTGAGTCCCATAAATGCTCAGAGCCATTTGAACCAAATACTAGTGGTATCCTAAAAAATGGAAGAATCGGTCATTTAAGTAGTATGAGTTCATCGCTAACATTTCATTACAGCCACATGACAACGGATCTGCAACCTGCGTGACGGTTGCTGTGCAGGGGACATCTGTAGATGACTGCAGGTAGGTGTACTTTGGTAACTCCAACATTTCGCTCAGAGCACTAAAAGCAGCTAGGCATTTCGCGTGTACTGCGTTCTCAGTACACATGGGAGCAGTGACGCGTAATCTGTGGTAGTACAGAGGAGGCACATATTTGGAAAGACACAAAAAGTCTTTCTCAAAATAAACTTCTCTACCCCGTTCAGAGCACGTTCAGTATGGATGATATTATTTCAAAACGATATAAGAATTTGTATAAAACTTTTGTTACAGGGCTGGATAGAGACAGAATCCTGACTAATGTTCTAAGGTACTGATATTTCCTTACGGGCACTCATTTTGAAGAACCAAAATTGGTTTGCATGGAGTCAGATAGCCTCATTTCCCGTGTAAAGTACTATGACCGATATGAGACGATAAGGTGCGATCAGAAAGCATTCAAGATGTCTCGGTATAAGGGAGATGACCTATAATGTTAAGGGCAGTCAGTAATAAGGTTTTGGAATTTTGCATTTCCAAGCAGTCAAGTGCTCGACGTTCGCCAGTAGCGCGTAAGTATGATTTCTAGACATTCATTTGCCGTTTCCTATCATCTTGACGGTGGAACCTTGGTTGATACAGCAGATGGAAATCTCGCCTGAACAGTAAAATTTCAAATACTAGAAACTAAAGTAATGAGCAAACAGCGTCATGGTGAGCTACACCTCGAGTGCTAACAGAAAGCAGTCAATAGTGTGGAAATATGTTGGGTGCCTATTAAATTAGGCTTATAAGTGTATGTTGGGCTTAGATCGCACGGAATACAGGCCCTTTACGCTCCGCGACACCACCATATACATATTTGAACAGCTATCCTAGATGATACCTCGGGAGCTTGTATACCAAATACACGAAGACTGATCTAGGGCATGTCTCATCTGCTCACACAGTGTTATGAGTAACATGCGGGGAACGCCTGATGCATCGGAATACCTTCACTCTTCTGAAAACAATGGCAGCATATTATACAAGGTGAAACTTCCTGGTAGATTAAAATTGTGTGCCCGACCGAGACTCGAGACCTTTGCATTTCGCGGGCAAGTGCTCTACCATCTGAGCTAGAGAAGCACGACACGCTCGCTACACACAGCTTTACTTCTGCCAGTACCTCGTCTCCTACTTTCCAAACTTTACAGAAGCTCTCCTGCGAACCTTGCAGAACTAGCACTCCTGAAAGAAAGGATATTGCGGAGAACATGGCTTAGCCACAGCCTGGGGGATATTTCCAGAATGAGATTTTCACTCTGCAGCGGAGTGTGCGCTGATATGAAACTTCGTGGCAGATTAAAACTGTGTGCCCGACCGATACTCGAACTCGGGACCTTTGCCTTTCGCGGGCAAGTGCTCTACCATCTGAGCTACCGAAGCACGACTCACGCCCGGTACTCACAGCTTTACTTCTGCCAGTATCTCGTCTCCTACCTTCCGAACTTTACAGAAGCTCTTCTGTGAAACATGCAGAACTAGCTAGAAGAGCTTCTGTAAAGTTTGGAAGGTAGGAGACGGGCAGTTCTGCATGTATGACTTATTTTTGACCAAATGACTAACCACGGATTGGAGACTTTCATCAGTTTCCTAAGCTTCTTCATTGGTTCTTCATTGGTTCATTTGAATAACGTTCCCAAGAAGCGTGTGTATCTTAAGCAGGATTATATTATAAAGGCTATTTTGCTTTGGTATCTTTTGTTTCCGAAGCCTAAAACTGGCGTCTGCAAAAGTAAAAGAGATGTTTACTCTGTAATGACTAAATTATTCACAACATTTTATAACGACTGCTTCTGTGAAACTGCAGTGTGGTTCCATTGATGCTTCAGTAGGTACCGATAGATTCTTAACGTGTTGATCAGAGATATACCTTCGAACTACTCAGCATGTAGTGCGTCAGTTTCGTCACACGAGATTTTGCGAGTATACCCCATCCACTACCATTGTCAAATATACTCAAATGAGAAATACTGCCCTAGCTGCTTTGCTGTAAATTGAAATCTTTTGGAGTTCATAGTTGATTCTTTAGATTTCGCAACATTTAAAATTCCAGTGAAGTACTAATAATTTTTCGTTTCTAATTAGTTAGTACAAATGGGTGAATTTATCATGTGCAGAAATTGTTGATGCCTAAAATACCCAAAAATTGGAGAATTTATTTTCAATAGGCTACAGTAAGTAGGTTGAAGCAGCCAATATTTCTACAGTGCCTGCAGTTATATTACATGTGAGTGGTGGTGATGCACAATAGTTTGGCTGTTAGCTCAATGAAAGCTTTGGACATCACCCTGAAGGTCAGAGGAGTGAACACAATGCAGATCGCCAAGCCTGTAGCTTTTATTCACGGTTACAACACACTCAGAATTTTTTTTCGTAACTTTGTGGTGGGTGGTCGTCGCGGGATTCCAGGATTGTGCCATGAACATCTACTGGCAGCTACTAACTTTCAGTTGCACACTATCTGTTTGATTCCTCTCTTTGTGATTAACACTTTCAACAGGATTGATGTCATTGATGTCATCAGCTGAGCTGAACGGTGTGCTTCAATTACTTTTCTTCCAGGGTAGCTCTCCTCACAATCGCGCAACACGAAAACTTTAATTTCACTTGAGCAAGCGGTCAGTCAAGTGAAAATTTTTCAGCTCTCATCAGTCGTGTTTCTAGCAAGAATTTGTTTCACTTTTTGGTGAATTGTTCATACAAACCACGATCGGATGCCTGAGGTTCCTGCTATGACACAATACAGAATTTAGAAACCCAAATTCTCCCCATCCTTTTTTGATTAGCAATGGACATCCCTTTAAACATTCTTAGCAAACGTTGTTCATGTTTCTCACTTTTACTCCATCAATTCCGACAGAAATACAGTCATTCATGCCAGATTTGAGCATGCTGAACTCGTCAAGCACTCGATTCCTTATTCATTCAGAATAAACTTTGTGCTGCTTTTCCTTGATGCTGAAAGCACATCTTTTACATTACACATCATTCTGCTGTTTTAATCACTCACTGAGAGACAAGAAAAACTGCGGAACCGACTTGAGAATCTGAATTTCGTAATGAGGACAATAAGTTTGCGTTATTTTTCTTTCAAGTCTGACCATATCTAGGTACAGTAATTCTTGTGAGCCTGTTAACGTGAAACTACTGGCTGCCGTAACTCATCAGAGTCAAATCCACTAGCAGATTCACCTAGATTGCACATTCAGATTCAGCAACTGCTCAAGGCTTCGTATTACATAGCAATACAAATCACGTTTGCTACCGACACAGAATATTAAGAGAAGCAAATCCCCGAAGTCTCAGACTGCTTTTAACCTTTTGACCCATCTCCATCTTCACATTTTCAACCAACAAATTAAAACACGTAACAAAAGCCAGAGTGGTGCACAGTAAAAACTGGGTTTAAACAATAACTTTCTCCAGATGAACCATGCTTGATGAATTTCTGCAACGATATACAAGAGTTTGGTAGATCACCCAGAATGTTATAATTCTTCTTTAAAACCAGATTACTGCAGCATAGGAAATTTGTTAGCAAAATGGCTTTAAGATGAGGTACAAATGAATACTGTTTACTAAACCTCGATCCAGATCAAGTCAAGAAGAAATTTTGTACTTGATGTACCATACTTTCATAATTCGCCATCATTTTTATCGAAGTTAATGGTTCTTTGACTCGATTAAAAATTTTTGTCAATAAAATAAATTCATTGTTCAGGGAAGCTGTATAGTCACATGTCAACATAAGACCACAACGACATAAACTCACCTCTTCTTATCCAGGAGAAATAATGCCAAAATTCTGCTGTCTCTTGCTTAAATTAAATGTCACCAAATAGCGTACTGAAACTTTCTAAATACAATACGTACATTCTGTAAGAAATTTCCACTTACCAAATCTGTCTGATATGAGTGACTTTTGTCGATTTTTCGTATTTAGGGCAGTTTAAAAGGTTCTTAATTTCACGTAAAACCTCCAGTTTAAATTAATATTCATACTATACATTAAAAACTCTGCATGGCACATTGTGTGATGCTATAATATCACACTCTGTAGTAGAAGTTTACTCAAATTTATCGGGCGATCGTTTTGAAATAAAATGTTTCAAATTTGACTTACGATTACTGTAACTTATTTTGGTCACCTTCAGCCTCAAGCATCGAAATAACTATAAGCCAATAATGAAAAGTCTTGCACATGTTATAATCAGCGTCATAAATTAATAATATCTTAGGCCTCCTCCATGGTGAAATGAAGCTGCTTAAATTTGGGAGAATTTTTGTAGTGACAAAAATTATTAACGTCTCTAAGTGCCACGTGGAATACAAATAATGTTTCAAACGACGTAAGCTTACCCAACAAGCGCAAAGCAAACAAATCTTGAGGTGGTTTGTAACTATAACTTGCATATTCACTAAGGCTCACTGCAGTCAGACTAATTCATAGTCTGCTAATCACAAAACATTTGAATTTATGGAGTAGAAAATTCTATATCGTCTTCCTGTTGTTTAGCACAGCTGAACAATAAATTTGAAAAACATAGTCGGGTACTCCCCCTCCAGCGGGCTGCGTTAGTGTTTTCCTAAATAATTTGAGAATCCATACATAGAAATAACTACCGAATCATTTCTTTATTTCAACAGATGTAACTTCGTCTGGAGGCGACGCAACCGCATATTTATATATCGACGTGGCCTGACGTACCTGAAGATATGCACCATTCTATTATTCCAGCCTTACTGAAGTATTACATTCATGACGGTAAGTGTGTTACGCGACTGTAACAAGTTTTGGTTCATCAGTGTAGTTATGTTTCACATGTGTTAGAATTAGTGTACATACCTTACAAAAAGTAGTCATTTACTTTTAAAATAACCGTACAATTTATCAAAACAAGTCCAAAACTGAATTTTGTTTCAGAACAGAGAAGTTTTTTTTGTGGCGGTAAGAATCACACACATCTTAGATACAGCAAATGGGAAAGATCATGCTCGTCTCGTTTTGAGAATCACTTAACAGATGTCTCAGGGCAGTGACTGGATGGTCCTTTTACGGTACGGATGTCTCTGGGCTCTTCCTAATCGCCGCAAGTGTCTTAGACGTCGATGACGCTAGCAATAACTTCATCATCCGCCAGTAACTGGCGACTGGTATCACAGGCATCACATTCCAGTCAGTGTTGAACGTTTTGCTGGTCACAGTCTTCAAGTCCTGTTGATTGTTTAATCAGCCCAGCCAGTTGTGCTACAAGTTTTTGTTTGATATGCCTTCAGTTTCAGTTCTAAGAGCATCTGATGACAGGTTAGTGTCGTTCACAGTACCGCAAACTTGTGCTGCTCTGTTCACAGTCCTTGAATTGTTTTTTCGCATCATTCCCCCGTCAGAGCCACACGCAGAAATGCCTTACTGTAAAATCATTTGAAGCTTACAGTGATCCCTTATCCATCGTTTGGAGGACAGAAGTAACAACGGGAGGGAAAACAACTTAAAATTTGGCAGTTCTCTTTCCATTGAATGTTCTGAATAATGACTTGGAGCGTTATTAATCAACTAGGAAACATTTATGGAATTACCGTATGTAAACTAGAAATGCTTTTATCCCTCCGTGAATCCTTTTGATTCTTGTAAGTGACGGGCAGTTTTTTAATCTCGTAAAGCACCGCACATTCTTAGACTTAACGTATTACATGCACGGGTAGCCTATCCGTTTCAGTAACGTTTCCGGATAACATAGCTGTAGCGCGAAATTAGCATGTTTCATGACAAGATACTGACATTTCTTTCTCGTATACTAGGGATTTTGTTAGTATTTTCTTCCAGTACAAACCAGTTTCGTCTGCATTTTATCCATTGGCTTTGTTGTAGCTCACATTACCTATCGATTTACTAAAACACGCTTTAAAACGTTCAACTGCGTCAGTGTCAGCAGACAGTTTTTTGCCATATCTGTCAAATATCCTAGTTCTGTGGCTAGAGTTGAAAAGCATGAGGCTGCAGGTAGTCCCTTAAAATCAATGTTACTCTCATGTTTCTTGTTCGCCTCTTGCCCTTTTTTACAAATGAAAGGGCCACTTATTTGTTACACTTGGCTATGCATCAACGTGAACCATATGCAGACAGCTGTGTTGAAATCCTGGTTTTCTACCTTTTGGAACGTTTTCAGTATGAGATTTCGTCTTCACTGTGAAGACGGCGGCAATAGTGTATCTGTACTTTTTAATATCCGATATTGTGACATGCTAAACTCCATATTTCCTACGTAACCTCGTTCCACAAACATCCTTCTTCAGTTGGTTTATTATTTTAAGCGGACAATGCCTTTACGTTTATTCGCTATTACGAACGGTAGAACCACAGCACGATGTTACAAGGGAAGACTCACACGCAGCTGACGTGTGGCAAGTGGAGGCTCGATGTCAAGCACGTGATTGCTGATTGTTGGCAGGGAGAGGAAAAAAGCTACAGCACCAAAGAACAATCGGCCGAAAACGGAAGCGCATGGCGCGTAAATTTGAATTTGCTGTCTGGAGTCTTTTCGGTTTACCGATTTTTCCTTTCATCCACGCTCTGTACATTCATAGTCTGTAGCACTGTACATACACAGTCCACAAGCTCTCCTGCACTATACGGCGGAGAGCATCTTGTCCCACTGCTGGTCATTCCGTTTCACCTGAAGCGCCTAGAACCGCTCGGTCACATCGATCGGCCTCCAGTCTTCACTTGTTCGTTCCATTTCATATGCGCTAGATATTTAACGACTTCACTGCGTCAAGCAGGGCACTACTAACGGTGTATCCAAACATTACAGGTTTTTTTTTTCCTCACTCATCCCCATTAACTTACATTTCTCTGCATTACGAGCCAGCAGCTATTCGTCACACAAACTAGAATTTTTCTCTAGGTCACCTTATATCAACATACAGTCGCTTATCTTCTTATCTTCGACACCTTCCTGTACACCACAGCATCATCAGCGAAAAAGCTCAGATTGCTGCCCACCCTGTCTGCCAGATCATTTATGTGCATAGAATATAGCAATCATTCTATCACACTCCCCTGGGGAACTCCTGATATCACCACTGTACCCAATGAACAGTCGCCGCCAAGGACAACATACTGGATTCTGCTACCTAAGAATTGTTCGAGCCAGTCACATATCTGCGAGCGGTACCTTTATTAAGAGTGTGCAATGAAGTACCGCGTCCAGTGCTTTTCGGAAATCTAGAAATATGGAATCAGCTCGTTGCCCGTCATAAACAGTTCACAGTATATCATGTGAAAGAAGAGAAAATTGGGTTTCGAACGAGAGATGCATTCTAAATCCGTGCCGATTTTTGATCATAAACTTTTCAGTCTGTTGGAAATTTACTGTATTCGAGCTCAGAAAATGCTCTAGAATTCTGCGCAAACCGATGTTAAGGATATTGATCTGTAATGTTGAGGGTCCGTTCTTTTATACTTCTTATATGCAGGAGTACCCCGCCCTTATTTCCAGCAGTTTAGCACTTAGCGCTGGTCGAGAGATTCGCGACAAATGCAAACTAAATAAGGGACTAGGGACGTAGATCGCTCTTTGTAAAACCGAACTGGTATTTTCTCCGGACCATGAAACGTACTTGTTTTCAACTCTTTCAGTTGTTTCTCTACGCTAGGGGTGCTTATTACTATCTCATCCATACGGGGGTCTGGGCGATAGTCAAACGACTGTACGTTTGTACGATTCTCATGAATGTACGATTTCTTAAACATGGAATTTAAAAAAAATGGTTCAAATGGCTCTGAGAACTATGGGACTTAACTTCTGAGGTCATTAGTCCCCTAGAACTTAGAACTACTTGGAATTTAAAACTTCGGCCTTCCTCTTGTAATCTTCTACTGCCAAACTACTGACTCAATGGAAGTCTTATATTTGCTTAGCAATTTTACGCAGGACCAGAATATTTTCGTGTTCTCTGCCAAATCTTTAGCCGAGGCATGATGGTGGTAGCGGTTGAATGCTCCGCTCATAGAGCTTTCCACAGACTCACGAAACTGTACTAATCTTTGCGAGTCGTCAGTTGCGCATCCTCTTTTGAACAGCCTTTGCTTCCTCATCATTTTACGAATTTCGTTGTTAAACCACGGTGGGTCTTTTCCGTCCGTAATACACTTACCAGGCACATACCTGTCCAGGCCACGATTGACAGTCTGTTAAAACTTTGCGAATAATTCTTGTGTGGCCATCACTCTGGAACTTAGTGGTTGCACTTCATTGCCTGATGACGTGCTAATAACAGATTATCTGCTCTTTCCAACAGAAAAATCTTGTAGCACTCTCGACTGATTTATTAACTTTCGTAACCATACTCATTATGATGACATAATGACCCCTAATCCCTGTCTCTACGCTGATGCCATAGATATAGTTCGGCCTCGTAAGATAGATAAGTGCATGAATCTATGTTCGTAGGTAATAATGTAAAAATATGATATAAAAAAAGGTAGCTCTATTCTTTCACAATTTTCGGTTAATTAAAGACAGATTGGTTTTCGAACTTAACGTAATGAGTAATTATAACTTCACTAGGTATTTTAGGTGTGGATGTGGGACGCGCAGGACTGGAGGTGGCGCCAAACAAAACAGGCTTATACCCAGCAACAACGAAAGTATGCTGTTCTAGAAAGGATGGTTGCTGTTAACTTTTCGTTTTATTATTTGCTTAGTGGTTCCCTGGAACGACGATGCTTGATCTAAAGATTACTACCAATATTACATTTCAAGTGGCCATACATATATTCGTTCCTGTGTTCGGCTTTTTTTAATTTCTAATTTTAAGTTTAATCTCATGCAGCGTTACGTGTCTGCTTTGCTAATCATCTCTAAAGTATCTTTTCTCGCGTTTTAGAGTCGCGTTTAACATTATTTCGTCATATTGTCTTACACCCAAAAAAAAAATGATCGTATGGCATTGTTCCACTGGAGGCCCCGACTGGGGAAGTTCGACCGCCAAGTATCAAGTTTTATTTGGGGTTACACCAGATTGGGCGACTTGCGAGTTGGTGTTAAGGAAGTGTTGAGCAAAAACAACGCCCACTCCAACGGAGAAGAAAATCTCCAACTCGGCCGGGAATCGAAGAAAGGCCTTCTGCATGGTATGCAAGCACGTTACCACTCAGCTACGCAAGCGAGTATTTTCAGTATTGACTAAATGTGTATAGATTTGACCGCAGTATGTTCCTTTGCTTGTCTTAGACATACAACTGTGATTTAGAGATACGTTAGGTAACACTTATGATCCTTGTTTCCGTTGAATATAATCTAATACTCGTTTATAAACGCATTGCTTCACTCGGGAACAAGACTTTTCATTCCTTTTCTACTCTAGTGTAATTGTTGTTGTTACAAACATTGCTAGTGGAACTGAAATCATGTTATGTTGTGAACATGTCTACCAAATTTTTCAGAACATTATAACGTCAGTTGCTAGTATTAGAATCGTATAAACTTTTTATATCCTGTGGTTAATTATGTTTCTCATAGAGTTGTATCTAGCGTTCCTTTTATTTCAGCGAATTGCTAAACATTACCTTGTAAACTTCACTCAACGTCACCTCATACTTAAATCTTACATCAAGTATGTTTACGCCCTTTGTGAGATCTTCGTGTTCTAGTGTTGTAGCTCGCATACGTAAATAATATGCGTGTTTCATCGTATTTCATGAACTGTTGGCGGAAACCACTTTGCCTGTAAACACAATTTCTCATTTCTCGTAAATAATTGGCCTATTTACACGTCGACTTATACTGTATATCTCCTTCATCATTTGTGTGTATGTGTGTGTGTGTGTGTGTGTGTGTGTGTGTGTGTGTGTGTGTGTGCGTGTGTATTTAACACTCACATCCTATATTCACAGAGATACAATCAGGTGTCACAACAACAATGCTCGAGTACAAAAAGAGCATGAGTATTGGGGACGGAATTCTTCTCGGAACATCTTGGAGATCAGCTACTAGTATATTTCTTCTGTTCATTGTGTATGCTTCACAGTGCACGCCCTTGAATGATCATGGATATAATTCGTAGTATTGTGTGTGAGGGGCGTCGTTGAGTTTAGTCTGCGAGATTCTTGGAGGTATTTTGGAGGATGTTCGTGTAATGTCCACGCTAAATGGGTGTAGTCTTTGTTGTGTGTTTCGCTGTGGTTTGTGACTAGTGCCCAATGCAATGTGTTCTTGGCAGTGGTTTTTTTTTATTGTTATCGCCAGTGGCGCGATGTATTTGGGGGATGTTTCTGTTTGTTGATGCCGCCTTTGGTTCAAATGGTTCAGATGGCTCTGAGCACTGATGGGACTCAACATCTGTGGTCATCAGTCCCCTAGAACTTAGAACTACTTAAACCTAACTAACCTAAGGACATCACGCACATCCATGCCCGAGGCAGGATTCGAACCTGCAACCGTAGCGGTCACGCGGTTCCAGACTGAAGCGCCTAGAACCGATCGGCCACAATGGCCGGCCCGCCTTTGGTGCGGTGCTTCTCGTGAATTGGATATTTTATTCGAGTGTGGTAACACAGATGAGCTCTCGCGTCTAATGCTGTTGTGGTTCACTGTGATTTTTTTTCGCTTGTGGTTTTCGCATGTGGTTTCCGCACTATTGTGCGATGATATTCGTATAGGTTTTTTTCGAGTAACTTCTCGGAAGCCTGAGTGTTTGATCTTGGGCAATAGTTTGTACTACTTGGCGTGAGCACGGAATGTGCAAGTCACGTTGGTATGTTTAGGCAGAGTGAGCGAGGCACAGATCAATTTGTGAGAAAGAGATGAACGGAAGATATGTAGCTTGGAATTTTCAGTTGTCGTTAATATTTTGTGCTTAATGCTGTTTCAGGAACTGGGGCGGAAAATGTTGTACACTAACCTGGGATAAATTTGTGTCAGTTTCAGCAAAAGAATAAAAAAGAAAATTTTGCAACAACTGTTTCAGGAAGGAACAGCGAGCAGATTGGTGACATCTGTTCTCATCCACATTCATGCCATACATCATTGTTAGTGCAACCTTAACGTCCACAAGAACGGGAGTATACTAATTTGATTATCTTTAGCAGTAATTGGGTAGCATGAATAAGTAGCAGACTTAAATGGAATGAGTATGACTGAAGTGAATGTGTAGTGTAAGCTTGCTTAGTATTTTTGTGCATGAAAGGTTATGGGAAATTAACACTACACTATCATACAGTACAAGACCTCACAACTACTTATGATTATAAAGAAATTTAATCATTTAAAATTATCGCTGTAATAATATCAGTGTTCTGTCGAGGAATGAATGTAGCCATGTATATAATTGGGCAGGGGTAGTAATTTTTCCAAGAGACAGAGAATCCTCAAGACCACAACATTATATTCAGATTAGCGAATAACCTTCTCTAACCCCAAACTCAGGATGAATGAGTAGATAAATGTCTGCACGGCCCTGTAACCATTTAATAATTGTTCTTTATATCTGGGTCTTCAAGAATGTGAGACGATGGTACCCCCATCACATTTTGGTTTCCATAACAAGCTGCTTATGGAGGGCTGTGCTTCCACCCTGTATTCTGTTAGCAAAAGACACGGAAAACGTATGGGAAAGAGGCCGCGAAGCTGAATATTTTTCCGTTTTCTGCCAATTAAGTCTCAGATTGGTCAAATCGGTTTGCAGTGCAAAGACCATTCACCGAGCTTAGAATTCCGGGCTCCAGCTCGTGATTGGCTTGTGCGAAATTGGGGGAAGTCAAAAAGGAGAAATTTGATTTTGGAACCGAGCTGAGGAGGCAACACAGAGAAAGAGAGATCGTCTCTCTTGTACAAGTCTCTCGTATTGGCGCTTTGCTAGTACAGAACTGCAGGTCCCTACCTAAACGGTGAGACTTGTGTCCTTTACTAGGGCGCGACTTAGAGTATGTGCCAATCACCTTCTGAACCATCAGAGGTACTGCTTATATCATCACGGTCACAATGAGTGATGCGTGGGTGTACTTATTTGTCTTGAGACGGCAGTCTAAATATTTGACGTATTCCGACACGCACAGTCGTGGCTCGGAGTCAAATTGGTTTGGCAGGCCACCAAATGGGTCCACCTGCACACTGGCATCCGTCGGGGTTTCAGAGGCTCTTACGGAAGTACCTGCGTTCTGATTTAACCGAACGCGAGACCGCGTACTTGCATTTTTCGGGAACGCGCATTTGATAACAGATTTCCTCCATCCATGACTTCAGTCGCTGAACGCATCACTGTGGCGTCTTGACCAGTAGGATGGTAAAGTTTCGCTGCTGTGAAGAAGGGCTATAATATCTATTTCTCAGCTCCCTGTTCTTCCGAACCATATTCTTCCTTTTTTTTTTGTATGGTAGAATATAGATGCTTAGTGGTGGCTTAGTTTGATACCATAACCTGAATTCACGTGTATGAAGTGAGATAGAGCGAGTAGTGTTCTGGTTAGTGTCGTGTGTCGATCCCCAGCACATCACTTTGTCCACCATAGATCCCACTTTAGTAAGGCATTTGTTAAATAAATATTTTTTGTATGCTGATTCTTTAATAATTTTGTTGTCTTCTCTTGTTTAAGATCAATAAATCGATTGTGAGTTAGACTACAACTTCTCCCTGAGTTCTGATTAACAGTTCCTTTTCATTTTTATGGCAGTCAAGATCAGAAACATAATGAGTAGCTTTTTCATGTGGTGTCCACTGTGTGGATTTTTACTTCATTAACCGTAATCTTCTTTCAAGGCAACCGGTAACGCGATATCAGCGAGAGAGGAACAACATTATTTTATACAGGTGTGTAATCCAAAGCTGGTTCTATCAGAAAGCAGACCGCAATTTATATCAAAGGAGTGGAAGGAGATGTTGCAGTCGAATGGTGTGTAACAGGTCCTGAGAGCTAATTGTAGGCCTGCCTCAAATGCCGCTAAGTAAGTCATGAAAAAGGTGAACCACATGCGCAGAACATATTGCAGTCGGAAACATAACAAGTAGAAAGAATGTATAACAGATTTTAAGGGTGTAATCAATAGCCTATCTCATGCGTCAACAGATTTTGCACTGTGTGAAATTCTGCTGAACTAACCTCCTGAAAATATGTTCTCTAACATCTTGAGCGATTCTCCCACTATAGACCAATCGTGGACAGGAAAACTGAATTGGTCTTGGAGCATTTACGTGATGAGGTCAGCGGCGGAAGGAAGGACATTATATGATTGTGCCATCAATTGAGTATGAACCCATTGACCTTGTGTTAAACAACACATGTTCTAGCAAGCTGTACCAAGAGATTAAGAAGTTCCTTTCTGAATACGAGGGTTCATATCGCATCATTGATATCGAATGGCCTAAAACTGTTGAAATTTTTGGTGTGAAGTCAGGTAAACATGAGGGCAAACAGTATGTGAGAAACCGTATACCGTTCCATAGTGAGCAAGATCACTGACTGTGTAATATATGTGATACATCTCAATCTGTATGTATGTCAGCTGCTATTGTCCTTAAGTACAAACATTCATTTCTGATTATTTATAAGGTTTTATGAGGAGTGAAACTTGGATATGTTACCACCACATTCAATGTTGTACTCTTTTCACTTTCTATCTGTTCAATCTAGTGTATATCTATAATGTTTCTTCCTCTCCATACAGTGATATGGTTTGAGTTATTACTAATGTCTATAGGTTGTGCTGTCCGAAAATTTTTCATTTAAAATTTTCTTAATACTCTTGCGTGTGTATCTGTTTTTTTTTTTTTTTTTTTTTTTTTTAATCAGTTAGTGACGGAATTGAGGAATTGAGCTTAGAGGAGTTTCATATATTCCTTTTTTATTAACCTATGTGTTTATTATGTACGATCGATTATTGTTATGTACCCTGTAGTAGCAACAGACTTTGAGTAGGTTGAATAAACATTGTTAGGATAACATCAAGAATGTCATTAACCTGTTTCATGTATGGCAATGGATGGATTACCGCGAGGCAAGAATAGCGAGCAGACGACTATACTGCACGTCTGCCTGTCGGCTCAGCATCGACGTTACAACCACTCTCCACACTCTTTCAGTACAAAGAACGCTCCCTTGTGATGCAGAGTTGTGAGTAGTAAAATAATATAATTTTCTTTTTTTGCTGGATTCTGATTGCTTAGTGCTGATAGAGGGTTTCTCGTTTTTTTTGTCATCAGTGATAGTGTCTACCTGGAGTAGTAGTGCACGAGTGTGTTTTCCTACTATTTTTGTTTTCTTTTTCTCTCTTTCTTTCAGGGGCCTGTATATCATATCTCACTTCCTGTATTGTATTTGTAAACCTTTCTATTTCAGGAACTTAATATTCTTGTGTCACATTATAATAACTCTGTGTTTATCGACTGTATTGTAGTTGTGCGCTGTAGGTAGGGTTCCTTTGTTATATTTTTTCACTACTTGACAACTGTTTACTTACATTTCTTTACATTTCTATGACTGTGAGCAACTCACGTCTGGTCCACAATGTGGCAATTTGTCTATACCTGGGGGATGTGGCAGTACACCGCCAGCGCCATTTGTTTAATCCAATGCAGGAGGGGGGGGGGGGGGGTATTATCTAGATTTCAATATTCTCTTCGACAATTTTGTGTGGGAATGAAAGCGTATTGTCATTTCGCTGACTTGGTTGCGGAATATCTTTGCGAGCGGCTGCATAGCACAGTCGAGCACGGGGCACGGACCTGATATGTTGTGTTGTGGGTAGCTCTGCGTGGGAAAGGCATTGCTGTGGAAGTTTAAGTGTGGCTGCAAGTAGTGTTATTGTGGAGTAATGAGATATGGAAGTGGATTCTGCTGATAACGTCTTTCAGTATCCGCCAATCTGTGTATTGTACCGTACAACATCAATAACCCACGTCGTGTTCGGCCTCCCAGAATGAAACTAATAAGAACCAGTAAAATAGTTTACCACAAAGGAGAGCAATCAAGTGCCAGTGTCTTATGGTGAGCGTGAGAACATGTATTCGGTCATCACGTTTCCGCTTCATCAATAGTCAGCCGCGTCGCGACGGTTACGCACAAGCTCGTACAAGTGAGAACTGTGAACTGTAAATTAACTTGTATGAACAGTGTTATATTATTACAAGTGTCAAGAAGGACTGGTACCCGATATATGTGTGACCGTGACGAGCGTAAAAACTTTAGTTCGACCATTTAACTTCCAGATCATCGACAATCACCGACGTAGTGTCAGTTACGCGTAGGCTCGTCCAAGTGATAATTATGGACAGATAATTATCATCATTCCCTTTGTATCTGTCACCAGAGATTGGGCCAGAGTAAAACTGTGAAAGACGTGTGACGGCGTGAAGTACAATACTTACAGGCATTAACATCGTCAAGAATACTGTAATATAATAGGGGAATAATAATTATGACCTCTCACCAAATTAGCATGAACGTTAATTCGTCTCAACATTTACGATTCGGTGTGCAAACATTGCAACCTGCGATTTTCTTATTGTCTCAGAATGTCGCAGTTCATACCAGACGTAAAACAGCGTTGTGTTTAGTGTTGTGTGGCTCCCCTAAATCCGCTTGCATTTTTATATACAGTGCATAATTTCAGGCGAGCCAGCAGCAGTGAGGAGCAGAAATAATACAACCACCGAGGGAGTACTAGGTACGTAGCGTGGACAAAGTGAGAAAAGTTTAAGGGTTCTTCACCAGTTGTCCCCGAATGTATTACATGCTTACATGCTGTACTTATATAAACGAGCTAAAGCTGCATCTCGTGCTCCGTTCTACACTGTGCATAAATTATTGAAAATTTTCACTCACTTGCCACGCCGGGTAGTCGTTCGGTCTAAGGCGTCTTCTCACAGTTCGCGCAGCTCCAGCCGTCTGAATTTTGAGTCCACCCTTGTGTTGCCCTTAACGTAAGTTAGGTTAAGTTAGATTAAGTAGTGTGTATACTTAGGGATCGATGACCTCAGCAGTTTGGGCGCATAAGACCTTACCACAAATTTCCAAACTGGACTCACATGTTTTTTCGCTGTGTAGTTTTTCTGAAACGATTGCAGTGACATGGATGTAACTTAGGCGATTTCCATGATCCTAATCCATTATAAAAAAGGGGAGAAAGGGAAGCTAAAGTGTAACGTGGAATCCAGGCCACGTATCGTCGTTCCTGGTTAATCTCCACATCGCTGAGATGTGAATCCCATGTTTTAAGACAGACTGATAATAAGTAATCCAGCTGGAATTTTATGCTACAATCTTTCGGTTAACCTCCAAATGCTGAACCACTGAATTACCAAAGAGACCTGTATTGTTCACATTTTCTGCTTTCCGAAAGCACTGCAGCTCTCCTGAGTTACGGCGACTCTTCACTAGGAGACAGTGGACTCTTTTCCCTAACTTAATTTTAACTAATCACTGTTCAGGCAAATATCTATGAAATATTTATAGATTATGTACAAAAATATCTCTCGTGAATCAGTGTATCGATTCGTTAAAACCGGATGAAAATACCTACAGCATTTTCTGAGATGAGCCTATATATAAATTAGTTAAGATGTTTTCTACAATGAGTTACACATCTAGACGAGGAAACAAAAGCATAAGTTTCTCAAACGTGTGCGGTGTTTGTCCTTCTACTTATTTTATTAAGTGAGAATTTTTACAAGAGTAATGACAGTTAGAATATTAAAATTTCACTGGTAAGTAATTTGCAATTACTATAATTGAGCACTCAGAGAGCTGATATTTCACAATGACATAGCATTGTTTCAGCTTACACAGATTTCGTGAGCAGTTCGATTAGTTATCGCCACAAGTAGTAAATTCGTTGTACGTCAGTGCACAAACAATAGCCAAATGTTATTATGTGTGTGGCAATACTGCAAAAGGTTTGTGTAATAAACAGCAAAATTATATATATATATTCCAGCAAAATTATATATATATTCAATTATTTTTAAATTCATCACTCTTAAATATCACCTATTTGAAACTTACTTATTGGTTTAACACCACACATTGGATTTGCTTATGCGAAGCATTTAAATGTGCGAAGTAACCACACGGAATAATAGCTCATTTACAAGCACAGACTATTATTTCCGGTTCCAGGTTGTACTAGCGCTGTAATTTCTATGTCTAGTTTAAACTCCCAGCTCCATCACATCAATACCAGACACTACAGTTTCTCCATATAAATAAATCAGAACATTTACAGTTGACGTTTCTCGGACATAATTAGTCTCCCCTTTACCTACAGTAATGATGTAGTTTGAAACGAATGGGAAAGCGATATACGCAATTGAAGAAGGTGGCAGCATCGCTTAAACAAGGTATTAAAGAGTTGTGCATCGACGGAGCTGTCGCTTGTTCTCATGTTATTCATGTCAAAAGCTTTCCGGCATGATTATGGCCGCACGACGGGAATTAAGACTTAATGCGGAATGTTAGTTGGAGCAAGACGCATGAGACATTGAGTTTCGGAAATCATTAGGGAATTAAATATTCCGAGGTCCACAGTATCAGGAGTGAGCCGAGAATACCACATTTCAGGCAATGCCTCTCACCAAGGACAACGCAATGTCTGATAGTTTTCACGTAACGGCCGAGAGGAACGGCGTTTGTGTAGAAATTGTTCGTGTCGAGTAGTCTTTGTTAACAGAGGAGCAACACTGTGTAAAATAATCGCAGAAATCGATGCGGGACATACGACGAACGCATCCGTTAGGACACTGCACCAAAATTTGGCGTTAATGGGCTATCGCAGTAGACAATTGAGTCTAGTGCCCTTACTAACAGTACAACATCACCTGCAGTGCCTCTTCTGAGCTCGTGACCATATCGATAGGACCCTAAACGACTGTAAAACCGTGGCCTGGTCAGGTGAGCCCTGATTTCATTTGGCAAGAGCTGATTGCAAGGTTCGAGAGAGGTGCAGGCGCCACGAGGCCATGGGCCCTACATTGGCAATGAGGCCTTGCGTAAACGGATTGACTTTCCATAATGGTGTGGGCTGTGTTGACGTGTAATGGACCGTGTCCTCTTGTCCAAATGAAATGGTCACTGAGTAGAAATGGTTACATTCGGCTACATAGAGACCATTGGCAGCCATCCGTGAACTTCATAGTCCAAAATAACTAAAGAATTTTTTATGGATGGCCATATCACCAGGCCAAAGTTGTTCCCGATTGGTATGAAGAACATTCTGGACAAGTCTAATGAATGGTTTGACCACTCAAATTGGTCGGTATGAATTAAATCGAACAGTTATGAGACATAACCAAGAGGTCAGTTCGTGTCCTGGCAACACTTTCATAATTACGTACGGATATAGAAACAGCATGGCCCTATATTTCTGCAGGGGCCTCCAGACGATTGGTTGAGTCCATATCAAGCCAACACTCTGCAATACATTGGAAGAAATAAAGCCTGAAACGATATTGGAAGCTATCCAATGACTTTTGCCACCTTAGTGTAAAATTTGCGCCAGTGCCAGGAATCAAACACAGGTCTCCTGATTTATAGGTGGATGTGTTATCTGTTGCAGCACCCTGGCACTCCAACTACCGTAGCTGCACGGACGAGAGTACTTTAACACCTACACAGAACACCCAGGCTCGAATCCTGGTATTGTCCCAAATAATAATTCACTGCTTTAGTATACGCCATTATCGTATTAACAGTATCACAAATCACTGTAATTAAGTAACTAAGCAGTTATGATGAACCATCTCGTGTATCTAAGTTTTCACCAATAAGGAAGGATGATTTGTGTTCATCTCCTCAATGGAAGTGCATGGTGGAGTCATGTACCCTCGAAGTGGCACACTTAATACTAGATCGACTGAAGCTCAGAAAATATATAGCAATCCTGAAACTAATTAACGGTCGATGTTCTTCATATCTAAGATACATTCATGGTGAACCACATGTCTTCCCAGTGTTTTCTCATATTTATGGAACACCAGTGTCACAGTTTATTCTAAACTCCCTCTCAGTCGATCTAGCCCTATGTAGCATATGTGCAACTGAGATTCCGGAATAACTCGTTTCTCCACTATTCTCTGTGGTCGCTATAAACTGACCTACGGTTGTTGTCCATGGCAGTATATCATGAGCTTCTGAACTTCCTTCTTGAGGCTATACTTCTGTATTTTATACGCCTTTGTCGGCTCCTGAAGGTGTGCTACAGAGATCGCACTACTCCATAGCGAGCTGCAGCAGGACGATGGCGTACGTGACGACTGCAGCCACGTATCCTGTGAGCATCCGGCCGTCCACCGTGAACAGGGAGCAAGCGCTGAAGGAGACGGGGCTGCAGCGGACCTGGTGCGACAGCTGCCACAGCTGCTGGGTCAGCTGTTCGTTGCCGCCACCTGCAGGAAACGTTCACCACGTACAGTAGTATCTAGGTGATGCAGCCTTGTACATAAAGTTTACATATACATGATTTTTATTGATGTTGTTGCTGCAGAACAAAAAAATCTAATATGTGTGAAATCTTATAGGACTTAACTGCTAAGGTCATCAGTCCCTAAGCTTTCACACTACTTAACCTAAATTATCCTAAGGACAAACACACACACCCACGCCCGAGGGAAGACTCGAACCTCCGCTGGGACCAGCCGCACAGTCCACGACTGTAGCGCCTGAGACCGCTCGGCTAATACTGCGCGGCAGAACAAAATTTATTAATAGCAATCGATGGGCTGAGAGTACAAGTGGCACAAGTTACATTTCACAAGAAAATGATTTGTGGCTAATGCACATTTCTGAAATTGAAATGCGGATCTCTTCGAAGTAAAAGAAGTACAAACGACTTCCTGCATTTCCAGAATGAGATTGTCGCTCTGCAGCGGAGTGTGCGCTGATACGCAACTTCCTGGCAGATTGAAACTGTGTGCCCGACCGAGACTCGAACTCGGCACCTTTGCATTTCGCAGGCAAGTGCTCTACCAACTGAGCTACCGAAGCACGACTCACGCCCGGTACTCACAGCTTCCTGCATTATGGCCGCATTCTGTGATGATAGTGTTTAAGCTCCAACCCAATGACTGGAGTGCATTTGGAATATAACTAGTACAGGTGAAATGACAGAAAGAAGGAGAATTGGAAGGAGAATCAGCATTGGTCGTATTTTTTTTTTATTATTATTTTCGGTCACTTTGTGACAATCCTCAGTGCTAGAAGTTAAAAACTTCACATAACGATCAGAGAGTATAAAACAGAAAATCATAACTACACCTGCGTATGAACATAACAGTTGGTAGGAACATACCTGTAATACACAATTAAAATTGGTAGGCACTGGTATCAAGAAGCTTAGAGCGATCACATAAACCGTCGCCTCTTTTTACGTGCACCTGTTCAGCTGAACTCGGCGTGACAGGGCTTGGGACGCTCTCTATGTGACATGTGTCACGTGAAGACTTAATATTACTGGTTTTGCAAGATATTAACACAAAATAACTCTTGTGCATTTGTGAATCATGACGTAAATCAAATTTAAAATGTACGTAAAACACATAGCAGACGAAGGGGGAAGGAAACATCTAAAATACATAGGCGTATTGTTTTTAAAGAAACCAACTTACATAACATAAAACAGGCCGATAATAAGTTGTCAGAGTGTAGGAAAGGTAAAAGAGAAAAAGACAATGAAAAAGAATAATATATGAATAACATGAAACGAGGTATAACACAGGTTTCTAAAAAACATAATACCCACCATCTGACATGGGAAGTTAGAAGTACAACTTTAGTGATTTACGTAAAATGTTACGTTAAGACTGAGTCAAATATATAAATAATAGTAATAGTCCGAAAATGCCATTTTGTAATAATTAAAATGCCATGAGACACAATGTTCATTAACAAAAAAGTTTGTAGCTGTAGATAAACAATTTTGTTATCATGTTTAACCGACATGATGATGTACCTCTCGTTTGTCCTTTTGGACAAGCTAGCATTATTATGACAATGGCTATACGCTTCATTCCAATTCTATCCACTATTTCGTCGTGGTGCACAGAACACTCCATGGAGTCGCCAATCAAGAAGGAGAATTGCTAGTATCTTAAATTAAGGATTCAGTACATATTTTTTAAAGTACGGTAGTAGTGTAACGTGTTTGCTATGAAGAGTTCTTACAGCAGTATTTAATGCATGTTCAAATTGGCCATGTTTCAGATACCGTTTCATCTTGAGGAAAAATAAGCATACTGACCCATTAGCTGGTAAAGCCTCTGAACCTGATCATATCATATTTGAAATGTGTTAAAGATTTCTGTGTCTCTGTAAGGGCAAAGGAACATTTCAAACACGAGATAAAATGTAAGCAGTGAAGCATTTCGGCAAAATTTTTCCATGGTGGATATGAAAGCCATTTATTCCCCAGCAAAGGACAAAGCTGCTAAAGACAGGAAAGGAAAACGAAATAATATGCAGGAACAGCAGGTTTATCTGAATCAACAAAAAAATCCTCTAACTATGCGGTTCAAGTATTCACTAAACTACTGTGTTCAGTTTTTGGAAGCGGGTTGTAGGCAGCCCAGTACTAGTCTCCTCTTATGCAGCCTTTACATCAAGATGATATTGAAATAAAATTGGGGAGATGAAAAATTCAGTATATCAAGAGAGTATCTATCATGGGTGTAAGAAGATTGAATGGAGAAAGAAGAAGATGTGGTCGAAGAACGGGACGAGGAAGAATAAAAAATGTACAACGCAATCGTTCTGTATCACAAGTATTGCCTCTCGAAGGAGAGTCTTCAAGAGATGCCAAAGAAAGAAATACTACGATTATTTAGAAAATGACTGCCAGGTAATTATACAACGTAACTGAATAATCCCTCGCATGTGTTAGAAATAATATATTTTCCTTTATGTAATTTAGTTTTATTTGCTATTGCCCTATCGATTTTCAGATTATTATGTTAATTTCATTTGAGTTAGTCATATTGCCTTGTTTTATAGTGAACCTGTCTTGTAGTACATATGTCACATATATTGTACCAAAAAGCTAACGAAAATATAGCACAATAAATAAAATGTGTTTGCACTTGTACCTGTTTTCCTCTAGAACATTTTAGATGCAAGGAGTGTAGGTATTTTTAATATATTATAAAAATAATGCAGAGACACTACAATCTCTAACTACACAGACAACAACATACAAATTAACTGACAATTAGGAAAAAATATCTGTGTACTTTCAGTTCGGCACAGGTGCCTCTGTAACTTTGCTTAATCGCACCACGTACGAACAGTTAGGTTCACCACGCCTTTCTAAATCTAGAAAGCACCTCACTAATTACAAGACAAAGGGAATTCCATTGCTTTGACAGTAAAGTTTGCCTGACGCTTACAAATCTCACACAAGGACAGTGAATTTTACTGCGTTGAAATCAAGAGGCAGTGAGAATATATTCTGTATAGAGACCTTTGATTTGTTTGCACTTAGCATCCAAGACAATGTACTTACAGTGTCAGCTTTTGCACCAAAAGACAGTGTCGATAGCTTGCGCAAAGAATTTCCTGAACTATTCTCAGAAGGAATGCGAAATAACTTCGTAGAACAGATACATTGAAAGACAATGAACAGCCTAAGTTTTTCCGGGCCCGCCCAGCTCCAATTGCTTTAATAGGAAAAGTAGCTAGTGAATTGAACGAATTGCAAGATAATGGTTTAAGTGCTCAAGTTCAAACTAATCTTCTAGTCGCACTCGCATTTGTGTTGACTTCAAGCCTACAGTCAACCAACAGACGGAGGGTGACATCCGTTACTTCCCCCTGAGGAACTCATGGACAGGCTTGGTACAGGATGTTACTTTTCTAAGATAGATTTGCGTGACGCTTACTTGCAAATTCCATTGGATGAGGAATTACAGAAAGAGTTTGTTGCAAATACACGCTTATGAATATTCAAGTATTTGCGTTTGCCCTTCGGAAATGCTTGCGCTTCTGCCATTTTTTAACGTTACTTGGAACAGCCGACTGTAAAAGTGCCATTTTGCTCAAATTACAATGACGATATTTTCGTCTCGGGTCTTGCACCACAGGAACACATTGCCAAGTTGCATACTCTTATTCGATTGTTGTCAGAAGCAGAACTCAAATGTCGTCCCGAAAAGTGTGATTTTTTTTCGGGACTGAACTACAGTATTTAGGTCATGTTATAAACTGTCGGGGTGTGCATCCCCTATAATCTCACTTGCTTGCAATCCGTGACGTGCGTGTTACTCGCAACGTGTCTGACTGCAGTCAGCACTAGCCAAGATAACATACTACATTCGGTTTATATCGAATGCCGCTCAGATCGCGGCTCCATTGCATCGCTTGCGTCGCAAAAATGTAACTTTTGTGTGGACCAAAGACTGTCCAGACGCATTTCAGAAACTCAAAAATGCTTTGCTTAGTGACAGATGTTTAGTACATGTTAACCCTACCAAATCAGTAGTTTTGCAAGTCTAAGCTTTTTCCTACGGAATCGGCGTTGTGCTTTCGGACAGAATTGGTGCACAAGACAGACCTATTACTATTGACTCAAAGATTTTAACTCAAACGCGGTGTAATTATTCACCAATTTAAAAAGGAGCTCTCGCTATAATGTATGGTGTGACCAAATTTCATTATAATTTGTATAGTCGCAAGTTCTATTAGTGACAGATCCCAAGCCTTTGCAGTCCCTTTTTCATCCGTCAAAGTCGGTTCCCACACGAACTGCTCAAAAATTGCAACATTGTGCTTTGCTGCTTTTCATTATCAGTATGAAATTGTGTGCAGACTTACGGAAAAGCATGGCACTGCAGACTCTTTATCTCGCCTTACGATGGGCACAGACTCTGATTTTTATGTATCTGTCGCATCTCGTTGTCAGGTCGATGCGCAAGACTCTGAATTTCTGGTATCTTTTCCCTTGTACTACGGAAAAACTGCACAGGCCACGGGAGAGGACCCAGATCTCAAGATTTTGTTGCATTACATTCGTATGCCGTGGATAATACCCAGAACTCAGTTGTGCCCCGATATTTAGCACGTCGGGATAGCATTTCAGATCAACAAGGTGTGATTTTGGTTCAAACTGACAGTGAACAATCGCTTGTGCTTATACCCAAAGTGTTTCAAAAGGATGTTTTGCGATTGATCCATATAGGACATTGGAAAACTGTTTGCCATAAACAGTCAGCACGACAACACTGTACTAGGCAGGGCACTGACGCCCATATTAAATAGATGACGTCACAGTGTCGCGCATGCGCGGAAAACCAATCCGCTCCGCCAGAGACATTCCCAGCTTGGACTAAGACTTAATCAGCAAGACAACGAGTGCTCATGGTCTGGAGTGATGATGGTCTGAGAATTGACCGTGGCCTTAAAATCACCACAGATGTGTAAAGCACCGTTCGGCTTCTCGACTAACACGATAGGCGTCGCCCAGCGACTGTGCGCGAAGGGAGAAAGGATGCCTTCGACTTTTAAGCGGCAAAGTTCCACCTGGAGCCTGTCTTGGAGAGAAAAGGGGACAGGGCGGGCCTTGAAAAAAGAAAGAGGGACAACAGAGCGAAGAAGCTGAACATGTGCAGTGGAACCCGTCATCCCTGGTGTGAAGGATGAAAACCACATCTCGCATTTGCTGCGCAACGGGGCGAGGAGGTATTCGAGGAGGAGATCGAAACCACCTGTACCTCATCTACACTGACAAACCCAAACGACCACTAATCTCCACACCCAGAAGGTTAATAGCGCCGGGGCAGCTGACCACCGAAAACTGAGCGGTGAAGGAACGACCGTCCAAAGAGATTTGTGTTGAAAAAAAAAACGCCGTCGACTAATATATGTTGATTATTCAAACTACGCAAGGTGCGAGTGTGCAGAGACAAAAGCTGGCGAGCCCAAGGGTTGGTATGCAGCACCACCCACAATAGTAACTGAAGACGCCATGTCAATTTGGAAGGATACATGAATATGCGCGGCCTCTAAGATAAGGAGGATACGGGCTCCCAACTGGGGAATGATGGAGAATACTCGTCGGTCAATGGAATGCGAGACTTCTAGGTCCTGCAGTACCGATTCGTGGCGTCCGCAGGAAGCGTGGCATCTACGGCATGTTTTTGCGAAGCCAGACACACAACAACGATATGGTCCGTTCGGTTGCAAGCCGTGCACCGTGCTCGCCGATGGGGCGAGTCCGGAAACAGTCTGGACATGATGGAAAACGGGCGAAAGACTTTCTGTCGCAGGGTGTGGCTACGGACTGACCAGATTCCCGCTCCACGCTAGGCAATTGGCGAGCTGCGAAAACAGCCGGTTCAAGACGCGGTGGCTGTAGCCGGTGAGACTGTTCCAACGCACGAATGATCGGCAGGCAGGTGTCGAGGGAAGGATCCTGTAACTTCAAAATGTCAGCCTTAAGATCCTCGCCTGGTGCGTGAAACACTACCGTATTGCGAATCAACAAAGAGGCCTTAGACTGCTTGCAGGAAAAGTTTGTGTACTGGAATTTGCAGTCGCTCGAGAAACGCTGGAGAGTCGTAACCCATTCCCGGCATGTCTCATCTGGGGACTTTCTAAGAAAAAAGGAATCCTGACGGGCGGAGGGCCGGAAGGATTGACCGAGCGGTTCTAGGCTCTTCAGTCTGGAACCGCGCGACCGCTACGGTCCCAGGTTCGAATCATGCCTCGGGCATGGATGTGTGTGATGTCCTTAGGTTGTAGGGGACTGATGACCTCAGATATTAAGTCCCGAAGTGCTCAGAGCCACTTGAACCATTTAAATGGGCGGAGGTGATGTGTATTTCTGTCTCAAAGCACTCAAAAAAGGCAGCCCTAATTATGGACGATACACCTATGGAACGACTGTTGTTAAAAAAAGGAAAAAAAGCCCGACCTCGATTTTCGTCGACAGACGTATCGGAAACTGGAAACGTCCGTGGAGCCACGTCCAAAGTGTTCAATTTACCAGCGATGGAATCAACTCTACGAGCTGGGGGGTAAGGGCGATGTTCTGGCCTTGTGAGCGCTGCCTGGATCTGCTGTAGAGTTTCCGTCAAGGACTGAAATAATTTCTCTAACGAGGCCATTTCGTCCCAAAATAAAAGTTTCTCCTTGTCTCCAATAACTGTAGTGTCCTGCGGTCGGCAGGAAAGAACTAACGATCAAGATTTAACACATTTATTTAACGAAAACGCCTTCTTGTGCACTAATTTCCAAACGCACGGACAACAAGAAACCCAACTGTTTTCGTGGTGGCAAAAGCCAGATAGGACTACAAGAGAATGATACGAAAATAATAACGGAGATACTACGTTACACAATTACAAAGTGTGGTTGCGCCCAACAAGATACAACTTTCTACTGACAGCTATGACGAGTGTCTATTAGGAAAGAGCCAACATAGGTATTGGCCGGAGCTATCCTAGCTGTAGGTACACACTGCTGATCTGACTCTGCCGGGGTGCTTATAACACTGATTCGGCGGAGTGCTACATGTAGTCACATTAGTTCCAATTGGTATATCTATGTCACAACGCTTTTCACGAAGTAGTGCTGTGGAAAGCCTGTTGATGTTTACGTCCATTGATGAGCTCTTGAAAGGAGGTCAGCAGCTCCCCTTGCTTGTCTGTTGTACGGGACCTCTAACTGATACAGCATATTACTGGCGCAAAAATTAATCTGAGAAGAGAGACGGAAATAAGTGAACCTATGTTTGTAGTATTTGGAGTCTACAGAAAGCATTGAACGACGTGCACTGGAACATACTCATCAAAATTCTGAATGTATCAGAAATAAAGTCAAGGTTCAAAAAAATGGTTCAAATGGTTCTGAGCACTATGGGACTTAACTTCTAAGGTCATCAGTCCCCTAGAACTTAGAACTAATTAAACCTAGTGGTCGCGCTGTTCCAGACTGAAGCCCCTGGAACCGCCCGGCCACCGCTGCCGGCTAAATTCAAGGAAGCGAGTGGTTACCTGCACTACAGATACCCAAAAGGAAATTAAAGTATTAGTTGAGGAGAGAGTGGAATCCACCATGATATTTAATCTGAACACTGATCAAGCAGTAAGCGGAACCAAGGGAATTAAACTTCAGTCACTCACTAAAGTTACTCATTTGACAAAGTGAGTAATACACAATAACTTCCTGAATAGGAAATAAACAGTATTAAAAAAGTATCGTCTCAAGTAGTGACATAACAGTAATATAACAGCCACTTCTTGCAACAATAATTAAACATTTTTGTCTGAAGGCTGAATGCCTTTAGGAAGGGACAAAAATCTCTGCTAGAAAACATCACTAACTAGTATATACAGAATGCACTACGCTAGCTGAAGTTGAAGTCGTTATGCGAGATTCTAAAGCTAAAATTTTTTAGCCTTGGACACAGTAAGAGCTAAGGTCTCAGAACGAATGTTCTGTTGCAAATTCTTAGTACGATGAAACACAGTAAAGTCCGGGGTAGCAACAAAGACAAGACACGTTACAGGTTCACTACCCGATCACTGACAGGAAATTCTGCGTCGCCGTAGCGGCGGCTCTAAAGTAAGTTCCTGACTGATGGAAATGTAGCATTCAGCGCCTGTCCCACAGGACCTCTCGGAGTTATCCGCTCATTGCGGCTCGAGTGCCAGCCTGGTAACAGCCGGGGGGTTAGGATAACATAGGCGTACATTCAGTCCTATGGCTTCCACAGGAGAATAGGTCCGTGGGGCCAGGGAGCTGTGCCGGTAACTGAGATGCCGTCTGGTGGCTGGGAGGATCATTGCGGAGTTGTCTCATTCTGTGGGAAAGCTGGTCCCTACGATTTATGTGACCGCTTCACACAGATGTACTGTTGGTAGCTGACTAGTCACTAGGCCTACCCAGAACAGCCAGTTCTGTCATAGACGGAAAACGACCTTCGCCAACAGTTGACAATCGAAAAGAGGTTGTCAGATTACCAGCATCCTAACTTTCAATGTAGTCAGATACGAATCATTAGGCAGACAAATACAAATGCGACCACAAACTAATGCCCAAAGAACAAAAATCATCAAGAATGCAATTAGAATAGAACATGAGACGCCAAACGTTACTCATGCGTTTTACCATTAAGACAGCAAAGTAACTGACGATGGTCAAAGTAGACGTTATTTAAAGTGCAGATTGGCAACAGGAAGGAAAGTATTTCTGAATTATAGAAACAAGTTACCACCATAAGCAAATCGAAGAGTTCGACCCTCTTTCCCAAAGGTATTTTTCTGGGGTGTAGCCTTGTAAGATGGTTAAGCGTGGATGCCTATCACTGCATACGGTTTGCTGCACTCCTACTGCAAAAACAACAACACTGTAATCATCTGCTTTTAAAATAAATTTATTTTAATGTTGGTGCAACAATCAGACAGTACTGTCTGCTAAGCCACTGCATATTTTCAACATATCTGTATCGCTTAAACTCTGAGTTTCTTTTGTTGTAACTCCGGCACATTTAGTAAGATACATTGTATACAGTCTTCTTTCAAATCAACGTAGTCAGAGTTACAAGAACATCTACTTGTACCAAATAATTGTAGATAAAACCATTATGAGCATATGTGACAAAAGGCAGTACACTGAAGGACCGAAGGAACTTGTACACCTTCTAATGTCGTGTAACCCCTCCCCCCCCCCCCCTCCCCCCGAGCACGCGCAAGTGCCGCAACACCATGTGGCATGGACTCGCCTAATGACTGACATGGTGTTTGAGGGAAATGTCACCACGAATGCTACAGTGCTGTCCATATAACCTTAAGAGTGCGACGTGGTGGAGATCTCTTCTGAACAGCACGTTGCAAGGCATCCCAGATAAGCTCAATATTGTACGTGTCTGGACAGTTTGGCGGCCAGCGGAAGTGTTTAAACTCAGAAGAGTATTCGTGGAGCTACTCTGTAGCAATTCCGGACTCCCAGAGTGTCGTATTGACCTGCTGGCATTGCCAAAGTCCGTTAGAATGCACAATGGACATGAATGGATGCAGGTGATCACACAGGATGCTTACGTACGTGTCACCTGTCAGAGTCGTATCTAGACGTATCAGGGCTCCCATATAACTCCAACTGCATTCGCCCCACACCATTACAGAGCCTCCACCAACTTGAACAGTGCCCTGCTGACATGCAGGGTCTCCAGTCCTGTACACATTCATCAGCTCGATACAATTTGAAACGAGACTCGTTCGACCACGCAACGTATTTTCAGTCATCAACAGTCCAGTGTCGGTGTTGACAAGCCCAGGCGAGGAGCAAATCTTTGTGTCGTGAAGTCATCAAGGGTACACGAGAGGGCCTTTTGCTCCGAGAGGCAATATCGATGATATTTTCATTGAAATCTGCAGCAAATTGCGTGAGGGTCGCACTTCTGTCGCGTTGAACGATTCTCTTCACTGGTCGTTGGCCCCTGTCTTACAGTATCTTTTCCGGCTGCAGTGATGACAGAGATTTTATGTTTTACCAGATTTATGACATTCACAGTACACTCGTGTAATGGTGATAGGGAAAAACCCCTCTTCCTCGCTAGCTCGGAGATGCTGCGCCCCATCGCACGTGCGCCGACTATAAAACCACGTTCAAACTCACTTAAATCTTGATAACCTGCCATTGCAGCAGCAGTAACCGATCTAACAACTGCGCCATACACTTATCTTATATAAGCGTTGCCGACCGCAGCGCTGTATTCTGCTTGTTTACATATCTCTGTATTTGAATAGGCGTGCCTATAACAGTTCCTTTGGTGCTCCAGTGTATGTTGCCGACTAAATATAACATATCGATTTTCGCGATTCAGCGTAGCAGAACTGACTTCATAAAACACAGTCGCCTCTGTTCTGTCTCTCGACCGAAAATAATACAGTACATACACTTTTATTGATGTAAAACATTAAAATGTGAACTATTTTATAAAATGATTGTTATGTGTTTCTAAAGATTGTCACTTAGCAGACTCGAAATAATGTTGGTGTGAATCACAACAGTGTCGATGAAATTGGGTTGTAAGCATCAACTACACGAATAAAAATGAAAGTTCTTCCTTTTATCTTTACATATAAAGAAATGCGGTACATCCGGAATACTGGAGATGTTGCCGTCTATGAGGTTCGAAAATACCCGTACGTCGAAAAATGCAGAAAATTATCTTAAGAAAAAACGGCGCATCATAAACATCCATAGGTTCTCATGCATTGACATTGATTTTGCTATAGCTATGCAGGTACTCAGCGCAAAATATCTGCATCAACTTACAGTAGCAATGCTATTCAGTACATTGCAGCGACAGAATAATTCACTAACAAAGCGTTGGAATTTATTCCTTGAAGATGCACACATCAACCATTCGACGATATGGGTATGAGTGACTGTATTAGCTTTCTCGAAGTTCCATGGCCAACCGGAAAACGATCTACTTTTCAGTGGTTTGGTTTTTCATAGTTTGCTTATCGGGTACGTGACTGAAATATTTTAGAAAAGGAAGGAATATCTTCTCCGCTGGAACTGTTGTAGTATTTTAATTAAAATCGAGATTTAAACAGATTCGTTCCACGAGTTGGAAAGGTCGCCCGTCATGCAAAGTGCTTTAAAGAACTGAAGGAGGACCTCCGTCAGTCGCGGGCCCAATTGTTTGAACACTCTGTACGTTATCAGGTCGTGACTGGCCGCAATAAAACGAGCTACTTGACAGTGCAGTTTGCAGGTCCCAAGGGGAGTGAGTCTGGTTGTTGATGGAGCAGAAATTAAAACTAACCCTCCCCTATGTCTCTCTATAGCGACGGAAAGCTGGATTCTGGTTATAATCGGCAGTGGTAGTCTCATACCTCTGAAGAAACCTCCGCTCTCATACAGTTGCTATTTGTGGTCGTGAGTTCCACTTGGAAATCCTGCCAATGGCTCCCGTACTTTGCTTCCGTGTGTATTGACGGACTTCAGGAACGGATGACAAGACGTCTGTCTACCTTCACGAATTATTTCATTTGTGATTGCTCTCTCCATTTGAAAAGGTGCAAGTTTCGTTTCTATCGGCATCTTTAGCGCACCGACTGAACTGTCGCAAAGCTGCCCTTCTGTCCCTGATTGCAGAACGACACTCATCATTTTACTAAGAGACAGGCTGCCTCCCAATTTATACTGATGACCTGGGGATGCTTACAACTTCCGATTGGTGAATCACGGTTGTAATGTGACCGATCCAGTCCTGGACGCCTTCCACTACCCTAAAACAGAAATCTGCGTGCATGGCGTTAACGTAGAATTTCTGAGAAGCCAGGGATCGAACTAAATCCATTAGCTATCGTAGCGTCAGTCTCACAAGGTACATAGAAAAGTCACTGGAGAATGCCTAGCGTGTGTTCTTGGTACCAGGTAATTACTGAATGGCTCCCTGTGCAGTTTCAGGAGATGTTTCTTCACACACGGTAACCTAACCTCTCAACAAGCTTTCCTTAGTAAGTATTATTTGATTAGGAAAAAGACTTACCATCGTTCCTGAATACACAGTATTTTGTGGCAGCTCTACGAGTTGGGTTTCTGTGGACGTTTCCTTACATTCACACAGTCAATCCTATCCGAGAGGACTGGTAATGTCACATCTGAGCGTTTCCAGTCTAAGGTATCATGTAGAGCGATCTGCGTGCGAGAACAGCTTCTCTGTCCTCTGTGCCATCTCCAACATTGCAACGGCTACTCGGCAACAGAATTTTAAGATGAGGCGGCTGGAGGATTGGCGAGACACCAGTGATTTTAAATTCTCTTTGGAGACATCTGTGTTTGTTGCTTTTAATCGCATGCACACGCTTCCACACTATACTCATATTGAAGGAAACGGTGAAATATGTGAACTTCAGTTTTGATGAGATTCTTAGCTGCCTTATGACTGAAGGTCTAGAGACAGGGTTGGAGATAAGGATTCCTCTGGATCCTCAAAAGGCTCACGTTACTTTCCTCTTTGACTAAATACTGGAAGAATTGTACCAGAGGCTATATCTTTAGAATTAAATTTAACGTGATTTCATGTCACTAGCTAGATTTTATTAGTGTTGACACAGGTGAACCGAAGCAGAGTGATTTTATCAGCTGCTCCGTGGTGTTTCCTGACATTCCCCTCAAGATAGGGTTCCCTTATCAGTTTTCTGTTTTCGCAGACTTGACGGCAGTGGACCGGATGAGACCCGTACGACGTGACAAGAAATTCCTCATCTGCTCGGATTCTCGAAGTGCCCTTGTTGCAGCTGGTCAGTACCCAGCACATGTGATGATGCAAGAAACGCTAGAATATTTAAGTACAGCTGATGAATATTATCTATAACCGTCACATACGAGTGGCCTAGTGCGCTAGATAACTATAAAACAGGGATCCCTCTCTTGTAAGTCAGTTGCAGTCGTAGATATCAAACCCACCCAATCAGTGTCTTATTTTCAAATTACACTACTGGCCATTAAAATTGCTACACCACGAAGATGACGTGCTACAGGCGAGAAATTTAACCGACAGGAAGAAGATGCCGTGAAATGCAAACGATTAGCTTTTCAGAGCATTCACACAAGGTTGGTGCCGGTGGCGACACCTACAACGTGTTGACATGAATAAAGTTTCCAACCAATTTCTGTTACACAAACAGCAGTTGACAGCGTTGCCTGGTGAAACGTTGTTGAGATGCCTCGTGTAATGAGGAGAAATGCGTACCATCACGTTTCCGACTTCGATAAAGGTCGGATTTTAGCCTATCGCGATTGCGGTTTATCGTAGCGCGACATTACTGCTCGCGTCGGTTGAGATCCAATGACTGATAGAAGAATATGGAATCGGTGGGTTCAAGAGGGTAATACGGAACGTCGTGCTCGATCCCAACGGCCTCATATCACTAGCAGTCGAGATGACAGGCACCTTATCCGCATGGCTTTAACGGATCGTGCAGCCACGTCTCGATGCCTGAGTCAACAGATGGGGACGTTTGCAAGACAACAGCCATCTGCACGAACAGTTCTACGACGTTTGCAGCAGCATGGACTATCAGCTCGGAGACCATGGCTGCGGTTACCCTTGACACTGCATCACAGACAGGAGCGCCTGCGATGGTGTACTCATCGGCGAACCTGGGTGCACGAGTTGCAAAACGTCATTTTTTTCGGATGAATCCAGGTTCTGTTTACAGCATCATCATGGTTGCACCCGTCTTAGGCGACATCGTGGTGAACGCACATTGGAAGCATGTATTCGTCATCGTCATACTGGCGTATCACCCGGAGTGATGGTATGGGGTGCCATTGGTTACACTTCTCGGTCACATCTTGTTCGCAATGACGGCAGTTTGAACAGTGGACGTTACATTTCAGATGTGTTACGACTCGTAGTTCAACCCTTAATTCGATCCCTGGCTCTACCCTTCATTTGATCCCCGTGAAACCCTACATTTCAGTAGGATAATGCACTACCGCATTTTGCAGGTCCTGTACAGGCCTTTCTGGATACAGAAAATGTTCAACTACTGCCGTAGCCAGCACATTCTCGAGATCTCTCAGCAATTGAAACGTCTGGCGAATGGTGGCGATGCAACTGGCTCATCACAATACGCCAGTCACTACTCTTGATGAACTGTGGTATCGTGTTGAAGCCGCATGGGCAGTTGTATCTGTACACGCCATCCAAGCTCTGTTCTGTTCTGTTCTGGGTAGTGATTTCTCAGCATCTATGCATCCAAACTGCGTGACAATGTAATCACATGTCATTTCTAGTATAATATATTTGTCAAATGAATACCCGTTTATCATCTGCGTTTCTTCTTGGTGTAGCAATTTTAATGGCCAGGAGTGTAATAAACAGAAGTAGTTTCAATACTAATTTGTACAAAATAGTAAAATTTGCTTTCATACTGTCTGTGTCTAATTTGTTAGCTATGGGAAGCTTACATTAGACACAATGCAGAACAGCCAGCAGGCCTCTGTTGCCGAGCGGTTCTAGGCTCTTCAGTCCGGAACCGCGCTGCTGCTATGGTCGCAGACTCGAATCCTGCCTCGGGCATGGATTTGTGTGATGACCGTAGGTTAGTTAGGTATAAGTAGTTCTAAGTCTAGGGAGCTGATGACCTCAGATGTTAAGTCTCATTGTGCTTAGAGCCATTTGAACCATTTGAACCATTTGCAAAGCAGTGCAGCCAGTAACAAGGGTAACTTGAAATTCAGTTATAATAGAGAAGCACACGTCACAAACCTGCACAATTCAGTGTGAACAACTCTTCAGCGATTATTGCTGTTCTCCTTGCTTCTGAAGATGTAGACTGACAGGTAACCACTACAGACACTATTTGTAGAACTAATGCAGTTATGTTGAACATACAAGTTATTTCTTCTGTCGTTGTTACATTAACGTTATACAAAGCAAATGTAATGGCACAGAACACACATTGTATGGTAATTGCGAGATTTTGTACTACAAGCATTGCAATGATCGGACCATACACATCATTCAGAGATGAAGCTAATTTTCTTAATTTCAAGTGAAATACTTGAATCTCCACAATTCGATGGCTTGCGGATGTTAATATTCCGTTTGTAGGGCGTAAGTGGCTCATTGTGAAACAAGAATGAGCATTATATTTGCAGAGCAGTGTTGTTAAATCCTGTGATTCGATCTCTAAGAACTCATAACGGAAGTTGGCCCTCACTGACTCGTTAAGTGATTTGAATCTTCGCCCTAGCATCAAACAAAGTGCTATGAACTGTAGCAAGGCCATAAATGTTATGAAATTGTCAATGGCGACAGCTAAGAAGTATTTATCTTGATAGTATAGAGAATGAGTAGCACTGGCAATCGTAAGAGTAACGTAGAATGCTGGCATTACAGTCAGGAAAAGCCTTACTTTCTCATCACCGCGCCCTGGGCAACGTCTAAGCATTCGGTCCACGCGTTGGATGTCATCAATGAATTCCTCAAACGCTTTCTTGCGTTGACTAAGCAAGAGTAGGACGGACCCAACTGTCATGAAAGTCATCAATGTGCTGATAACGACACATGGTACTGTAAGGCGGTGCCAAAATTTGTCATTGATAACAGAAATCGCTTGTTGAAGTGCTCTGAAACCTAGGTAGAGGACCCCCGTCAACACTGCCAGGCTGTAGGCACGTGTGCAGCGAGCGAGTGGGGAGCTGCGCCAGCGACACAGCGGGACCCCAGAAACAGCAGACAGCAGCAGCACCGGCCGCAGGCTCCTAGCGGCGGCGCTCTGTCCCCACATCTGCAGAGGCGGAGCCTTCGGACTCCGTTGCCTAATGCGGACTGTCGTGGACCCATGCGATTTAGCAGCACTCTAACTCGAGTTGGTGAATATGTTTAATGAAAGACTCTGCGTTAGTTATGTATGATGAGCAGTCGTTGTCAGAACTACGAGCAGCAGGTTGTTAAGTTACATTAACACAGTGTCCTTGGTATAACTTCTTGTGAAACACGCCAAAGCTTCCACTTTACTTAATCACTTACGGCTTCCTTCATTAGTTGATGACAAAATCGATTTGTGGAGGTATAATTCTTGTAATGGCCTTGTATTTCTTAGTCTGTCACTGGAATTCAAAAGTCCGTTGAAATATTGAGGTAGTAACTATCGTAACAAGTTATAAACAGATTTCAGTGCTCAATATAAATCACCAGAATAGCCATTATCTGTGTCTTTCTTATTTCTACATAATTTTTGTGTATGAAAACATGGTAAGAGAGGTACTAAACCCAGCAGAACATTATACGCTTTTAAAAACGCTAAAGAAGTTTAATGTCGTATGATATAATACTTTGGGGTAACTCTTCAAGACAAACAAAAGTTTTCAGAGTCCAAAAGCGTGTAATACGTATTATTTGTGGAGTAAATTCACGGACGTCCTGTAGAAACCTCTTCAAAGAACTGGGTATACTAACTACTGCCTCTCAGTATATTTACTCCTTAATGAAATTTGTCCTAAATAATATATCTCTTTTTCCAACAAACATCTCATTTCATACATACAATACCAGGAATAAAAATGATCTGCACAAGGACTTAATAGCACTTAATTTAGTTCAAAAAGGGGTCCACCACTCAGCAACACTCATTTTCAATAAT
This sequence comes from Schistocerca gregaria, assembly GCF_023897955.1. Taxonomy (NCBI): domain Eukaryota; kingdom Metazoa; phylum Arthropoda; class Insecta; order Orthoptera; family Acrididae; genus Schistocerca; species Schistocerca gregaria. The sequence goes on along the minus strand of NC_064921.1, from coordinate 182,098,568 downwards.
TTGCTAGCAAACATAAAAAATTTCGTTACAAATAAAGATCAGTTTAAAAGGAGCCTGAAAGACTTACTGGTGGCCAAGTCCTTCTACTCCATCGACGAATTTTTTAATAGAAACAAATTATGTATTGCATATATTCATACTATTAGTATTGTTATTTCAGCTTTTTTTTAAAAAAAAAAAGAATTGACATATTCCACATCCACGAGGATCTCCTCAGCACGGATCTATGGAAGAAAAAAGTAATCTAATCTAATCTGTAATTGCAATATCAGACATGATATCAGCAAATAACATACTGTACTCCTTTTAAAAAAAGTGTTATACTTTTTGTGGAATATGGATGAAGTGTCTCTTTGCGTTAAATCGACGCAACGTGCACTGCGACTGGTTGTGGAGTGGAAGGCTGGATGAGAAAAATACGCAACGGGAGCAGTGTTCATAGTCACATACACTGACTTCATTTTGAGTCATATTAAAATTAATTAATGTTGACTGGAATACTCTCTTTCAAATTCTAAAGGTGGCAGGGGTAAAATACGAGGAGCGAAAGGCTATTTAAAATGCGTACAGAAACCAGATGGCAGTTATAAGAGTCGAGGGGCATGAAAGGGAAGCAGTGGCTGGGAAGGGAGTGAGACAGGGTTGCAGCCTCTCTCTGATGTTATTCAATCTGTATATTGAGCAAGCAGTAAAGGAAACAAAAGAAAAATTCGGAGTAGGTATTAAAATCCATGGAGAAGAAATAAAAACTTTGAGGTTCGCCGATGACATTGTAATTCTGTCAGAGGCAGCAAAGGACTTGGAAGAGCAGTTGAACGGAATGGATAGTGCTTTGAAAGGAGGATGTAAGATGAACATCAATAAAAGCAAAACGAGAATAATAGAATGTAGTCGAATTAAGTCGGGTGATGCTGAGGGAATTAGATTAGGAAATGAGACTCTTAAAGTAGTAAAGGAGTGTTGCTATTTGGGGAGCAAAATAACTGATGATGGTCGAAGTAGAGAGGATATAAAATGTAGACTGGCAATGGCAAGGAAAGCGTTTCTGAAGAAGAGAAATTTGTTAACATCGAGTACAGATTTAAGTGTCAGGAAGTTCTTTCTGAAAGTATTTGTATGGAGTGTAGCCATGTATGGAAGTGAAACATGGACGATAAATAGTTTAGACAAGAAGAGAAGGGAAGCTTTCGAAATGTGGTGCTACAGAAGAATGCTGAAGATTAGATGGGTAGATCGCATAACTAATAAGGAGGCATTGAATAGAATTGGGGAGAAGAGGAGTTTATGGCACAACTTGACTAGAAGAAAGGATCGGAACTTTATGGTTGAAAGCACGATAGATGACACCAACCTGTAGCCTGACTCATTCCCCTTAGCTTCGAAGAAGATCAGAGACAGGTGTGGCGAAGTGAATAGTCTAATCAACCCTTCGCATAATGTTTTCTCAACAAGTTGACCCAGGGTCTTCAGTTTGGGAGGAGATATTCTGAAAGGCGACTTGCGTCGATGGTCACCTTGTGAATTATGCTTTTCCTCTCCCATTTTATCTAGACGAATCCTTGCCGTCCAATAATTGGGAATAAAGCAGTTGACTGTACATTGCAATTTAAATGGTTAGATCTGCCTTCTGACACTGTGAAAATGTTACTTCAGCTGCGAAATTCATGTCGACCTGTCAACACAGACCAATTCACATATTCAGCAGGGTATATAACAGCTAATTTTTTTTTATCTTCTCTTCTTTTATGTAAAGTATATTATTATACATTTTATAAATATACTCAATTTACTCTCTGTAACTTTGTTATGACGTTTAATTTTTTTTGTAATTTTAGACACTTATGATGCCTAATGTTTTTACAAATATCTGTTATTCTCCCCCCACCCCCTCTACTGAGCCGAAACAGTCTACAGAGATTTACGTTAACTTTCAACTTTGATCTCGTCCTTTTAGTAGTCTAGACAATGCATATATGACACAATTGTTCAATTGTTAGATCCCTTCACATATGTAAGGAGTGTGTGTTTACGCTCTACAATCGTTACTCTCGTGACGGTACCTTCTTGGTACTGACTGCAGCCACTGTAATATGCTTCAGAATTGTTATCACAATTAATTTAAATAAAATTCTTCAAACTCCATCCGTCTGGATCCCCATCGTGAAAAAGCCCCATGTTTCTTCTTAATCGTCTGTTATATCACCTTAGCAATCCCACGTCAACCATACACCGATAAGTGGTGCTAACCTGCTGGACATGCACGCATATGGGGAGATATTGTGCACTTTGATGGGTATGGAACAGTCTTCGCTGAATAACAGATACAGACACAGCTCGCTGACTTCCTTGTAGATATAAGTACCCTCCAGCTTGTGGTCAATTACACATTAATTTGGCGACTGGATTACAGGTACGGCTGGTCAAAGACAATGCAGTGTTACCTACCAGTCTCTGACTTTACGCTATGAATTCGAGAATACTCTGTTACGCCCATCCACACAAGGAAAGATTGTAAGTCTCAGTCGTAAATTCTGCACTATGACCGATGTGTGAGATAACTTAACTGCTTTGCTATAGGATGCTGTCTGGTATACTTCGGCGTATATGACTAAATGGACGCACTGCACAGTCATCCACCTGCATATGCAATCCAGTATATGGTCGTTGGAATTTAGTGGAGGAGTGATTAGGTGATTATATAGAAGTTGTGCAGAACTACCCTGTGTCATGGACTGGCTTTGAAATTACGGAAAAGCTGGTAAAATCGCTAAAATTGTGGCATAATCAATCAAGTATATCGTCCCATATCGATGGTGTCTTTCCCATGCCATCCATCCAGTGGCAGGCCGTTCATACTATGTAATGGTTGACAGGCACCACTCGTTTGAGAGAGTCTTGGTGGAACACTTGGTATTTCCTACTTGTCTCTGGGGAGCATAGGATTAAAAGCAGAGGTCATCATCTTCGGACAGTTGTTTGGATGCGGTCCTCAATGTTGCAGACTCGACCTATTTCCATATGCTGTGATGCACTTGATATTTTTAAAACACATAAAGAAGGGTACCTCTTTTTTATTCGTACTACACCGTGTGTGTTGTGAACAACACCTTCAAGCGATACTCAACGCAGGTACTGTGGTCATGTATATGATTGCAAAATGAGGAAACAAAGCTCTTCGAAATTGAACGAAGAGATATCTACTACCCTGCCTCTGTGGAAGATAAGATTGACTGTATAGGTCATTACTCTGGATAGCCGTTGGGAACGCTCCACAATGCCAAAATCTCTCCTACATTTTTGTCAATAAGAAACATCGACTTCATGTGTTATTTTCACCATCCTCTGTTTTGTGGGAGCAGCATAGTTCACACCATTGTGATTTTCACCTTTCTGTGGGAGTCAGTGAACCGATACCTGTTAATGTCAGTTTAACACCTAGCACTGACCTCAGAGTCATGCTAGAAAAACCAAATGTAGGGTGGAGTACGAAGTTTTAGTCATACACTGCTTGGCTGTGCTACAGCTGAAGAAAGGTTAATTAAACTGCTTGTGAAAGAACAATACAGGAACGCTCTTTTGTGATAGATAGTCTCTGTGATTTGGTTCTCCTCCAGTACATAGGTCTTTGCATGCTACTTCATTCGCTGGCCACCTGCTCCAGGGCTTAAAGTTTGGGTGTTGACAGTTCGTAGTTGCTTACCTACTCTGGACGTTACGAAATAACCATGAGAGGTACTCTAAAACATACTAAATGAATCTACAGATGCTACTGGTATTTCACACTTCTGAAATTTGTAATTAGTACATGCGGAATGCTCTCAAACTACACTGATTTAACACATAAAACTAACAGAAATCGACTGTATCATGTATTGGAGTCGTGACGTGTTTTATTATTATCGTCATGATTGTGTGTTTAAAAATATGTGTTGCTGCAAGTCCTGTGTTATTTTATACTTTATAACATGTAATTATAAAGTATGTACCACGTGAATTACAGCTCATTGCGATAGTGTTTTTCTGGACACGTGAGCTGGCTGCGTGAAATGCTCCGCTCTGTGAGGGTCCAGATGTTGACGACACTAGAATGCAAGAATCTGCTGGATTTCGACCTCGTCTTCAAGTTAATTGGCAGAAACGTTAGGCACAGATCGGTAGGTGGGGAGCAAAAATGTCAAATTTAAGCACGCCTACGGCATTTGTTTTCCATGTATTGAAGGAATCTTACAGGGTTCTCTACTAGGTGACGTTAGAACGTTCTGTTAAAAGACATGCGCTGACGAATTGTTTTATAAACGCCAGTGCGGTACAGCATTGCATTCGTGAAAGGAGACATGCCATAGCGTACAAAACAACGACATCCTCCTGAATTACAACTGTCTTTTGTAATGTTTATTCACATGTCTGGAATATTTGTAACACACAGGTACATGTCAGTTTATTTATAGACACTGATTTGAATGCATGGGATCCTCTGAAACAATCGAACTAATAGATATCACTTAACATACATGTTACTTCAATGAAGTTCAAATTCTCGCTACTCCAATGAAAGTTTCGAAATAACAAGGTCATTCTGCTGTGATTGGTAGTTTTGCAAAAGTTATGAGAGCAATTATTTACCGATTTTATGCAGGGTGGACGTGTATAAGAGATGTGAGGTGACCGAATACTTCAGTCAAATGAATAGTACGCCGTGCGGGTCTAGCCGAGCGGTCTTAGGCGCTGCAGTCATGGACAGTGCGGCTGGTCCCGGCGGAGGTTCGAATCCTCCCTCGGGCATGTGTGTGTGTGTGTGTGTGTGTGTGTGTGTCCTTAGGATAATCTAGGTTAAGTAGTGTGTACGCTTAGGGACTGATGACCTTAGCAGTTAAGTCCCACAAGATTTCACACACATTTGAACAGTTTTTTTCAAATGAATAGTACCGACCTCTGCAGCTTGACCATCTGTAATAGGGAGCAGTGCTGTGGTTTCCTTCCCCTTTGCTGGATGTGGCAAAATAATGGGAAAAAACTGGGGAGAGACAGATGCAAATTTTTTCTTGCAGTCGATGCGAAAACTATACCGATTTTTCTCATAAAACGAAAAGAAAATAGACTGCGCCTATTTCGGTTGAAACATTACATTTATTATCGTCACGATTTTCTTACCTTTTTTACTAGGTGCTCGCATGTAAGAGGTGCATTGACTTTAAAGACTAGTGTTCTCTTTCGCAGATTCGCTGATAGGGACACTGTGGGGGGCAGTGAGGCGTAGCTGCGGTTTAGAAAAACAGCAGAGGTACGGAGTAGCTGTCATTTATCTCAGTTTGTTCATTGAGCTGCTGGATTGCGGCTTATTGTTCATGTCGTTATTATTAGTGTAGATATCCGTCTGGAGTGCCTAGAAGTCCGGCCACGAGCTTCGCTGCGGACGTGTTGTACTGAAGACTCTGCCCCATATTAGATTGGGAGTGTCTGCGGTCAGCAAAGGAGGTGCGCAGAAGCAGTAGCAACTGTCCATTGGAAAGAATTTTTATCCCTGCCTAAGGTGGGGAGAGGAAGATAGAAGGAGGAAAGAGTGGAGATAAGACTGGCTTTAAGTTGGCTGGTTTGTGACCGCACAATGATGAGAACACACATGCCAGCGCCATCCCTCTTTTCTGGCACAGTCATCTGGGGGGGGGGGGGGGGGATTTTCCCGATTTTCCCCAATCCCTTTGTTGCAGGTCGACCCACTGGTTACAGTACTATTTTTTTTACTGTAATTTCGATGAACAGTGAAACATTTTCCATCAGTTGTCGTAGCATGTATTGGCTTCTGTAAGTTTCGATTACCTCTGCTGCAGGATGATTGTCGAGCGCTGTATCGGGAGCGTCTGTAGCGAACTAAGACATCAAACAGCGACAGACACAGTCCTCAGGTGTACACTTATTAAACTCCTCTCTGGCCAACACCAGAATCTCATCAGTTGAACGTATTTCCCACCAAAAATAAAGATAGTACTTTCCACTCCAGCGTTTTTCCTGCCGGCTTGTAGGTGATCAGTAGAACTTGAGTCCATCTGCCCCTAGTTTAGAGTTGTATTGTAAATATTTTCCCAGTAGGATAACACCAGTTGTTTGGCATTGTCAATTTTTCAGTTGTATCGGGATTTTAAGCGCTCCTTATGTAGCGCTATGCGTATACTTGTGCCATTAGAACCGACCCTTGTGATTAATTACGTAAATAGGACCGACACGTACTTCAGTTTCCCGAGCAAAATAAATAAAGTACAATAACCTAACCTTCCTCTCTTGTATCTGGACAGTTCCCATGTGTTGAGGGGGCACTTCAGCTTTCCGTCCAGAAGGACCCGGTTTCGAGTTCCGGAAAGGGTACCATCATTTTGAATTTGCCTCCAGTTTCTGTGGGAGAAGGTGGGGTTATTCCTCCCAATATTCGATTTTCTCGCCCATAGGGTAGATGGTGAAGGGCCGAGTGATGGGAAGTAGGAGCTGGTGGGGATCCACATGCCACCTCGGGAGACACATGACGTCATCCAGGAATGGCAGTGAGAGCTTGTGGTGAGGGATGTAACTAACTGATCAATTTAATGAATTTTCATATCAACTTCATAAGAAAACTGTGACGACACCGCCATCATCCCGCTACTTATGTATACACGCTAGTGAGTCAATTATGGAGGTGCCTAGAAAAACTAAGGTCAGTTTTTCGTGCTCAATTACAAACCCGCCCCAGCGTCAGCTGCGACAGCAATTCTGACACTTGTGGCACCAAATTAGAATAATTTTCAGTAGAAGTGGAGAAGTGAATTCGTATGAGGAAACGATACGTAATCTCTATGGAGACAAACACCGTACAATTCAGGCTCATCTTGATTACTTTGAAACAATGAAATCGACGTCACATGCGTCAGATACAGTGGACGCTACATATGTGGAATGTAAGAAACGCATACATGTGTCTCTCTGTAACAGTCCTGCTCGGCGCACCGCGCGGACGTCTCTACCTGCAGTCGTTGGCACTCCGTGCCTGTCTTCCGCCTAACTTTCAAAAACGCTCCTCAGCTATGCGTCTCCATCAGCATCGTGCCAAAAAAAACCTTCAGCAGATTAGAATGGATCCGTGAATTTTCAGCATTAACTGCATCATCTTACACCAACACATATATGTGCTCCATCGTGTATGTAATAGAGTATCAGTCAATCAGAGCATTTTCCCCAAAAACGAGATAGCTGTACGATTCCTTCCAACGTTATCAACTGCAGAGTCAATCAGATCGAGTTTCATTGCTATCATCGGGTGAGTGATGTAAAAAAGAATACGGTGCTGCTCTGTTGTGGGAGCCTCACACCACCGTAGCGTCAGGTGGAGTCTCCCACACCGTTTTCTTTCTGGCCGATGCTCTGCACAGGTTCGCAGAAAAATAAGCTGTGCTGAAGGCATACTTCCTCAACCTCGTCACCTATTGTCGGCCTGTCCTCCGTCATGACCGATTTTCTAGAAAGCTATCTGTCCCACTGTCTTCGGTGATGGGTCACTGCCTGTTAGCGAACTTACAGTCAGCCTCAACTCAGAGCAGACTGAACTTACTCTCAGACAGAAAATTAACTCATGCACATAGGCTGCTTAATGCACACACCACACTGAAAATCATTGAAATGCATTGTTGTTCCCATTCCGTGAGGACATATTGACTGATTAACAATTACGTAAAAAATAATGCAAAGAAAGACTGAGAGTTGAAATGGAAACTGTAGGAACTAGTAGCTGTGTTTGGCAATGCAGTAGTTTGTGTGATGAGTGCACCCTCTGATAAACAAAATACAAATGTGCAAGTGGAAGGGAAGCCTTTTCCAAATTGAACGAAATACTTAAACTACTCCATAATCAGCAGGCCGGATTGGCCGAGCGGTTCTAGGCGCTACAGTCTGGAACCGCGCGACCGCTACGGTCGCAGGTTCGAATCCTGTCTCGGGCATGGATGTGTGAGATTTTCTTAGGTTCGTAGGTTTAAATAGTTGTAAGTTCTAGGGGACTGATGACCTCTGAGGTGAAGCCCTATAGTGCTCAGACCTATTTGAACCATTTACGCCACAATCAACGCACAGTCTTCAGAGTGATAGTCATCCTTTCACAGTAACACTTACGAGCTGGAGGTAGTCAGAGGACAGGTATGGATTTTTCTTATAATTACTGCACCATTTGGTCGGCACAAGCATCGCAGACTTCCTCATAGTTACAAATATGGACTTCTGCAGCTAGGACACAACTCATTCACACTACTACCAAGGTCAGTCAGCAATACCTATCGGTCCTCAAAAATTTTCAGCAACGCGCATATAAACTGAATAATAAAGTAACTACAATAATTGAACAAACAGATATTCAATAGCTTTTACAAATGGCAACAACAATCAGACATACTACTATTCACTCATACATCCTATCAACACGGCATAAATGATATTACTGTATGTAAGGGTATAATTTAAATAGCAACATACTCCGATATGAACCTGTGTATACTACAAAATAATGGTTATATGTTAACGTGACTTGAAACAAATGAGGTAGAGTTCTATGTAAGTCTGGAAAACGTAGCTCGCTTTAATCATAAATATATATCTGAGTGAAATTATATATTATTATCCTTACATGAAAGTGGTATCTTGTCAATAACACATATCATATACTACTCACATGGGTCTTTTATATGAATTAGTGAGTGTACTCATGACGTTTATGTTCCCCTATGCATATAATCACTTTCAGAAATCAAATTAATAATCAAATTAACTCATTTATTAATACAGAATTTTAATTTTCTCGTGTACTCATTTACCACCTCAATAAAATAAAAATAGTGAATAGTAGAGGGTGCATAATGAGCACAGTGACTCTAAGTTTACGAAATAACGACAAGATTTATTAAACCTGTAGTAACTACAACTTACCCGAGAACCAGCTGATAAATCATTCACAAAAAGTGACAACCACACATTAGGTAAGGAATGCTGTACCGCAGGCAAAGCTTGGTAGAAGCTACACAAATTCTCCCTTGAATTAACCCCTTTTAAAACACAATCTGTCATGGTTTACATTGATCCACAATGAGTCCCAATTGTATTCAAATGGAATCAACTACGATCAACTAAACCACAAACTATGGTTCACTTGAGAATAGGGAACTGTGAATATCACTTAACAACCTTACTCCGGTGTAGCAGCACTCTATCTTGTCACCTTGATTCAGGCGCAAACAGAAGCCGGCGCGCTGTGCGCAAGCAGTGATGCCTGCTGCAGCTGTAGTCTACTCACGGGTCCATGAAAATATTCAAACTATACTGTCTGGCGTTCTGATTGTCAGAACGCGGGAGACTTCCGTTTCAGAGCCCAGAAATCCCGACAGAGGTACACCCGTTCGCTGGTCTCGCCAAAACAATTTGACTCACACGCACTACGTTGCGTGTTGGAATTGTAAGACAACAGATGGCCGATACAGGATCAATAAGTGCACCCTCGTGACAAATGATGCTCAAGGGTGATATGCAGTTCCACTGTCGGTACAGTTGAAAACTGCCACTTGCCATTACTCCACCACAAGATAGAGACCGCAAGTCTCATCAACTAGGGAAAGATCTTAAGTTCTCCACCTGGGGAAGACCAAATGATGAAGCCATCCGAAGAATCACAACCATCTTTCATCAAGCCTCGGTTCAGGAGCCAAATTAGCAAATAAGAAACCGTCTTCGCATTGTACAAACGAATCGAACTACCTTCTACTCATTGAATCTACCGTCTTGACTGTTTTGCTGGCTTCTGGCAGGCAGTCTAGACGCAGCACCGGAATTCCCACGCTGTGGGAGCAAGCCTCTACTTTGCTTACCAAGCTTCTAACATGGGAATGCACAGACTCTAATGGCTTTCCCACCGTTTTCACAAGAGATTGGTTTATAGCAATATCTCTTAAATTCCTCTCTCCACCCGCATTCACCTGGTCCAGGTAAAACATTTTGCGAATAGGCGCCCGTCTGTCTGACCTTAAGCAGAAAGAGGTGAGAGCTTCGGGCAGAGGTCCCTCTGCAGGTAAGAACCACTGAACACTGTTTCTCACAATCCCAGGATCACAAACACAGCAGGGACGCTGCGCTTCTCCTTTTTTTATCAGCCTTCCGAATGGCTTGATGCGGCTCGTCCTGAATTCCTCTCCTGTACCAACCTCTTCGTCTGAAAAATAGCACTTGCAACCTACGTCTCAATTATTTTCTGGCTACGGTCGCAGGTTCGAATGCTGCCTCGGGAATGGATGTGTGTGATGTCCTTTGGTTAGTTAGGTTTAAGTAGTTCTAAGTTCTAGGAGAATGATGACCACAGATGTTAAGTCTCATAGTGCTCAGAGCCATTTTTGAATTATTTGCTTGATATATTCCAATCTCTGTCTTCCTTTACAGTTTTTGCTCTCTACAGCTTCCTCTAGTACCGTGAAAGTCATTCCCTGACGTCTTAATGGATGTCCTATCATCCTGTCCCTTACACTTTTCATTGTTTTCCACATATCCCTTTCCTCTCCCTTTATGCCTAGAATCTCATCATCCTTATCTTATCAGTCCACCTAATTTTCAACATTCGCCTGTAGCGCCACATCTCAAATGCTTCAATTCTCTTTTGCTCCGATTTTCCCAGACTCCATGTTTCCCTACCATACAATGCAGTAATCCGAATGTATATTTTCAGAACTGTTTTCCTCAAAATAAGGCCTATGTTTGATACTAATAGACTTCTCTCGTCCAGAAAACCACTTTGCTACCGCTAGTCTGCTTTTGATGTCCCCCTTGCTCCGTCTGTTATTGGTCATTTTACTGCATAGGTAGCAGATTTCCTTCGTGACAGTCAGTCATAGTGTTTCTCGCTCCTCTCCTTTTCGTTACTTCTCATTACTTTCGTCTTTCTTCTATTTACCCTCAGTCCAAATTCTGTACTCATTAGATTGTTTATTCCCTTCAGTAGATCATGTCATTCTTCTTCATTGCTACTTCGATCTACAGATTGAACAGTAGGGGCAAAAGACTACATCCCTGTCTTACACCCTTTTTGATCCGAGCATATCATTCTTGGTTGTCCACTCTTATTATTCCCTCTTGGGTCATGTACATATAATATATTATTCGCCTTTCCTTGCTGCTTAGTCCTATTTTTCTAATTGAGAACATCTTGCACCATATCACGTTGTCGAACGCCTTTTCCAGGTCAACAGATCCTATGAACGTGTCCGACTTGTCTTTAGACTCGCTTCCATTATCAACTGCAACGTCAGAATCGCCTCTCTTATGTCATTACCTTTCTTAATGCCAAAATTTCTTTCCATTCTTCTGTATATTATCCTTGTCAGCTACTTGGATACATGAACCGTTAAGGTAATTCTTCGCTATTTCTCGCACTTGTCAGCTCTTGCAGTCTTCGGAATTGTGTGGGTGACATTTTTCCGAAAGTCAGATGGTATGTCGCCAGAGTCATACTTTCTATACACCAACTTGAATACTCGTTTTGTCGCCACTTATTTAAATGATTTTAGTAATTCTGATGGAATGTTGTCTATCCCTTCTGTCTTATTTGATCTTGAGCCCTTCAAAGCTCTTTTAAATTTTGATTCTAATACTGGATCCCGTACCTCTCCAAAGTCGACATCTGTTTCTTCTTCTAACACATCAGACAAAATTAATCTTCCCCCTCATTGAGGCCTTCAGTGTGCACTCTAGGTGTATCCACTCTCTTTTCTGCATTTAACAGTGGAATTCCCATAACACTCTAAATATTACCACCTTTGGTTTTAATTTCACTGAAGGTAGCTTTGACTTTCCTATATGCTGAGTCAGTCCATCCGACGACCATTTCTTCTTCGATTTCTTTACATTTCTCATGCAGTCATTTCGTCTTAGCTTCCCTGTACTTGCTATTTATTTCATTCCTCAGCGACTTGTATTTCTGTATTCCTGAATTTCCATTAAAATTTTTGTATTTCTTTCTTTCATCAGTCAACTGAAGTATTTCTTTTGTTATCCACGGTTTCTTCTCATTTACCTTCTTTGTGCCTATGTTTCTATTTCGAACTTCTGTGATTTTACCTTTTCCATTCCTCTTAAACTGTACTGCCTACTGAGCTTTTCCTTACTGCTGTTTCTACATCCCTTGAAGAGATCTCGTTTGTCTTTTGTAATTCCGTACCCCACTTCTTTGGGTACTGATTTTTCCTGACTAACCCCTTCAACTCCGGCCTACTTTCATCACTACTATATTGTGATCTAAGTCTATAATTGCTCCTGGGTGCGTCTTAAACTCCGGTATCTGTTTTCCGAATCTGTGTCTGTCCATGATGGAATCAAAAAGAAATTACGGAATCACCCGGCCTTTTCCAAGTATATCAGCTCCTCTTGTAATACTTGAACAGAGTATTCGCTATTACTAGGTGAAGTTTATTACAGAATTCAGTTAGCCTTTCTCCTCTCTCATTCCTTATCCCTAGTCGATATTCTCCTGTATCCGTATCTGCTACTCCATCCTCTACAGCTACATTTCATTTCCCATGACTGTTACATTTTCATCTCCCTTTCAGTATCGTCATATACTTCCTCTATCTCTTTATCTTCAGCTTGCGAGGTCAGCATGTACACCTGAACTATCGTTGACCGTGTTTATTTGCTGTATTATCCAATAAGAACAACCCTATCACTGAACTGTTCACGGTAACACACTCTCTGCACTAGTTTCCTGTTCGTAGCTAATCCTACTCCCGTTATACCATTCTCTGCTGCTATTGATATAATCCCATACTCATCTGACCAGAAATTCTTGTCCTCTTTCCATTTCACTTCGCTGACCCCTGCTGTATCTAGATTGTGCCTTTACATTTCCCGTTTCAGATTTTCTATCTTCCCTACCACGTTCAAGCTCCAGACATTCCAACCGCCGACTCATAGAATGTTATGCTTTCCCTGGTTATTCAATCTTTTTCTCATAGTCAACTCCCCCTTGGCAGTGCCCTAACGGTAATCCGAAGGGGGGACTATTCGGGAATCTTTTGCGAGTGGAGAGGTCGTCATGACACTATTTCAATCACAGGCCATATGTCTTGTGGATACATGTTATGCGTCTTTTATGCAGTGGTTTCCATTGCCTTCTGCACACTCATGCCGTTGATCATTGCTGATTCTTCCGCCTTTTGGAGCTGTTTCCCATCCCAAGAACAAAAGAGTGCCCTGAACCTGATCCGCTATTACGCCCTCTTTGCAAGACCGTTGGTCGAATAAGGGTGACTTGTTATGCCGGAAGTCTTCGGCCGCCAATGCTATTAATCAAAATTTAAGCTGTAGCGGCTTTTGAACCGGGATCAATGACGTTTTGATTGTTATTCAAAGACGTTATCTTGAGACTATGAATGCTCTGCATTTATGGCCCCACATTTAGCTAAATCCCTGTTCTTTTTCACCTCCGCTACGAGTCCCCTGTTACAAGCTCCCTACGGGTTATAAATGCAGTTACAAGAACTTTCTGCCCACAGCTCCCTCGTGTAGAAAAAGTAATTAATCACAAATAGGAAACGTAGGACCGGGAAAAGTGAGACCATGTCCTAAAATATTAATGTTAATCTTACTGGCAATGTTTTTAAATCTAGAAACATGTGTGCTCTCTCTGAAACCAAAAGTGGTAGTCAGTGACAACTGACATAAACTGTAGTATTCCTCGACCTAACGTTTCAAATATCTGATGGGGCACGTCTATTGCCTGACGCTAAACAAATCAACTAACCATGAAACAAAGAACGCAAGCGATTCTTAATGTTACTATTAATATTCACTGCAGAACCGTAAATTGGACATAGGTTCAATATCACTTTCCAAACATAGTCCTATCTGACATGAAATATAGGTATGGTTCACAGCGAAATTAGTTATTGTGCGTAGATTAAGTCTCTCAATACTATACATCTTTTTGCTTAGAACGAAAATTAAATGGAATTCACTAACAGATTACTTCTCATTGACTTTTAAATAAAGAAACTATTGTTTTCATAGATAGTGGTCTTTCTATTACTCGTTATCTAGCAAGACCACAATAGACCAACTGTTGATCCTGTTGCACCATGAATATACACTTTTAATACACAAGAGGACTCAATATTGTAAAGAATTTCACTTGAAAAGCAAGAGTAATTAAAACTTCCTATAATGAAGTAACTTTGTGCATATGAAGTACTATCAATGGAGGGGCACTTAATCTTGACCACTGTAGCAGAGCAAACTAGACACACTTTCAATACAGTAAAGAAACAAGCCTTGAAGAAGCATGAACAAATAACTTTCAACAGTAATAGTTATCAACTTTTACTGCAGTATAACACAACTTGATGTGGTTATGAGACAATCGGGGCGATTTTCAACAGACTGCACTGTGATCCTTTAATTTGCAAAACTCTGTTAGCCACATTTTTGAGAACATTCACTTTAGAAGTTGGCAATAAAATATTAATAAACAGTTTTAATAGAAAAAATTATTTTCAACAAGCATCATTTACTATATTACTCAGTTCTGCTCCATAAACTTTACCTTTCTTTTTAATTTGTTCAAGTGGCATTAATTAGTAAAACACTGGGCTTTCCTATTTTCACAATATGGACACTCGGTAAGTATTTTTGACATGGGAAGGACCCTTGTGTGACTAGGGATAAAAAATCAAGGTAGGTATAAGAGTTCTAGTATAAGTTACCTTATAATTGCGCACACTAAAATATCCAATGAGCTGATCCTTTACATGACATATTTGCAATTCCTTGGTTCCTTTGTCAGTGATTGCCCAACGTGGTGGCGAGTGCATGTCGGTGGGTGGATTAGCAGACGGAAATGTTGGACCCTGTCATTTCTTGGTGGCGATAATGAATACCAATTCCAGAATATGTGAATGTATGCTTTCCCGGCGTATACAGCTGGCGAAGAGTTCTCGGGCTTCCAGCCGGGTGCCGGTGTCTTCAAACTGCGTCGTTTCGACGAGTGACATACTCATCATCTTCTGGCGAAGTGCCGAGACTTTGACGCTGACGCTGACGCTGTAATGACGAGCCTGTCCTTAGCTCGAGGTGGTGCAGTATAGACATACATTTGTCATTCCTGCAGTTCCTGTAAGAGAGAGAAATATGTATTAACACTCTTGTCGATTGGTCCTGTCTGGTTTTACCTGAAGTGCCGAGTCGAACATGATAGTGAAATCTGCTATAATTGAACATTGCATCAAAGAAAACCACACCTTTGATTTCGAAAACACCAGGGTACTGTGCCGAGCCGGGAGCTATTGGGATAGCGTCATTAAAGAATCAATAGAAATACGGGTCCACGAAAATCTTGTGAACAGGGACGAAGGCTATCAACTGAGCTCGGCCTGGAATCCAGCATTAGCCCCAATACGCCAGGAACGCACCAAGAACTGTCCAGCTCACGAGACGCGATCAGAATGCTCTGACGGAGACACGAACGGCGCACCCGCTTCCCCCTCCACCCCGCCCGCCGGCTCCACTGGACCCAGCCTCCCGCGGCCAGGTGGTGGGGGGCTCGCCGCAGGTATAAAGGTACCGGAATCCGCAAAGTCTCGGTTCTTCGCCAGAAGATGATGAGTATGTCACTCGTCGAAACAACGCAGTTTGAAGGCACCGCCACCCGGCTGGAAGCCCGAGAACTCTTCGCCAATTCCAGAATAGTTCAAGCTCTTTATCCGTCCATCCGAGACATTGGAAAGTGGCACGAAAAGCCTCTCTCGGCACCAGCACAATACACAACTTTTACATCAGCAGTTGATAGTTTGGTAGCTCGTCCCCGACTGACTCTTAATTCCACCTTTTCTACCTAGGCCAACAACAATTTGCGCGCGCTGCATGTTTCAGTTCCAGAGGGGAACCACAACACCTTTTACATACAAAATAACTAAGAACCCTAACTGAGGATCAGCAATTACATAATAACAACCAAATGTATTAATTAAAACAAAACATTTGCACATATTGGTATTTCTACAAAAAATATTTAAACAAAATTATAATTATATAGAGTAAGTTTTGTCTCCCTCCAAATGAGACAAAGAATTTAAATGATGTACACACTACATTGCATAGAATTAAACCATGACATCAAAGTTTTTCACACAGAAAAGAATAACCACTCTCATGGTGTCGATTCAATCCAACAACATTTACAGAAACTGAAAGATGTAACATTAAATAAAACAAAAGGCAAAATAAATCAGATGAGCATTAGAGCTATGGTGTTACAGGCACAATGTTTCAGTTAAAGGAACACATATATTTACTACAGCTTCCCGTTACTGGGATTATATACTTAACGTACCCATCGAAACATGATTATGAGATTACATTATTAATAGTGATAAAGGTTTTGCTTCAACGAAGATGTGGGATCCCATTTTGATTCATGTAAAACAATGTCTGTTTGTTGGCCAGCTGCATCTTAATATACGACGTTCACGGAAAGCTGCCTATTCCCATGGTATAAATTAGCCACCACATCTAACGTTACCTCAGTTTAGGCGTCATTGTGCACTTGCAGTCTAACCTGAAGATGATGGCCAGTTGGACCACCGAAATATCGTATCGTCGGGGCGATGAGTTCCGGCTGCACGCTTGTGAAGAGTGAAGAGAATCAACATTCATTACGCAGGGTAAAATCTACTCAACGCCATGATAAAACGAAGCTGTGCAATCGGCCCTAGTTTTATACAATGGCAGCTAGTGCCGACAAATGAAGTCAAAAGTAACATGTACTAATCCAAAACGAGCAGTTATGGGTCTCTTCCGTCACTTTATTATTTTCTCTAAAACTGCCACCATGCAATGAGTAATGCGAACATCTTCAACGTAAAACATAGCGATTATTGGCATGCTTCAGAAACCATCTTTTCAAGTATAGAAAACGGATCACGCTGGACTTCTGGCATAAAGGCTGTGTGAGTCTGTGCTCGAGTATAAGTGTTGTATGTCACAGACTTCAACCCCAGCTGATGGAATCACAATTTAGTTAAGTAGACTGGTAGTCAAACGAGTGGGCAGTGTAAGAATGAATTGTGCAGTAACATCCTGAAAGTTTTTGTAACATGTGACTAAGGTAGGTGACGAAGTATTTAGCTAGCTGGAGTGGGAAGGACCGAGTATCAGATCCCCATCTGACCATGTTGATTGCACATTTTTTTGGATAGTACCGTTGAGAAGGATACGGCCCATTCCTTTCCCTATCCTCATTCCAGTGTGAGCTCAGACCCGTCTCTAATGTCCTCTTCGGCTATGGAACGTTAAATCCTAAACGTCGTCGTGCAACATCTGGAGCATCTAGGTTCTGCAATATCCTTAACCCAAATGTCGCTGTTGAGAATTATCGAAAATTGTGGCAGCGCACATTTTCTATCCTGCCCGACAGCACCTTCTGTAAAAAGCACTATTGAGCATTGAATGTGTGTTCAAAGAAGAAGTGAGGCATCAGGAAATGAATATGACACAATAATCGTCTATCAGTTTACAAATATCTGCACTGTTAAACCTCGTATTGCCAGACACATTTCTACTTTTACATGAAGGGCGTGCTGTGCAAAAGACTATATTTCGCATAGCAACCAATGCTGTAGAAATATGGGAGCAAAATCCATACAAAACTACTAGCTTGTGCGCCCTCTGATATTTGCTAACTATCTCTACCAAATTCAGGTAAGTATTTTTCACTCTTTGGTGATATTTTTCTTCAATATACAGATGAAAGCCGCACTTAAATACTACTTTTATACATAGTTGCCATTTTAATTAAGGCACTTATCGCAGCGATGGACGAGCTTGGAAATTCCTTCGTCGTAAAATTCGGCCGCCTACGCCTTCAACCACGTGGTTACCTCTTCTTGAAGCTGTGCGTCGTCATCAAAACGCTGCATAGTCAACCACTTCTTCATTGCTGGGAATAAGTGGAAGTCGCTCGGTGCCAGGTCTGGACTGTACGGCGGGTGAGGAAACAACTCCGACTTAAAAGATTCGAGAACTTCACGAGTGGCATTTGCCGTGTGGGCCAGGGCGTTGTCGTGAATCAGCAAGATCTTTGAGCCCAACTTTCCCCTGCGCTTGTTTTGTATTGCTCTCCTGAGGTTGTGCAGAGTTTGGCAATACCTTTCAGAGTTTATTGTAGTGCCTTTTTCCAAGAAATCCACAACGTCACACCTTTTGTGTCCCAAAAGAAGAGGTAACCACGTAGTTGAAGGCGCAGGCGTCGAATTTTGCGACGAAGGAATTCCCAAGCTCGTCCGTCGCTACGATAAGTGCCTTAATTTAAATTGCAACTATATAGAAAAGTAGTATTTAAGTGTGGCTTTCATCTGTATATAATAAAGAAAATTTCCAATACTTTATTTATTTTTAATTCCAGTAATGTACTTTGTGGATAGCCCTCGTATATATATATATATATATATATATATATATATATATATATATATATATATATATATTCACCGATGTGTGGAACTATACCGGGTGATCAAAAAGTCAGTATAAATTTGAAAACTTAATAAACCACGGAATAATGTAGATAGAGAGGTAAAAATTGACACACATGCTTGCAATGACATGGGGTTTTATTGGAACCAAAAAACCAAAGTTCACAAAATGACGCGTGGAAGATCTCTTGCGCGCGTCGTTTGGTGATGGTCGTGTGCTCAGCCGCCACTTTATCATGCTTGGCCTCCCAGGTCCGTGCGATTATTGGCTTTAGGGTTACCTGAAGTCGCAATTGTATCATCATCGACCGACATCTCTAGGGATGCTGAAAGAAGATCCGACGCCAATGCCTCACCATTACTCCGCACATGCTTTACAGTGCTGTTCACAACATTATTCCTCGACTACAGCTATTGCTGAGGAATGATGGTGGACATATTGAGCATTTCCTGTAAAGAACTTCATCTTTGCTTTGTCTTACTTTGTTATGCTAATTATTGCTATTCTGATCTGATGAAGTGCCATCTGTCGGACATTTTTTGAACTTTTGTATATTTTTGGTTCTAATGAAACCCCATGTCATTCCAAGCATGTGTATCAATGTGTACCTCTCTATCTACATTATTCCGTGATTTATTCAGTTTTCAAATTTATACTGACTTTTTGATCACCTGGTATATAGAACAATCTTTAATTTCAGTTAGAACTTGTTTGGTATGTTTTGTACACTGCAATCTGTTTTTCTCTCGTTATGGCAGCCACTAGTAAAATATAACAAGAGACTTCTGAATTTCACAGTTGACTGAGGGCGTAACGAATAGAAGGCCATTACCAGGATTACACTGCCACGAATCAATGTTATTAACAGTGCATGAAGTAGTAAGTCATTAACTAGAGTGGAAGTACTGACGTATTTCGCAGCAAGCTGTATGAGAGATATTAGAGTTAACACAGCTTAACACGTTACCAGTCATAACGCTCCTCACAAATTACTGATAAACACGCTTTCGTCAGACAGTTTCATCGGCTTTAGTGAGACTACTGTTCAACTGGTTCCAAGTCAGTTCACGCTAGCCAGCTGAGTTCAATGGCCCAGCCTCTACAAATGTGGTTACAGAGCGGCGTTTCTAAGAGCCTGCGACCAGTGCTGCTGCTGTCAGCTGTTTTTGGAGTTTCGCTGTGTCGCTGGCGCCGTTCCCTGCTCGCTACCTGCGCACGTGCCTACAGCGTAGCTATATTGACAGGGGTCCTGTACCTAGGTTTAGCTGCGGGACAAGAATCGATTGTTATCAGTAAAAACAAGTTTTGGCACCGCTGGTTCGTGCCAGGTGTGTTTATCAGCACGTTGACCACCTTTATGACAGCTGGGTCCATCCTTCTAATGTTCACTTACTGCAAGAAGACGTTCGTGGAATTCGTTGAGGATATCCACCACATGGACAACTTGCTTAGTTTTGCAAAGCGACGTGATGAGAAAGTAAGACTTTTCCTGTCTATAATACCAACATTTATTCTTATTCTAACCATTCTTAATGCCACTCATTATGTGTACTCTCAACAGAAATTCCTCTTATCTGTCACCATTGACAATCTCTTAATATTTATGGTCTTGCTACAGTTCGTTGCACTTTGTCTGATATTAGGGCAAAGATTCAGATCAGTGAACGAATCAATGAGGGCTGATTTATGCTGTGAGTACTTCGACAATACATCACAAGATTTAGTGACGCTGTTCCGGGGAAGTACTCGTAATATCCACTCTGTTTGTGCAATGCACCAGTTATACACTACCAACAGGACCTTAATATTCTTACGTAATCGAATTTCCGAGCTTCAAGTACTTCATATGAAGTTAAGGAAGTTAGTTTCATCCTTGAATGATGTATATGGACCAATCATTGCAATGCTTCTAATACAAAACCTGGTGGTTACCATACAGTTTGCGTCCTACGTCATTACACTTTCTTTATATGACTTAAAAGACTCAGTGATAGATAAAATAATTTGCATACTCAGCATTGTTGTATCAGTTGCACAAATAGCTTCTCTAGTGATTGCCTGCCAGTCCACGTATTCAGAAGCAAAGAGAACAGGAGAAATCGCTGAAGAGCTGTTCACATTAAATGTTGCAGGTTTGTAGCACGTACTTCTTTATTTTAACTGAATAGAATATGTGTTTTGTTGCTGAACCGTATTACAAGAATCCCGAGGTAAGTTGTTCAGATCCAACAAATTAGAGATTAATCATGTGAAAGGGAATTATATTCATTTTCATAAGTCAGTCCTGCAACTACTTTGGCTGGTTTTTTTTATTTTTATTTTTTTAATATATAAGACTTCTATAGGACAGCACCTGAATTCTTGGACTGTAACTGATTTACAAGAAACTTCACAGCTATGTGTAATTGTTATCCAGTATGCTTCATTTCTCTTTGTAATCATGGCAGAATGTATTAACCGGTCTTTCCTAAATATTGTGCAAAACGTTAAATGACCTCAACAGCCATCATTATTTCTATTATTTTCTCATACTGCCAAACTGGAAGTCAGAGTAATATAAACCAGTATCAGGATGAATATTAGTCTTTTGTGTACGTCGTGAACATAAATCTCTTTAGCTGTATCGTCCTTACCTGCATATTTGTCATATGCAGTTTTAAACATGCTCTTAATACTAGTGATGCTTACTTTGGGAATACACATACCTTCTTAATAAGTCTGTTACCAATCCTGACTTGGAGGATAAAGGGCGTTTATTCTGACTTTGATGGTGCATTGTGTTATTTTGATGTAGAGTTTTTCGGTGTTCGGGAAAACTGCAACTGACCATCTACATCTACATATATACTCCGCTAGCCACCAAGCGGTGTGTGGCGGAGGGCACTATTCGCGCCAAAGTCATATTCCCCCACCCTGTTCCACTCGCGGATCGCGCGAGGGATAAACGAGTCTGAACGCCTCAGTATGAGCTCTAATTTCCCTTATATTTCAGTGGTCATCATTGCGTGATTTGAAAGTTGCTGGCAATAATATATGATATACATCCTTGGTGAAGATCGGATTTTGGAGCGCGCCGTCTATGTGCAAGTCTGTCCCACTTCAAACTTTCTATGAGATTTGTAACGCTCTTTCGATGGCTAAATATACCATTCACGAACCTTGCCGCTCTTCTTTGGACCTTCTCAATCTCTTGAACCAGACCCAACTGGTGAGGGTCCCATACAGATGAACAACACTCTAAGACTGGACGAACTAAAGTATTGTAAGCTATTTCCTTTGTTGAAGGGATGCATCGCTTCATGGTTCTACCAATAAACCGCAATCTAGATTTTGCCTTACCCGTTACTTGTGTAATCTCATCATTCCATTTGAGATCATTTAGAATAGTCACACCCAGGTACTTGACGGATATTACCGCTTCCAAAGACTGGGCATTTCTTTTGTACTCGCACATTAATGGGGATTTTCGCTTTCTTATACGCAATAGGTGACACTTACTAATATTGAGAGATAACTGCCAGTCGTTACACCACGCATTTATTTTCTGTAAATCCTCATTGATTTGTTCACAACTTTCGTGTGATTCTTCTTTCTTGTAGACTACAGCATCATTGGCAGTCTAATGTCACTGTCAATACCATCAACCAGGTCGTTTAAGTAAATCGCAAAATGCGGCGAACCTATTACGCTGTCCTGGGGCACACCTGAAGTTACTCTTGTTTCTGTTGAAGTCACCCCGTTCAGGACGACATACTCCTCCCTGCCTGTCAGTTAGAAAACTTTCTGTCCAACCGCATATGTCATCGGATAGACCGTAAGTGCGCACTTTTTGGAGCAAGCCACAGAGTGGAACTGAGCCGAACGCTTTTCTTCCAGTCCCTTGGAGCTTTCCGCTATTCCACTGATCTCTAATAAATGATGGATGAGAATGGTGCTATATTTGTAGCATAGACAACATATAATCTTACGGGGATACCGTCTGGGCCAGATGCCTTCCTGGCATCTAAGGATCTTAACTGTTTTACAATCCCAGATACACCAAACACTATGTCAGCTATCCTTGCGTTTGATCGATAATTGAAAGGGGGAATGGTGCTTCAGTCGTCTATCGTAAACGAGTTTTTGAAAGCTAGATTTAGAATTTCGGCCTTCTGTTTACCATCATCAGTTACATTACCCGTACTGTCTGCAAGAGAAGGTACTGTAGCGTTCATAAATTTTACGTACCACCAAAGTTTTTTGGGGTTATTTTTAGAATCTACAGATAAAATATTGCTTTCAAATTCGTTAAAAGAATCTCTCATTGTCCTTTTGACAGCTGTTTTCATTTCACATGAGTTCTGTTTGTCAGCGGGGCATTGACAACGTTTAAAACGACTGTGTAAAATTCCCTGCTTTCTCAGCAACTTCCTAATATGGGTCTTGTACCAAGGTGGATCCTTTCCCTCCCCTATATTTTTGCTAGGCACATACTTCTCTAGCACTTGGTGGGCAATACCTTTAAATTCCGACCAAAGATGCTCAACAACTTTGTGTCCCGCGGTGAATGCTTGGAGCTGACTTTGAAAATATTCATTAATGACACTTTTATTTGCTTCCCAAACAAGAAAACTTTGGGCTTTTTTTCTACTAGATCAACTTCCTCAAAATGATCGTGTCTGTTTGTCACCAAGATATCTAATATGTTCCCATATCGAGTTGGTTTTCCAACCAATTGCTCAAGGTTGTATGTTGAGAGCGCTCTTAGAATAACTTCACACGAGTCTTTGCTTCTGCCCCCTGCGATAAACGTGTAATTTTCTCAGTCAGTGTATGCCAGATTAAAGTCTCCACCTATAACTAATAGATAATTTGGATATTTATTTCCTACGTACTCAAGAGTTTCCTAGCAACGTTCAGCGACGTTCGTTTTGGATGCCGGTAGTCTATAAAAACATCCCAATACAATGGTCCTTCCTTGTCTGATTAACAGCTTTATCCGGACTAATTCACAGTCCGACCCAGTATCGATCTCAACTGCGTTTAGACAGCTTTTAACTGCAACGAACACACCACCTCCCATAGCATCAGCCCTACCCTACCTAAACATTGTCCAATCCGAGTTCAAAATTTCACTGCCATTTATATCTGGTTTCAACGAGCTTTCGGTACCTAATACGAAATTGGCATTACTACTGTTTATTTCGGAGAGTAACTCGGGGATCTTGCTACAGACACTTCGACAATTTACTAACATGAGATTAAACAAATTTAAATCCGTTGGATCTGTTTAGGCGAACTAACAATTTTTACGGTTGATATACTCACATCAGTGACATGAACTGGTAATTTTTCAGGCTAACGGTTTCTTTGCAGTGGGAAGGAACCTGATCTAAAAAAACCATGTGCACTTCACAATTACTGTGCTACCCATGTAGCTGCCTCCTGTGTGTAGTGCAACCCTGATCTATAGAGGGGCGTCCTACAACCTTCCACCCCATAGCGTAGGTCGACGAATCTACAACAATTTTCGTCACAGAGTCGACGTAGCCTCTGGTTTAGATTCTTCACTTGACTCCAAACCAGAGGACCCCGTTCCACCCTGGGTACGTTGCTGCAGATCGTCAACTTCGCTTCCACTCCTCTATAGAAGAGGCCGCCTTCGCCAGTTTAGCCAGCCGTCAAAAGGAATCAAGAATTTCCTCGGAACCCCGACGACAGGTATCGTTGCTACCAATATGTTAAAAGAAATATCCTATAAACAGTTTCTGTGGAGAATATCTTCATTGTCTACCTAAAATGTTTCATTTACAAATCATACAATCATTTTCTGAAGAAAAATTTTTACAAGATAAATAGTGTTTTGGATGATCGTAGATCTGTAAGAAAACTTGTATTGACACTTACGTCTGCATTCTCTAATGATCTAGCTGTACATCTTCAGTTAATGGATTCAGATGCCTATTCAGTGAAGTATTTCATCACTCTAATTCATCTGTATATTGAGCAAGCAATAAAGGAAACAAAAGAAAAATTCGGAGTAGGTATTAAAATCCATCGAGAAGAAATAAAAACTTTGTGGTTCGACGGTGAAATTATAATTCTGGAAGAGACAGCAAAGGACTTGGAACAGCAGTTGAACGGAACGGACAGTGTCTTTAAAGGAGGGTATAAGATCAACAAAAGCAAAACGAGGATAATGGAATGTAGTTGAATTGAGTCGGGTGATGCAGAGGGAATTAGATTAGGAAATGAGACACTTAAAGTAGTAAAGGAGTTTTGCTATTTGGGGAGCAAAATAACTGATGATGGTCGAAGTAGAGAGGATATAAAATGTTTCATATCAGCGCACACTCCGCTGTAGAGTGAAAATTTCTTTCTAGAAACATCCGCCGGGCTGTGGCTAAGCCATGTCTCCGCAATATCCTTTCTTTCAGGAGTGCTGGTTCTGCAAGGTTAGCAGCAGAGCTTCTGTAAAGTTTGGAAGGTAGGAGACGAGGTACTGGCAGAAGTAAAGTTGTGAGGACGGGGCGTGAGTCATGCTTGCGTAGCTCAGTTGGTAGAGCACTTGCCCGCGAAAGGCAAAGGTCCCGAGTTCGAGTCTCGGTGCGGCACACAGTTTTAATCTGCCACGAAGTTTCATATAAGCGCACACTCCGCTGTAGAGTGAAAATTTCATTCTAGAAACATCCCCCAGGCTGTGGCAAAGCCATGTCTCCGCAGTACCCTTTCTTTCAGGAGTGCTGGTTCTGCAAGGTTTGCAGCAGAGCTTCTGTAAAGTTTGGAAGGTAGGAGACGAGGTACTGGCAGAACTAAAGCTGTGAGGACGGGGCGTAAGTTGTGCTTGGGTAGCTCAGTTGGTAGAGCGCTTGCCCGCGAAAGGCAAAGGTCCCGAATTCGAGTCTCGGTCCGGCAAACAGTTTTAATCTGCCAGGAAGTTTCATATCAGCGAACACTCCGGTGTATAGCGAAAATTTCATTCTAGGATATAAAATGTAGACTGTCAATGGCAAGGAAAGCGTTTCTGAAGAAGAGAAATTTGTTATCGTCGAGTATTGATTTAAGTGTCAGTAAGTCGTTTCTGAAAGTATTTGTATGGAGTGTAGCCATGTATGGAAGTGAAATGTGGACGATAAATAGTTTAGACAAGAAGAGAATAGAAGCTTTCGAAATGTGGTGCTACAGAAGAATGCTGAAGATTAGATGGGTAGATCACATACCTAATGAGGAGGTATCGAGTAAAATTTAGGAGAAGAGGAGTTTGTTGCACAATGTGACTAGAAGAAAGGACCGGTTGGTAGGACACGTTCTGAGGCATCAAGAGATTACAAATTTAGTATTGGCGGGCAGCGTGGAGGGTAAAAATCGTAGAGGGAGACTAAGAGATGAATACACTAAGCAGATTCAAAAGGATGTAGGCTGCAGTAGGTACTGGGAGATGAAGAAGCTTGCACAGGATAGAGTAGCATGGAGAGCTGCATCAAAACAGTCTCAGGACTGAAGACCACAACAACAAAAACAACAATAATTCATTTATTAGGACTGATATTTTTGGTGGATACTGCACACTGCTATTGAGATCCTGCATAACTTTTGTAAACTTGGTGCCAAAACCAAAGATATTTCTGATGCAACATTTATTTCTTACAGTAATTCTATGGATGTTAAAATGTGCAAGAATTCTTTGACCGTATAGGCACTAATTATCTTTAGTACTAGGAAAGTGACGTATTTCTTTACATACTGTTCTGGGTCGGGGATGCAGAGTCAGCACCAGTACGAGTACTTGGAGGACAGCCGCTACAAGAGTGCCTACTCAGTAATAACGTTCTTTATTGAGCGTTGGTTCCGGCGAGCGGTGTGCCAGGTGCTGACGCCAAGGCAGCACACAGCGGATGCCTGTGTCCGCTGCCTTGCTGATGCAAGACAGCAATCTCTTTTGCAGCAGCCTGGTGCGACTACCGAGAGTTGTATACTGCATGTGATCTGAAAAGGTAGCTTTTCACAGGCAAATGCTCTGCCGACTGCACTTCCCACGAGAGTCAAAAGTCGCAGGATACAGTCCAGGCCCTTCATAATACACACACGTATCTCAAACAGCTGGATGAATGGGAGAGAATTCCTTGAAAACTTCAGCATTACTTATCACTGGCGCATATACCAAGGTCTTGTCGAGTCTGTGGTAGGGCGTTTGGTTTCATGGTCCACTTTCGCAGCTGCAGGTAATGCGTGAGACGAAATGCCTTTCACCTTTCACACTGTTGTGCCTTTACAGTAAGATGGAAACAGCTTATTATTGAAAAACTGCATTATTTTATGATTCATCACGATCATTACTCAATCATGCTCAAGACGTAGAAATATCCCAAAAGCCCAAGTCTTGCAGGAAATAGTTAGGTATCAGCAGACATGTAACTAAAATTGACATCTGATACACATTTATAGCTACGTCAACCAGATTCTGAATATTTGTGTTAGGGATGTAAAAATACCAACAAACTCAAATTATTTCGCTCTTGCAATCTATAATTCGGAATCTATAAGAAGTTCAAAGCTGTTTAAATGAAACTGAATTCAGATATACAACTAAAGCTACACCCACCAATTTGCTATGAGGGTTCAACAATACATTATAATCACTAGCTTAGTACCATACTGTGTAGATTTAGAGTGTCTGAAGTAAAATAATTCGGTTTTAATTACATTGGGTTAAGTATCATATTGTGTAGCTTTTGAGTTCCCGAACCAAAAAGGTTCCACTTTTATTTACAATGCATACAGAGTTTAAATAATTTTGATAGTGTTATACAAATGGAAAATTTTCAATTGGGCACTATGACAGAAAGCGTTGAATGTTTTAATGAATCACCAAATAACAGTTTCAGACTTCCGTCTGATACATATATCTTATAACTGGTTCGATCTACGATTTCCTCTGCTGTGACTATCTCTTCCTCTCAGGCGACCTCTTACTGTTTTACAAAATCTAATTTGTGGTAGGAAGTATTTAGTTCCTCCTAAAATATCCACGAATAAAAATTATACATTTTTGCGTATGTCCGTTGTCAAATTCTAGAAATACCTTAAATACGTGTTTTGTTCTTGCAATCGTATTTTAACGATTTAGTTTGAAGTTATTCTACTAATTTAAGTAATCTGATAACTGACTGATAATGTTTTCAGGTATAATACACGCCAAGTTGTACATACATATAGTTGGAAAATACTGACTGAATTACCTTAACGAAATGTTAAAACTTATGACAAAATTATAGTTAACCATCAAAAAACAGTGTATGCAGTATTATTGGTGACAATCATGAAAGATTACAAATATTTGGTATAACAATGAAGCATCAGGAAATGGAAAGAAGACCCGGTACTGCTAGATGACCGATTTTATTAAAATCGTAGCATAAAATTCACTGCAGACAGTGCAGCCGCCCCCTCTCTCTAAGCAAACGCCAAAGAACACTTCCTCTGCTGAGAGCAGGCAGTGATCCACCAGCTTATGGGTGGCGAATGATATGAGCCTGTTATCACTCCCAAGTCAGGGAGCATGAGCTAATTTCAGGCGAGAAATTGTAGTTATTGCTATGTAACCAGTCAATGTAGTAATTTTTGTATGTTATGCAGCATACAAGTGAAGAGGTTATACAAGTTGCATTTTAGACTGGTTTATCAGTTTCTGGAACGTGTGTACTTGTGTGTATGTGTGTGTGTGTGTGTGTGTGTGTGTGTGTGTGTGTGTGTGTGTGCATGCTGAGAGCTACACTTGCATCTGCGATTGGGTTTTCCGTTTCTTGACT
Source organism: Schistocerca gregaria (assembly GCF_023897955.1). NCBI lineage: Eukaryota > Metazoa > Arthropoda > Insecta > Orthoptera > Acrididae > Schistocerca > Schistocerca gregaria. The sequence goes on along the minus strand of NC_064921.1, from coordinate 182,070,267 downwards.
GTTTAAGTCCTGGAAGTATACGAGCATTCAAATTGGTTCAGCGTACTATTACGATTTCCTCGATTGAAGATGTTGACATGTCAGGACTTGTTCCACATGTCAAAACTTTCTGATTAATAGCTTTTGCTTCTTGGAATAAATTTTAACTAGTTGTAACTAATCAGAACTTCTTGAGACAGCAGGAAGGGAAGTATTAAAAACAAGGTTGACACTTGTAGCAAGGTACTGATGTTGTGCCAATATAGGCTTCATTGTTGTTCACCATCTCTCTTCTTCTTAGCCACGAGCACATCAAGAAATGTAAGTCTGTCATAAATTATTATTAACAGTTTTACGTCTTTCATCTATTGATTATTTACTGTAACTCGCAAATGCATTTCTCTGATTGAGTTAACCGAATCTGCATGCAACTGGAAGGGGGAATAGCTGCTGACGTCTTTCAGAAAAATACCTAATAGTAATGAGATTTAGCTTCTTGACATGTGAAACTCTTGGAAGAAATGTCAGTCTGACTTTTATTAGTATTAATAATTTTACATGTTACTGCTACTGATTGCTTCCTGTAACTCAGTTAAGTGTTATAGATTAAGCAAACAGAAGAGGGAAAAGGGGGAGGGGGGCAGCAGGAGCTGTCAAAGAATATTCGATCATAATCACTGGAGGAAGGGGGAACAGCGGTCAGAGACAGAAGACTGACTAGTAGGTCTCTGTGGGTTGAATAACGTGGGCATCCTCGACTGTTTACATGAATATTAACCTAGCAATATTATACGTCTAGCAAAAATTAGGGAAAAGGCACTGAATTTGTGTTAGTAGAATGTCAAGATTACATTAGGGTTGTTGTTTTAATAATTGCTGAAGTGCCTTCAACGCACATTAAATTGAATCCAGTCAGTGGTTTGGAATGAGCTGGAGCTGAATGTTCTGATAAAAGTTGAGTACATACAGGGTGTTTCAAAAATGACCGGCATATTTGAAACGGCAATAAAAACTAAACGAGCAGCGATAGAAATAAACCGTTTGTTGCAATATGCTTGGGACAACAGTACATTTTCAGGCGGACAAACTTTCGAAATTACAGTAGTTACAATTTTCAACAACAGATGGCGCTGCAAGTTATGTGAAAGATATAGAAGACAACGCAGTCTGTGGGTGCGCCATTCTGTACGTCGTCTTTCTGCTGTAAGCGTGTGCTGTTCACAACGTGCAAGTGTGCTGTGGACAACATGGTTTATTCCTTAGAACAGAGGATTTTCCTGGTGTGGGAATTCCACCGCCTAGAACACAGTGTTGTTGCAACGAGACGAAGTTTTCAACGGAGGTTTAATGTAACCAAAGGACCGAAAAGCGATACAATAAAGGATCTGTTTGAAAAATTTCAATGTACTGGGAACGTGACGGATGAACGTGCTGGAAAGGTAGGGCGACCGCGTACGGCAACCACAGAGGGCAACGCGCAGCTAGTGCAGCAGGTGATCCAACAGCGGCCTCGGGTTTCCGTTCGCCGTATTGCAGCTGCGGTCCAAATGACGCCAACGTTCACGTATCGTCTCATGCACCAGAGTTTACACCTCTATCCATACAAAATTCAAACACGGCAACCCCTCAGCGCCGCTACCATTGCTGCACGACAGACATTGGCTAACGATATAGTGCACAGGACTGATGATGGCGATATGCATGTGGGCAGCATTTGGTTTACTAACGAAGCTTATTTTTACCTGGATGGCTTCGTCAATAAACAGAACTGGCGCATATGGGGAACCGAAAAGCCCCATGTTGCAGTCCCATCGTCCCTGCATCCTCAAAAAGTACTGGTCTGGGCCGCCATTTCTTCCAAAGGAATCATTGGCCCATTTTTCAGATCTGAAACGATTACTGCATCACGCTATCTGGACATTCATCGTGAATTTGTGGCGGTACAAACTGCCTTAGACGACACTGCGAACACCTCGTGGTTCATGCAAGATGGTGCCCGGCCACATCGCACGGCCGACGTCTTTAATTTCCTGAATGAATATTTCGATGATCGTGTGATTGCTTTGGGCTATCCGAAACATACAGGAGGCGGCGTGGATTGGCCTCCCTATTCGCCAGACATGAACCCATGTGACTCCTTTCTGTGGGGGCACTTGAAAGACCAGGTGTAGCGCCAGAATCCAGAAACAATTGAACAGCTGAAGCAGTACATCTCATCTGCATGTGAAGCCATTCCGCCAGACACGTTGTCAAAAGTTTCGGGTAATTTCATTCAGAGACTACGCCATATTATTGCTACGCATGGTGGATATGTGGAAAATATCGTACTATAGAGTTTCCCAGACCGCAGCGCCATCTGTTGTTGACAATTGTAACTACTGTAATTTCGAAAGTTTGTCTGCCTGAAAATGTGCTGTTGTCCCAAGCATATTGCAACAAACGGTGTATTTCTATCACTGTTCGTTTAGTTTGTATTGCCGTTTCAAATATACCGGTCATTTTTGAAACACCCTGTACATCCACCACTGCTGGTCCCAAGTCCGGGGCCTCATTTTGCAAGTGATGAGGAAGGAGGAGGTGGAGGAGTAACACCTCGTTAAAAAACCTGGGTCCATCTGGCTCCGGATGGTAGCACCCTGTAAGGGCCCCTGCCTAGGGTTACTGGGTGAAACCTGGTCAACGGTCTTAAAAGCGGAAGAGGAAGTTCAGATTCCCAACGGCGGAGAGAGCGGAAGAACTACCTCCAGGACTCACAATCTTGGTTGTATATTTTGTGGCCTTTGGGCCACACCCAAAATAACTTTCATCAATCATGGAAGTGTGTGATGTAAACTACACTCCTGGAATTTGAAATAAGAACACCGTGAATTCATTGTCCCAGGAAGGGGAAACTTTATTGACACATTCCTGGGGTCAGATACATCACATGATCACACTGACAGAACCACAAGCACATAGACACAGGCAACAGAGCATGCACAATGTCGGCACTAGTACAGTGTATATCCACCTTTCGCAGCAATGCAGGCTGCTATTCTCCCATGGAGACGATCGTAGAGATGCTGGATGTAGTCCTGTGGAACGGCTTGCCATGCCATTTCCACCTGGCGCCTCACTTGGACCAGCGTTCGTGCTGGACGTGCAGACCGCATGAGACGACGCTTCATACAGTCCCAAACATGCTCAATGGGGGACAGATCCGGAGATCTTGCTGGCCAGAGTAGTTGACTTACACCTTCTAGAGCACGTTGGGTGGCACGGGATACATGTGGACGTGCATTGTCCTGTTGGAACAGCAAGTTCCCTTGCCGGTCTAGGAATGGTAGAACGATGGGTTCGATGACGGTTTGGATGTACCGTGCACTATTCAGTGTCCCCTCGACGATCACCAGAGGTGTACGGCCAGTGTAAGAGATCGCTCCCCACACCATGATGCCGGGTGTTGGCCCTGTGTGCCTCGGTCATATGCAGTCCTGATTGTGGAGCTCATCTACACGGCGCCAAACACGCATACGACCATCATTGGCACCAAGGTAGAAGCGACTCTCATCGCTGAAGACGACACGTCTCCATTCGTCCCTCCATTCACGCCTGTCGCGACACCACTGGAGGCGGGCTGCACGATGTTGGGGCGTGAGCGGAAGACGGCCTAACGGTGTGCGGGACCGTAGCCCAGCTTCATGGAGACGGTTGCGAATGGTCCTCGCCGATACCCCAGGAGCAACAGCGTCCCTAATTTGCTGGGAAGTGGCGGTGCGGTCCCCTACGGCACTGCATAGGATCCTACGGTCTTGGCGTGCATCCGTGCGTCGCTGCGGTCCGGTCCCAGGTCGACGGGCACGTGCACCTTCCGCCGACCACTGGCGACAACATCGATGTACTGTGGAGACCTCACGCCCCACGTGTTGAGCAATTCGGCGATACGTCCACCCGGCCTCCCGCATGCCCACTATACGCCCTCGCTCAAAGTCCGTCAACTGCACATACGGTTCACGTCCACACTGTCGCGGCATGCTAGCAGTGTTAAAGACTGCGATGGAGCTCCGTATGCCACGGCAAACTGGCTGACACTGACGGTGGCGGTGCACAAATGCTGCACAGCTAGCGCCATTCGACGGCCAACACCACGGTTCCTGGTGTGTCCGCTGTGCCGTGCGTGTGATCATTAATTGTACAGCCTTCTCTCAGTGTCTGGAGCAAGTATGGTTGGTCTGACACACCGGTGTCAATGTGTTCTTTTTTCCATTTCCAGGAGTGTATTTTACCCCAGGTGGACGATCCACCGTACGCCAGTACGTCATCAGACATTCGGATTCTGGGGAGTCTGCAACATTGCATGAACACAATTCGGAGTGTCTTGGAATCTCATCCAAATTTCAACATAGGCAATCAACATACCTAGCAACTATCAATGCCAACTCATTGTTGAAAACCGGAAAACTAAAACGTCTAACAGATACCCTAAAGAACCACAACGTACTCATAACAGCCATTCAAGAAACAATACTTGGATACAGATACCTTCGATTCCAAAGGTTTTAGGATATACAAAGTGAAAGTGGGACCGAAAGTAATGAAAAATGTACCACATCTTGGGACAGCCTTTATAATCAACAAACAAATCTTGAACTCAATAGTTGGCTTTGATTCACAATCAGAAAGAATCTCAAGTCTTACATTCACAAGCACAAACAAAGTCTGCACAATTATCAGTGACCATGCCCCTATAAACGAGGATAACAGGAAAAACAAAGAAAAAGTTGAGGCCTTTTGGAATCATCTAGATGACATTATTCAGAAAATTCCAGATATAAACATCATCATTCTTCTTGGAGATTTTAATGCACAGATTGGTAAAGAAAAAAGATATAAGAAAATAGTTGGAAACTATCCTGCACAGGAATGGCAAGAGAACAAACAGAAATGGTGTGAGACTAATAGAACTTTGCCAAGCACACAATTTAATTCTTAAATCCACAGCTTTCAAGAAACTACCAGGAAGACAAAAGACATGGGTATCCCCTAATCCTAGCCTTGGGGAATTTCAACTTGATCATATGGCAATCAAGAAGATTTCTAGCAAAGAAATCATGAATGTTAGGGTACTCAGGGGTGCAAACTTGGATTCAGACTATTACCTTTCTAAAATTAAGTTCAAAGTCATCCCAAACAGAAAACGCAGCATGAAACAAATTAAGGGTCGGAAGTATAGTACAGAAAAGATATAAAAATCAGATGAATTCACAAAAGCAACAGAAACCATTCAGATACAAAGCTGGGGGGATATCAAGGAAAACCTCATTACTACAGCTGAACGGATAGCACCTAACAAAAAAAGTAAAAAACATGACTGGTGGTCGCTGGAATGAGAGGCCCTCATTGAAACAAGAAAACAGGAATGGCAAAATTTGCAATCACAGAAAACAGACGAAAGTAGACTGAATTTCATTACAGTTAGAAAACTGGTAGATAAAAATATAAAAAGGATTAAGAAGACACATGAAAACAAAACTCTCCTCCAAATTGATAAAGAATTTTCTAAAAACAACACAAGAAGCTTTTACAGAACTTTCAAACAAACGTTATCAAGATACAAAGCACCCACCCTCCAATTTCGAGATGTAAATGGGACCATCGCTCACAACAACACAGAAAACTGCAAAGTACTAGCAGGTTAGTTTGAGAAACTCTTGAATTGTGAACCCATCCTTGAAAAATTTGAATCCATCCCAAACAACCGTGAGAAGCCGGATTCAGAACCTACGACGACTGAAGAACTACAGAAGGTCATTTCAGAACTTAAAAACAACAAGGCGTCCGGAGAAAATCAAATAGTGGCCGAACTATGGAAAAACGCTGACAAAAATACAGTTACATCCCTAAAGGCTGTTTTCGATCAAATATGGAAAGAAGAAGAGATCCCCACAGAATGGAGAACAGCTCTCATCCACCCTATCCACAAGAAAGGTTTGAAGACAGACCCCAAAAATTACAGAGGAATATCACTGGTGGATATAACGTACAAGATTCTTTGTAAAGTCCTTTTGTACAGGGCAGAACCGCAATTGGATCCGCAAATCGGGGAATACCAGGGAGGTTTTAGAAAGGGCAGATCATGTTCGGAACAAATACTAAACCTCAAAAACATTATGGCATACCAAAAATCAAGGGCAAAGACATACGTAATCACCTTCATTGATATCAAAAAAGCATATGATTCGATTGATATAGAATCTCTGTTGTCAGTCTTAGAAGAAATGGGTTGGGATAAGAAAACAACTAATATTATAAAAGCGACCCTTACAAATACATTTTGAAAGTTAAATTTATGGGCGAACTATCGGAACCCTTTGAAATAAAACGGGAGTGCGACAGGGCGATGGGCTCTCGCCGTTGCTGTTCAATTGTGCGCTTGAGAAAGTAGTCAGAGAATGGTACACAAATATTAAGAGTGGTATAAGACTGGGTTGCAAAAAGAAGAACCTTAAAGTAAATTGCATTGCTTTTGCAGATGATATGGCCTTGTTTGCTGAAACAATGAAAGAAGCGCGGGAGCAAATCCTTGAACTAAAGAAACAAGCAGCTAAAATTGGTCTTCACATCTCCTCTGAAAAAACTAAGATATTAACAAACATCAAACACTCATGTAAATACCTCAACGTTCAAGAACAGAAGATTGAAATAGTAAAAGAATTCAAACATCTCGGAGAATGGATTACTTGGAATGCCGGGGAAAGCAAAGCAATGGAATCCAGAAAAAATAGACTTGAATTGGCCTTCCAACTAACAAAAATACATACAACAAAAAATCCCTTTCATGGGGGTCCAAAACTACACGTTACAAGATAGTGATTAAGCCACAAGCACTGTATGCAGCAGAAACACTTAACATGAATTTCAAAGGCCAAATGGAGAAACTTGAGGTAAAAGAAAGAAAAATTTTAAGAAAAATCATTGGGCCAAAATTTCAAGACAATAAGATTATATACATAAAAAATGAAAGCCTCTACAAGAAAATTGAAAAACTTTCAGATTCTATGCGAAAAAGGAGAATAAATATTTATGGTCATCTTCTCAGAATGAATTCCAACAGATTAACTAAACAAATCTTCGACTTCTTCTGTAACCGAAAAACGAAGCCCAGCTGGTTTAAAGAAACTGAGAAAGACCTAGTGGAATTAAAGATTTCAGAAAATTTACTTATTGATCGAACTGCTAAATTAATTACTAAAGATGAAAATGCAAGGTTCCAAGACAAATCCACACAAAAGTCCAAACCCTTCATCTCGGAAGAAGAGAGGAGAAGAAGATCAGAAAGACTGAAGAAATACTGGGCCCTAAGAAAAGAACAATGCACAAAGAAATGATTGATCCAGCGTACCCCAAAGAGGGTGAAACGAAAGAAGAAAAGATAGCAGCCATTCAGGTTGGAATTAAGGAGCCTAGACATTACTTGGAAACGTGCTCTTGAGACTTTCAGAACACCGTGTGTCAAATTAACCAACTTCTTAAAATAAATTTTCCACTGCTCTGCAACTTTCCCTTGGCCAAGTCAACTAATGTAAATCTTACACACTAAAATACAAAAAATGTGAGTTTAATCCATCTCAAATCAGTGGGGTAAGGGGCACTCAGTTAATGTTACTGACAAGTTTGCAAAGAAGCCGGATGCTTTTCAAGACAGAGATTCCAGCTGGGAACACAGCGCAATGAAAAGCGGTAGCAAACGAACGTGCAATAATAAAAGTTCACTTAAATAATAATTCCTCTTTCGACCAGTTCATTCTGCCAGCCTTCTATCCCGTAAGTCAGAATACAGAATGCACGTCTAAATATTTTCCATGCACAAGGAAATTAAACTTCAGTAAGATACAATTTGTACTCAGCTGTGAAGGCTGTTGACATATACAAAAAGCAAAATGAAAATATATCTGTCAACACCTGTGGTATCCAGTAGTCTCCTCATTATTAGTGGATGAGTGTGGAAGACAAGAAAGATGAGGAAGAATTTTGGGTTGTACTGTTATATACAGCACAAGGCACGATTGCAAGAAACATAAATTTATTAATTTTGCATTATAATTCAGACAAATGTTACGTCTATTACAGAAAAAGGCTTTCTAGGCCAGCATGAATTAGCATTACTACTCATTCTAGGTTCATCACAATATGTGTCTGTAGTCTGAATCATTTCTATTCTGAAGAAAAGTTAGATGCACACACAGTTGACTGTATAGCTTCAAACCAATCAACAATATGATGCTTAGTGATCAAAATGCATTTGCAAAACTTATACCAACCTTATATTATTTATAGTGACATGGAAAATATTTCAGAACCAGTGGCCACCTGCAGTCATAGTACTATGGCCTAGCATTCTGATCAAGTACATTGGCATAACCAATCAGCAGGTGTTATAACAAAAAATTATTTTTTGATGGAAGATATTCTGAGTTCAAATTGTACGCAGCCAGTGACTGCATGAATGAGTTTTTATTGCAAAATCGATAGATGCATACAAACCTCCAAACAAGAACTACTATTTCACTCTACATGGGGCTGTCATCTTTACTGAGAACTGTTTGTAGAAGCAGAAATTGAAGATAAACACCACTGCCGTCTCACAGGTGCTGCATGAGCTGTACGCCATAATTTACAGTGACAGTTGTATTTCACAGGTGGAACAATTACAATGCTCATTTCTTGATCTCAAACGTAAGTGAGCAAACAATGATAGGTAGTGATGAACAAGTTAAATGAAATCTGGTCACATTCCTTTGGTCCAATCAAAAATGGAGAAATATAAATCATTCATCAAGAGAAAGGATATAATACAAATGTCTAATTCATAGATTTGCTTCATATTTTGACATCTTCCCTCGAAAAGTGTACATGGTACCTGAAATCAGATGATCTCAAGATGGTATGGGCCTATTTGCATGACAATGACGAATTTAATTTACTCTAATGGGAAGGCATTTCTCTTTGTGAGTACTTGATTGATGAATCACTTTTACTTATAGATCATTTCACTCCAACTGAGAAGCTGAAGATTTTATGAACTGTTGAAACATAAAAGGAAGTTAGCACCATAGAGCTTGCTGTATATGGAACTTCTTTCAGTGTAAGCCAGTTGGACAGTATTTTGATTGCGCATTGAAAGTTGCTTATGTGTTTGAGAGCTTCATAGTCTATGCCTTGAAACATTAGAACTGGGTCGTGCTTGTTGTATGATTTCACCTGGCTTGGCATGGGATGCTCTACTTAAAACTACTACAAAGAACTGCAGCTTATTACCAGGCCATTGTTCATTGTTCATACAGACTTTCCATTGCAACCAACAGGTTCGTGGAGAGTTATGGTGATGAAAATAACGGATCTAACATTATATATGTTAATGTGAATAGCCTTCACGGCTGGGCAATATCACAGTATGTTCCTGTGTAACATTTTGTGTGAACGCTTACTGCGATATCAGAAGATGTATTCACACAGAGCACTTACTCAAGTTGCTTAGTAAGTGGAAGAAGGTAGTCATTGCCTCTGACAGTTGCATTTTGGCACATTTGCTGGTCTGGAAACGTTACTTCAGGAGCTGACTAAACAATAAGGAAAGAATGAATGAAGTCACCAATACTTAACGGTGATGCCCATTTGCTACGACCTGTTGTCTCCTCGGGAATGGCGTGATGTTGTTGCAGAAGTATTGGCCAGCAAACTATCACAAATACAACCCTAGATCACACCCTCAGTCTCAGATGTACTCAGTTGTTCTAAGGTGTTCGCCAGTGTTCTCATATACGGCTATATGGAGGTATGTCCGTAATGTCATCTCAGTTTTGAAATAGACTATTTCAGCACCTTCTTGGATATCCATTCTTCAATCATTGACTTCGCGAAATTAATGCACAGTTACATATGAGTGGAAGAAACGATTTTCTGAAAAAATTTAAAAACTATCCTCTTTGTGTTTCGTAAAACCATGCAAAATATGCGAAATATGAGAGACACAAAACTTGCGACATTTTGGGAAGATACGTACAGAGGGGCTGCGTTGATAGGAACACCGAATTTTAATAAGAGTGTAATTTCTTACGAAAATTTAGGTGCTATTGAAATAAATGGACAATAGCAAAGCATCAAACATTGTATTACAGAGATACTGATAAATTATCATAAGAAAACTTCAAATTTTTACGAGGTTATCAGGAGATGTGCATACATGAAATGATATTTCAGATTCACCTGTAAAAAACAGGTATAACCTTCTACCTTTAAATGCAGAATAGGTCGGATTTATAAAAGACTAGTTGTGTGGTGAACCTATTTGTTTGTCTACGAGATAAGATGTATGCAATCGAGACTGGGTAAGGACACGTAATGCACCTGTTAATGAGTGTGAAATAGTCTTTCATTAAGGAGTTAAGGATCGATGATTACTGCAAATATGTGTGCATTTCTGGAGTTGAGGCAACTGTACAATATACAATTCGGTGAAAATGCCATGTCATTTCTACTGTCAAACAGCACAAGCTATGTTTATCAGCACAAGATGATAAATGCTCTATACTTCCAGGTGCAAACGTAAAAACCAAAAATATGATTAGTAACTGATTTTATTGTGAGTGTGGGCAGTGTAAAACATTTAACTGTCATTTGTAACTGTTTGTAGTGTATGTGTGGAAATGTAAGTGATGTGGTTTGTACTTGATGTCACTACTAACTGAAAAATGAAAAAAAAAACATTAAATATAGTTTGTAACTCATTTTAGTACATATGTGTGAAAAATGTAAAGACATTAAATGTGATTTGTAACTGATTTTTGTGAGTGATTGAAGATATAAAAAAATTGTGTAACAATAGCCAGAGCTGCTACAATGACTGCAAGTAACAGCTACTTCTATATGTAAAGTATTTTTGTTCAGTATTATCTCTTTTGTTCTCTAATAATTGTATTGATGGCTTATTCTTGAAATCATTAGGGAGAGATAAAGGAACATAGATGAAATTTTACGTAAACATATCTTTTGTGGAGTACTAACAGTACGATCCATGAAATTTACTGATGAGGCTGTAAGTGACACTAGTAAAGGCAATTAGATCGACTACTTAAGTAACAAAACATATGCCAAAGGACTGTACCTAAAATCAGTGACTGGATGATCCAGCAGTCATCAACAGATCTTGGAGAATGTACTTTCATTCACCATAACCTGAAACACCATAAAATAGTAAGATCATATAAAATATGGAAGAAATAGACATTGTAAAAGAGGTTACACAATAGTAGATCGTGATGTATACATTAAAATTTCCAAGGCATCCAACGGTTCTTTTATTAAATTTCTTGTTTAAAAGAAAAAAAAATCCGCCACTGCCATCATGGATTAATGAACTACTGTTTTGGAAAATTGAAATTTTTCACCACATCATCTTATATACTTAGACAACTGTAGTCCTAACTTCAGCTATGCAGCAGAACAAACATACCACTTCTATCATGTAGAGGTTTCATTTTCTCCATTTAAAGTCTCTAACATATCATCCAAATTGAGTGATATAATAATCCATGGTCTGATTCTGGAACATCAGATTTATTATGTTTGATGACTATATCTATCTTGTAAGCCTCACACTAAAGACCAGAGCAAGTACCCTTTTTATCTTCGGAATGTTAGACCGAAAAGGAAGTTTTTTCATTAAATTAAAGAACAGAACAACATTTGTTTGTGAAGTGAAATGATTGTACTATCTCGTGTCCTACAGTTGTTTACATTGTAAACTTAGCAAGCCGAAGTTGACTCTTGTTATAATATCAATTAATCATCCATGCTGTTTCCCCTGCAACTAGTGAGAAACCTACTGCCTCTCTTCAGGAATTGTATTATGTTCCCATGTTGGATTGGGATATTGAGGCATGCAAGCTATTTAGTTTAAAATAGTTAAAGGAAAGAGGTATTATCACAACCACATTGCACGGAGATGTCTCGGAATCGTGGTGGTGGTGCAACAAATTGTGGCAGCAAACATTAAATATAGCCCTAGTTTTTCTCTTCATTTAATATTCCACCTTTTGGCAAATGATTATGGCACCACCTGTAGCGTCATAAAAATATGTGCAAGTGATAGTGGCATGAAAAGAAGTGCCCCAGTACCTGCAACTACATCGACCACTTCAGAGACAATGCATACAGCAAAAGACTGTATCCAGTGTTGGGCGACTGGGTGATCGAAAAGTCATCAACAGATCTTGGGTACTATACTTTCAATACTCACAACGTGGTACACTGTAGAATAATTAGATCACATAAACTATCACAGAATTAGAATTGTAAAAGAAATTACACTACCCTATATCTCGATAAATACGTTAAAATTTTCAATGCAACCAATGATTTTCGACAAAAACTACTTTCCTCCTTTAGTGCAGATGTACATGTTGCTGTTATGGTTTTCAGTCCAAAGGCAGCTTTGTTGCACCTCTTCACACAACTCCATCCTGTGCAGGCTCCTTCGTTTTCGAACTACTACTGCAACCTGCATCTCTCTGTACCTGCTCACTTCATTAATCTTTGGATCTACTGTTTTTATCCCCCACGCTTCCCTCCAATACCAAATCGATAATTCTTTTAAGTCTCAGAAAGTGTCCTATCTACTGATCCCTTCTTTAAGTCTAGTTAAACCACAAATTTCTTTTCCTCAAAATTCTATTCGGTGTTTGCTAATTTGTTACACGATCTATCCATCTGATTTTCAGCATTCTTCTGCAGCACCACATTTTTAAGGTTTATGTTCCCTTCTTGTCTGAACTCATCGTCCACTTTTCACTCCTGTAAAAGGTTACGCTTCAGACAAACGCTGTCAGAAATGATTCCCAAAATTTAAATTTACTTTCACTGTTAAGAAATTACTATCCTTCAGAACTATTTTTGTTACCATTGCCAGACTATGTATTGCATTGTTTCTATTTGTCCATTAGCAGTTATTTTTCTCCCCACATATCTAAATTCGTCTTCTTCTTTAACTGTCTTATTTCTTAATCTGACTCCATCAACATCCCTGGCCTTATTTGTAGTACATTCTATATCTCACTGTTTTGCTTTGGTTATTGTTTACCTTATAACCCCCTTTCAAAACAATTCCAATCCATTAAATCCATCTTCAAAGATCTTTGCTTCCTCAAACAGGCATAAAATTACGTCGTTAAACTTCAAAATGTTTATTTCTTCCCCATGAAATCCAGTTCCTTCATATTTTTCTTTTGTTTACTTTACTGCTTTCTTGTATCTAGATTTACATACATATTGGAAAGGCTTCAATGCTGACTGACTCTTCTCAAGCACTGTTTCCGTCTCATGCTCTTTTATTCTTTTAACTACTATACTCTTTCTATACAAGTTGTATATAATATATTACCCCTGCAAACCGTGCAGGACGCTCAGCTGGCTATCCGCTCTTAAGGAAAGCCTATAGAATTTGATTGGTGTAACTCGGTGATGAGAACTGATAGAATATTTTTTTGTGAGGGCATGTAAACTAAAGCAAAAGTCTGTCGTGGAGCATATCGTGACAGTGTCAGCCTTTAAGATATAGCTGCAGATAGTGCGATTGGATGTTTTATAGACACGGAAAGTAACAAAAACCAAGAGACTGATTTTTGCAGTGGTTCCATGTGGTTTAAATTAAAGTGTCACACACTTTTAGGAGGGATATTTTGTACGATATATTTGGTTATTTGGTCAGACCACGAATAGAAAAAAAGCTATTTATTTTGACCACATAACATGTGCTCATAACAGATGTGTAGTTCTCTAACGCCCATTTTCCCACTGTTGCTTGCTATGACTTAAGTATCCCGTACTTTCCTAGCAAAATCATGCACATCTACGTCTACATGGATACTCTGCAAATCACATTTAAGTGCCTAGCAGAGGGTTCATCGAACCACCTTCATAGTTCTGTTATTATTCCAATCTCGCATAGCGCGCGCAATTTCCTTGACAAAACTTCAATTTCGGCAGATGTCTTTGAAGATACAATGCAATGTGGTTTGTTTATCGTTGTCATTGCTCTGCTTTGTATCAATATCACTAGCAGTGTAGCTCTCTTGTGAGTTATTCGTCGACTAAGCATTTCCTGTAGCCTCATGCTGTGCTCCGATTGGATACTTACAGGTCCATCTCTCATTGCCATCGGCAGCCAATATTGTGGTTCCATGTTATACAACATGTGGGGCGCCACATACCGTAAATATAATTTGTCTTCTGCGATCTCATATTCAGAGGGTTCCTAGTTAGTATGTCAGTGCTCTGTTAGAATATTCTAGCAATATGACATCTCCCATCTCTTTCCTTTCTGTACTGCCCTCATAATGTAAATTTCTCTCGTGTATCCCCTTTATGTGGGGTGTAAGTTCAGATGTTTTTATGTGGTACCTAAATGTGCGCGTACATCAGTATGTTGCTTGATTCCTTCCTGTGTCGAGCAGTCTTTTCACAAATACGTCACAAGATTTATGATCTGACTTTTTCTGCATGGTGATAACTGCACCATTGCACTACACCTGTCAGCATAAACTAACAATTTTTCATGAAAGTGAGCACTCTTCAACACCTCACCTACTGCCAAGGGAAAATAAACATTTAGGGCGTGCTACAGACTTAGAAACCTGTAGGTACCAACCAACCTAAAACACATCATTTGTAATATCGATATGCATTTTTATTAGCTGCAAATGTCGTAAATACTGATGAAATGTTATTCAATACATCGTCCTCAGTCTCCAACAGAAACACCTGCACTTTCAAGCATTACACTCTATATAATGCTTCCCTCTCTCATGTTTCCTTTCTTTACTTAGTACAGGTTTTTCATCTCAGCTCTTGATATTCACACAGCCGCTTCTCTTTCCTCCAAAGACCTTTTTACATTTCCCTTAGGTAGAATCTATCTTTCCCTTAATTACTCATTCTTCTACAGACATTCAGTGGTCCTCTAACCATTCCTGCTTAGCCATTTTGACTTTCTTTCAGTCTCTTTTTCTATAGGTTTATATTCCGTTTGCATGTTTCACTTGTTGCAAATCTATATTTTATCTGTTGAAAAAACAAATCGAATACCTCCTGTATTAATCAAGGACTTCTATTAGGCCTGTTTTTTTTCACCTACTTGCCTCTCTGCTACATTCAGTATTTCATCTCAGAGTTACCAAAACGTCTTCCTTTCCCGTGTTTCACTCATTCGTAGCTGAAAGCTGCGTTAGTAGTTCTCAATATCCTC